>NW_021703782.1:44604767-45180876 GCF_005190385.1 Monodon monoceros | reverse complement strand
GAGAGAGAGAGAGAGAGAGAGAGAGAGAGAGAGAGAGAGAGAGAGAGAGGGGTAAGATGTTACTGTACGTGACAACACATGACAAATGGACAACTACCTTCTTGGACTCATTATCAATACTGAAGGTTGGAATCTGGAGGTCTGGCTATCAGAACACCTACAGATACAACAGTTCCAGGGGGCAGTTAGCACCTATTGGGAGGTCTCTGGAGCAATCAACTCATTTTTATTTTCCTTTATCTAGTGAATGGGAGGAGTGGCAGCAGCCTGTCCATTTGTGGCCTAGCATTATGAGAATTGGTTCAGCTTCTTTGCACGTGCATCTTGTTTTTTTTTTTTTTTTTTGTGGTACGCGGGCCTCTCACTGTTGTGGCCTCTCCTGTTGCGGAGCACAGGCTCCAGACGCACAGGCTCAGCGACCATGGCTCACGAGCCCAGCCACTCTGCGGCATGTGGGATCTTCCCGGACCGGGGCACGAACCCGCGTCCCCTGCATCGGCAGGCAGACTCTCAACCACTGCGCTACCAGGGAAGCCCTGCACGTGCATCTTATACTATTTCCACTTGTGCCTCGTCTGGATGGTTTGCCCCAGAATAAGTGTCAGGTTTCCATTGGAGGGGCTTGAGTTGGATTTATTAGTCCAGAAGTTGCCTCTCCAGCCAGAAAAATATTTCTTGGAGGCAACTCAATTTCTTATTCTTGTCTGTGAAGGGCACTGTGCAAGATTCCTGTGTGAAGGTGAGCCCACTTTAATGCAATCTCTGCTGTCAGAGAATTAAAATGAACACCCAGGAGGCATCTGAAAATAGGCCATCCTTGAGTTCAGTTTTATTGATTGGTAATAACATCTCATCTCCAGTTCACAAGGAGCAAAGCTCAGAGGATCGCTTGCACCTGCCTAGCTCTCAACTCGGTGGGGTTTGATTCTCCTTTAACCCCCTCAAAAGGACCACTCAGTTCAGCACTCAGGAATGCCACCTCTTCCCACTGGAGAGTCCCTTCAGTGTGGCATGATGCTGGATAAAATGCAATGCCAGTACTTAGGTATCTCTGTAAAAATATAATTTATTTATGCTAAAATATTGGGCCAGGGTCAAACTGGGGGAAGGTGAAGATTTCAAGTGATTTGGACTTCTACTTAAAAAGAATGGTTCCTAGTATATTTGTTGCTGTTGCTGTTTCTACAATTTATATCTGTAGAAAAAAAGAATCACTTTTACCTCCACATTGTTCAGTCACACAGATGCCCACACGAATGAGCAAATGGGGCAAAGCTCATGGAGTGCGGTGCGTGCTACGAATCCCCAAGAAGACCCCGAAGCGCTGGGAGTGGGAAGAGACATCCATAAAAACATTCACCGAGCCTGAGATATGAGGCTGGGTGGGTACATCAAGAATATTGAAACTGTCACCCTCAACAAAAGCCACTAATAAAACACGTGAAAGGGCTTCCCTGGTGGCGCAGTGGTTGAGAGTCCGCCTCCCGATGCAGGGGACACGGGCTCGTGCCCCGGTCCGGGAGGATCCCACATGCCGCGGAGCGGCTGGGCCCGTGAGCCATGGCCGCTGAGCCTGCGCGTCCGGAGCCTGTGCTCCGCAACGGGAGAGGCCACAGCAGTGAGAGGCCCGCGTACCGCAAAAAAACCCAACCAAACAAAAAAACCACGTGAAATATGTAGGCTATGTGGGAGGTGTTCATCTGTAAACTGGGGATAGTAACTCTCAGGCAGTCTCATAATGCACAGTACCTGGGAGAGGCCAGGGGATCAGCACATGTTAATCCTCTTCCCTTCTGCCATTAATCTCATCTCTGCCACTAACTAGCTATGTGACCTCAGGCAAATCAACGGAAATGCTGGAATAGCAGAAGAACACATACGTATCACCTGTAAGGCATCTGGACCTGGTGCACCTCACCCCCTTTTAGGCCCCCAAAGTCCTTACAAACCTTGTCATTGTGAAGCAGAGCTTCTTTGTCCCCTGCAATGTTTTAATGTGGGACCACCTTCCTGTCCAAGAACTTGTCATTCATTTTATCATTTGGACACTGAATGATCTTGAAAGACAAGCTGCAATTATATAGACCTCTGCAATCATCTAGTGTAGGAACTTTAGGGCCCCAGAATTTCAGAGCTGGAGGGGCCCTGGGTCGTTGAGCGCACCACCCCCCTCCCAATTGAGGACCCTAAGATGAAGGGATATGCTGAAGGAAGGTCACAGTGCCAGGCTCATTTCACTCCCAACCGAAGGCTCTGCCAAAATACCACATGGCCTCCCCTCCTCACTCCTAAAAAGTAGGTATGAATGTGCTTTATGTCCAATTACACTAGGTTTTCCAGCTTTTTGTAATAAATCAAATCTACCAAAACAAAAATGTTAGCTATGGCAAACACTAAGAACGTAATTGACATAATTTTGGTTGATTTTCTTGAGTCTAGAACTAATTTCTGGTGGTTTGGATGCCCCACGTTTTTGCAAAAGCTGATCAGAAACATCTGATTCTTGGATGCACTCTTCCTTTTCTTGAGTCTGCTATGGATGGAATATCTGCGTCTCTCCAAAATTCGTATGATGAAATCCTAACCCACAAGGTGATGGTATTAAGAGGTGGGGTCTTTGGGAGGTGATGAGGTCAGGGTGGCAGAGTCCTCATGATTGGGATTAGTGTCCTTATATATAACTGGGAAGCTAGCTTGCCCCTTCTGCCATATGAGGACACAGTGACTAAATGTCCGTCTATGAACCAGGAAAAAGGCTGTCACCAGACAATTGATCTTGGACTTCCGAGCCTCCAAAATTATGAGAAATAAGTTTCTGTTAATAGGCCACGTAGTCTATGGTATTTTTGTTATACCATCCAGGGCAGCCTTGAAGGGGAAATGAAGGGCAGATCTGGGCGTGGGTGGGGAAGGAGCCATGGTGATACTCTCTTCCCTCCTCTATCTCTTTGGGTGATATCTCCAAGGAGCCAGGTACAAATTTAAAAATGAAATGTGGGTACTGATAAGATATCAAAGAATGTCAGGACTTCAAATACAGGTGAAAAAGAAAGACTTGCTCTTTAGCATCTCTATCCAAGAAAAAAGTGCAGAAATTTAGCCCAGGTTTGAAGTAGGAGGAGGTGACAATCAAGTACACCATAATGAGGGCTCGAATTAACCCAGAACATGACACATGGTTCCTACATACTACCAAGATGACTCTACTGGAGCCAAAAGGAATCATAACACTCAGGCTTTCAGTCAAATTCTGTCTCCTCTCCCTAACACCGTACACAAAAATAAGTTCAAAATGGATTAAAGACCTAAATGTAAGGCCAGAAACTATCAAACTCTTAGAGGAAAACATAGGCAGAACACTCTATGACATACATCACAGCAAGATGCTTTCTGACCCACCTCCTAGAGAAATGGAGATAAAAACAAAAATAAACAAATGGGACCTAATGAAACTTCAAAGCTTTTGCACAGCAAAGGAAACCATAAACAAGACCAAAAGACAACCCTCAGAATGGGAGAAAATAGTTGCAAATGAAGCAACTGACAAAGGATTAATCTTCAAAATTTATAAGCAGCTCAATAACAAAAAAACAAACAACCCAATCCAAAAATGGGCAGAAGACCTAAATAGACATTTCTCTAAAGAAGATATAGAGACTGCCAACAAACACATGAAAGAATGCTCAACATCATTAATCATTAGGGAGATGCAAACCAAAACTACAATGAGATATCATCTCACACCAGTCAGAATGGCCATCATTAAAAAATCTAGAAACAATAAATGCTGGAGAGGGTGTGGTGAAAAGGGAACACTCTTGCACTGCTGGTGGGAATGTGAATTGGTACAGCCATTATGGAGAACAGTATGGAGGTTCCTTAAAAAACTACAAATAGAACTACCATATGACCCAGCAATCCCACTACTGGGCATATACCCTGAGCAAACCAAAATTCAAAAAGAGTCATGTACCAAAATGTTCATTGCAGCTCTGTTTACAATAGCCCGGAGATGGAAACAACCTAAGTGCCCACCATCAGATGAATGGATAAAGAAGATGTGGCACATATATACAATGGAATATTACTCAGCCGTAAAAAGAAATGAAATTGAGCTATTTGTAATGAGGTGGATAGACCTAGAGTCTGTCATACAGAGTGAAGTAAGTCAGAAAGAGAAAGACAAATACCGTATGCTAACACATATATGTGGAATTTAAGAAAAAAAAATGTCATGAAGGACCTAGGGGTAAGACAGGAATAAAGACACAGACCTACTGGAGAATGGACTTGAGTATATGGGGAGGGGGAAGGGTGAGCTGTGACAAAGCGAGAGAGAGGCATGGACATATATACACTAACAAACGTAAGGTAGATAGCTAGTGGGAAGCAGCCACATAGCACAGGGATATCAGCTCGGTGCTTTGTGACCGCCTGGAGGGGTGGGATAGGCAGGGTGGGAGGGAGGGAGATGCAAGAGGGAAGAGATATGGGAACATATGTATATGTATAACTGATTCACTTTGTTATAAAGCAGAAACTAACACACCATTGTAAAGCAATTATACCCCAATAAAGATGTTAAAAAAAAAATAAGCTACGTAGTCTGTGGTATTTTTGTTATACCATCCAGGGCAGCTTTGAAGGGGAAATGAAGGGCAGATCTGGGCGTGGGTGGGGAAGGAGCCATGGTGATACTCTCTTCCCTCCTCTATCTCTTTGGGTGATATCTCCAAGGAGCCAGGTACAAATTTAAAAATGAAATGTGGGTACTGATAAGATATCAAAGAATGTCAGGACTTCAAATACAGGTGAAAAAGAAAGACTTGCCCTTTAGCATCTCTATCCAAGAAAAAAGTGCAGAAATTTAGCCCAGGTTTGAAGTAGGAGGAGGTGACAATCAAGTACACCATAATGAGGGCTCGAGATTTTATGTGCATTTCATTGCTTGATGTCACCCCTGATTCCCATAACTGTGGATAATCCTGTACTGGCTACTTCTAAAATGAGTATCTAGGGGACATCGGAGGAGATGGATTAAGCCCTTTACAATCATAAACTTTCCCGAGGCTAACTCCAGCAAGAAATAAAATAGGAGGTGGGTTATTTCCAGACTCCAGCATTCCGTGTTCAAAGGCCAGCGGAACCTCAGGGGAAGAATATGCACAAAAGAACAGCATCGTCTTGGAACAGGGACGATCTGCTTCTCCTCCTGCCTTCATCCTCTTTCATTATTGAAGCATTAAAAATACTCTCCTTGACATGTTTTACTTTTCCAATTAGGTTTCCTTGGGAACTGACGAGAAGGTGTGTGCACCGGTACAAAGCATAAGTGGGAGGCTCCTAGAGAGAGAAGAAATCTTGAACGTGCCTCACCTAATGAAGGGATTGCTGGAGAAGGGACTGAAAGACGAAGAAGACCTACTTCTGCTCCAGAACGTTCTTTTACAATGTGACTGCTGTTACAGCATTAACTGAGATAGTCCAGGAAAAGCACCTAGAACTGCGCCTGGGACAGAGTAAATAGTCAATAAACATTAGTTATTATTATTGGTTTTAACAAATGGTTAGGAGAAGAATTTCTTCAAAGACATCCAGGAGAGCGAAGTTTAACTAGGTGACTTATGATACTTCCAGGCAATAAAATTCTATAATTCAATTTTTTTCATGTGAAAGTGGAAACTGCAATAATTGTGTTCCCCATCTATCCATTCATCCAACATTCACTGAGCATTCATGGACTACTGTGATGTCAACAATCTAATTTACTTTCCACTTTGGTAAGAGGAATAAACAGAAGGCCTTTGTAAATAAATTCCATAGCCCTAAGGAGAAAATGCTCTTTTATTTCAGTAGATGGGCTGTAAGTAGACTTTCTATCCGAAACAAAGCTTCCAAGCAGACTCATAATATTGTGACACCTTGATTCTGTCTTTTGAGCAGAGCTAAAAACAACACGCGAGTTGGAGCTCTCAAAAATGCACAGTCACACTTTAATACAGTGAAAGGCTCGGAAACCAACATCTGTTTGGCAAGTAGAAGGTGCCTTCCAAGAAACATTCCATGGAGTGCTTTACTACAAAGGAAATCTATTCAAAAAGGAGACTTTTTAAAAAGATAAATATCCATATGGTCAGCGTATTAGTCTGCTTGGGCTGCCACAACAAAACACCATAGACTGGGTGGCTTGAGCAGTAGGCATTTATTATAAACTCCCACCATAAGTATCAGCTGGCTCAGGGACAGTAAGTGGTTTTCATCTCATCTCCATTTTTTTTCCCTAAAGTCGTTGGCCAATTAGTGGGGTCAACATACCAGCAGCCTTCATTTTGTCTATTACAGAGCTAGAACACTGTGCTTGAAACTCAAAATATCGATCCATAAAAATCTCATTACTAGGTTGTGGATCATTTTGTCTTACAGACCCAAAGACCTATACTCAAAACGTCTGAGTGAAAATGAATTTTTGGGACCCCAGAGCTATCATTCAGGACTTGCCAAACAAGGTGTGTATGAGTCATTTTGAGTGCAAACTCAGAGTTCTGGGATGGGTCAGCTAAGGGCTCTAGGGACAACTTCATTTGCCACTTGCCTTTCCTCTTTAAAAAGGGAATAAAACCAGGAGAGCCAGGAAGAAAAACTGTTAGTTAGACACAATGATGGAAGACCAGAGTCGTGTTTGGAAAAATTCAGGTACTCAACTCTAAGATGAATCCTTACTGACTATTATGGACAGAGTGTTTGTGTCCCTCCAAAATTCATATGCTGAAGCCCTAACCCTCAGTGTGGGTGTATTTGGAGATGGGGCTTCTAAGGAAGTAATTAAGGTTAAATGACGTCATAAGAGTAAGCCCCTGGTCTGATAGGATTAGTGTCCTTGTGAGAACAGACACCAGAGAGCGCTGCCCTGCTCCTTTCTCTCTCCACCCACACCCTTTTGTGTAGGAAAGGCTCTGTGAGGACAGAGAGAGAAGACAACCAACTGCAAGCCAGAAGGAGAGCCCTTGCCTGAAACTGAATTGGCCAAAACGTTGATCTTAGACTTCCAGCTTCCAGGACTGTAAGAAAATAAATTTCTGTTGTTTAAACTACCTGTGATTTTTTTGTTATGGCAGCCCAAGTGGACTTCTACACACCGTCCCTATGGATATTTATCTTTTAAAAATACCTTATTTTTGAATCCTTTTGTTTTTTTGGCTTTGAAAATAAAGTGTTCACTTGCTATAATTTATTTTTAAATCACCCTTTCACTCATTCTTTACCTAGTCTTTGAGAAATCTCTTTATTTTTGTTCTCTGAGTTTCTCAATGTCTTTGCCCTTGCACTATTTACCAATATCCTTCATCTCTCGACTCCGTTTTTATCTCTGTGTTTCTATCACTTATCCCAAGAGATAAGTCAAGAAGAGGTCAGTCAAAAAGCATCTCTTTTTGGAAGGCAGCACCATCTGAGACAACTGTATTGCCTTCTGTGTGGACATCCTGAACCAACAGAGCTAACATTTATGTAGCATACAGATTTTTAAAAAAGTGATTAATCTCTGCCTGTCTAGCAGTAGGAAATAATTCCCCCCCTTAAAATACCATCTTATGGTTTGTTTTACATATAGATGGAAAAAAATCTAGCATCAAGAACTTAGCATATTAAATACAAAATGATGAGGTTTCACTCAGCGGTGGCAACCTGAAAAAACTTCATCTGCTTCTCCATGACTTTGAACTGAAACCAAGATTTCAAAATGTTTTGCTGTGAGTGATGAGGCTGTCTGGACCTAAGTTCTCCAAGAAGCCAAGAAACCATTTCATATTAATGTAAAACGGCTTTTGGAGAGTCTGGTGAAATGCAATTACTTTCCTTCACTTTGCATTTTGCCCAAATAATTCTGAGGTGCAACCTACGGACAAGATGGATTTCTTTCTGTATTGCTATTCTAAACTGGTTTTTTGTATAGTTTTCATGGGCTTCGTCAATCCTGCTGATACAAATCGTAAAAGATTCGTCAACATGAAAGCTACAATTCAAAAGTCATTCTCATCGTTTTATCATCAACTGGATTACAATTACTCATAGGAACAGTAATATTAATGTTGGTATTTTTTTCAGGGTGTCAATGGAGTTTTTCCTTTTTATTAATAGGCAGCTCTTAATGTATCTTATGTGAATAATTAATAGACTTTCTTCAAACTACTTCAGAAAGCACAATGACAAATGGTGTTATTAACAGTAAGATTCTAAGTGAAGTTATAATTCTCTGTCAATATTCAAATTTAGGCAGAAACCCAAGAGTCAGATCTATCCATTTCATTTTCAAGTGTGGTCAGAAGGCCTCTGAGTACATCTTAAGCAGTTGGTAAATATAGTACAGGTCATCAGATATAGGAACTAGATCTCAACTTTTCCTTAAAAAATGTATGTCTAGATTGAAAGGAAAAAATGTTATCTCCTCCAGAAATGGAACCCATGTACTAAGGCCTGGTAGGTAAAACACTGTAATTTTTGCTTTTTTCTGTAGTTTGTATTAGCTTTTCTCAGATACTAATAAGTTTCTTGGCTTGGACCTTGCAAACTCCAGTCTGATGAAGAATCTTTGGATATTCTTTTTCTTTCACAAGAGAAAGGCCTTGCCCTCTCTCCCCAGTACTGCCCTTGTGCTCTGGCTGTGTCAGACACAGAGATCCAGCCCCACTCTCCACTATATTCTACTTTCCTCCATTTCTTGAGTGCCAGAATCCTATTATGCTTCCCCAATGTTCCAAGAGATTGAATAATCTCATCAATAGTGGGAAATTCGGTCCTTAGCTGTTTTTAAACTTTCAAAATGGTGGATCTGGTTATTTCACCTTAATCATTTAGAAGAGATACTTGCTCTCTGAATAACAGGAAGATTTGAGGTTCGAAAGGCCTTTATTAAAACTTATGACTGCTAAGAAAGTAAATGTTTACTAACTAAAGGTAATATTTTAGGAAGAAAGACATCATATGGATTCTAGGTCCCATCTGCTTGGATAATCTTGGAAATATTATCAGAGCTAATGCTTTGGACCAATGTTTATTATGAAGTCTTTCTATGGAGCTTTAAAATCATCGCTATAACTTTAAATGACAACAATAATCCAAAACAGACTGCTGTCTTTGACAACAACGCTTTTTTACCACCCTCAGAGATGCACATTTAATAGTAGAGAAATATCTTTGTGCATTTTATTTTATTTTTCTTAAGAGAAATCTAAGCTTACAATCACACCCATCATCTTTCCCTACTCATCCTTTACTTAGTCACATAATACCCAAATATTTTTATCAGCACTATGAGGGCAGGTCTTAAAAACCATACTGAGTTTAGGTGAGGACAAATGCTAGACTGGGGAGAAATAAGTCAGGGTTGAAATCCCAAAGGGAGAAAGGAAGGGCTTAATATAGCAAGATGATATTTAAGTAGTAAAGTGAGAAAAAAAGAAAAAAGTCTGCATTTTATACATTTTCTATCTATCATCTATCTATCAGTACATGTATGTTTGTATGAGTATATGTGTGTGTGTGTGTATACACACACACACACGCACATACATATTCTTTTTTCTAGGAATGTGTTTATCTTAAATAAGTCTGTTTGCCCACGGGTGCATCTGGGCAACTCTTAACCAAAGCAAAGACAATCTGGATTTCCCTAAGGACAGAGAGAAGTCTCAGAGGTGAAATGAAATAAAAGCTGCAACATATAAAAAGCATAATACAAGAAAAAAAAGTTAGATTTTCAGATTTCAGAATCTAAGAACTTTGCAAGGCATTTCCCCTCCTACCCTTTCACTGTGCGCGTGTATGTAAAGAGTTTGGATGTGTCGTGTCTGGAGGCCTGTGACGCAGCAAGGCAGGCAGCTTCCCTGAGCAAGCTGGCCACGTGCAATCACCTGGCTGTTGTCTAGACTGGCAAAATTAAAATGTAAGAAAATGCTGGGTTCTGAGTGGGAGAGAATATATCTTAGAATTGTTTTTCAAACCTGGATAAATTTCCAACATTGAAAATTCAGAAGGTTGGTAAATTCTCAGTGACAGCTCAAATCAGTTCTGTTAGAATTGACAGCATTTTGTTAGCAGGTACTGGGAGAAGATAATTAGCACTAAGCTGTTCGAAAAGTCAAATTATTTCTTGGTTCCACAAAATATACAAATGAAGCAGAAAACCTCCTGCAAAGGGGCTTCCTTGGTAAGAGAATATTTTAAAGTGCTCTTCATTGCTAGTGTAAAGTCTGGACAGAAGGAAGGTCTCAGAGCTGAGATGTCAGTGTAAAATTAGTTCATTGGTAAAGAGGGTTTTGAAAACAGCAGGTTAATTACACGAGACAGGTTAAACTCTCAGGAGAGTATCAGCAGTGAGTGTGTGGTGTGTGGGGTTCATCATTTCCATTAATAAAGTCGAGATGCACACCTCATTCCTCCTGGAGCCTGATAAAAATACAACTGGGAAAGAAAGAAAACCAACACAATAAAAAGGCATTGAATCCTTTCTGTGAAGGTGTGCTTTGGGTGGCCTGAGTGCCCTGATTTCACACCTTTTTTTCTGACTCTGGAATCACAGCCTTAATTTACCGTGTTACCCAGTTTTGCCAGCCTTGAAACTCAAGCATCACCCACAACTGCTTTTTCTTGTTCGTGCTCTGTGACCAATTTATTACCAAAGGGTCTCAATTCTGCCTCAGAAACAGCTCTCACATCTAGCCACTGTCACCCCTGCCACAGCCAATACTTGGTCTGAGGCCTTGTCATCTGGGCTACCTAACAGCCATTTTTAAACAGTTTTACTAAGTACTGCTAATAATAGCAAACACCTATGCAGTGCTTACCATGTGCCAAGAACTGTTCTACGAGCTTTCGAGTCTCACAATAATGCTATGAAATAGGTTACTATTCCTGTTTCAGAGAGAAGGAAGATGAGAACAGAGAGGTTAAGTAACTTGTCCAAAGTCACACAGCTGGTAAGTGGCAGATCTGGGATTTGAACTCTGTCTTCAATTTGTGGTCTGTCTTCAGAGACTCTACTATTAAAGGACTAACGCATACTGTTTCTACTCTTAAAGGACTAATGCATACTGTTTCTGTTTTAATTTAACCCATTATTACTTTTAGTTGTTGCATTTTTTTTGGAATAGGTAAAACAGTTAACTCATTCAAAATTCAAAAGCTACAGGAGGCTACATACTGAAAGACGTGTGCAGAAGGCTACCTCCCACCCTGGTTCCCTACCACAGGCCCCTGTCCTGCAGGTACTCAGCATGACCAGTTTCTTCAATAGCATCCGAAGCAAATGTTTATATGTTACTATGTTATTTTCCTCCTTTTTTTCCTCTTACATAGACAGAGTATATTGGATGTAATTTGGCACGTTGCCTTTCCCACTTAACAACATATATTGAAGATCATTCCATATAAGTGCACGAAGAGCTTCCGCATTATTTTTTTCTTTTTTCTTTTTTTTGGAAAGATTGCAGATGGTTGAAATGAGGGGTGGGCAAACTTTTCCTGTAAAGGGCCAGATAGTAAATATTTTAGGCTTTATGGGCTTTATGGTCTCTGTCACATATGCTACTGCTGCCTTTTTTTTTTTTTTTTTTTAAACCTTCAAGAATATAAAAACATCCTTATCTGATAGGTTGTACAAAAAAAGGCTGCAGGCCGGATTTGGCCACAGATCATAGTTTGCTGATCTTTGAACCAAACAGGCTCTTACCTCGCTGCCCTGCATCCTGTCCTCCCTCACTCTGGCCCCTTCTTGACCATTCAGAAAGAGCTCTCTTATTATCACATAAATCCAAAGCTGCCACTGCTCCCTTTAAAGCCTCTACGCCTCTCCACTCCCAGCAGGTGGAGGTCCAGACTGCTGAGCGGTGCCTACAACGCCCTTCATGATCCCTGTGCCTCTCTCCTCCCCTCCCCTCCCCGTCTACTGCTCTGGTCCAGGCCACTATCAGCTCTGCCTCAACTCCTGCAGCGACCTCTTTGCCCCACTACTACTACACGATCTCTTGCCACAAATCCACTCCCTACACGCCAGTGCAGTCCCTTGGATCGTTTACAAGTGCAAATCACATCTGGGAACCTCTGATAGCTTGTTGCTGCCCTAGAATGAAGTCAACTTCTGTATCATGGTCTACAAGGCAGGCCAGCTCCACCCGGCCCTCCTGTCAGACCTCACTGCCACCATCATGCCTCCCTCCACTCCCCACTCTCCAGCCACAGTGACTTTTCCGTTCCTCAAACAAGCCGAGCTCATCTCTGCCTCTGTGGGTGCTGTTCCCTTGACTGACCTGTTTTTAAAGTTCAGCCTCCGTTCAAATGACGCTTCCTTAGTGAAGCTTTCCCTCACCTTCCAACCTAAAAGGGCCCCTCCACTGAGTCACCAGGCTTTATTTTCTTCATGGTCCTATGGCTGTCTATAATTATACCTTGGTTTACATTAGCAGGCTCTCTGCTCTGCTAGGATGGGTGGGCATCTCTGGTGCCCAGCACATTGCCTGACACACATTAGATGAACACTGAAAATTTTCTGATTCAACAATGGAAGAATTTCAGCCCAATTTATTTTTCCTAGTGGATTTCTCCTCACTCCTCACCTTATATTTGTCTTCAGTTCCCCTGGCTTTCTCAACCAATCACTACACAGGAAACTCCCTCCTAAGCGAACATGTCATCTCAGTCATCTCCTCCTTCTTTGAGTGACAAACTCCTACTTACCCATCAATACCCAGCTCAAATGTTACCTCTTCTCTTAAGTTTTTACACTTTCCCTTGCCAGGGTCAATTTCTTCCTCTGGAAGGCTCCCAGAGCACTTTGTATAGACCTCCCTGATCACACTGGGCCATAATGATTTCCCTACCATAGATGATTTTTTATTTACTTATCATACCCTGAATACTCTCAAATTTATATATATTTCATTTTCATTTTATCTACAATAAGCATTTTACCTACAGGGAAAGGACATTTTGGGTGCTGTTTATATAAGTAGGTATGAACACATAATAATATAAATAGCATCATTTAGCTCCATGCTATGTGCTTTATGTATATTATCTCATTTAACTCTCCTAATATCCCTAATGAGGCAGGTACTATGGCTATCTGTACTTTGCAGATAAGGAAACTAAGGCGAGGTTGGGTAACTCGCTCCTGGTGGATCTGGAATTCACTGCTGTCCTGCAGGCAGCTGGTGGCCTGGCTCTTTGAAGGTCTGTGTGCCCTTGAGCTCTCAGTGTAACAAGGATGGTACCCAAATCTGCCCTCTTACCCTGCGTGAGACCCGGGGACACAGCTCTGCTCAGAGAGGGGTCAGCTGGGACTCTGTCACTCCCCTGCAGCAAGGTGCCCCGTGTGGGGGACACAGATGTCCCTCTGCCAGCCAGATGGAGAGGCACGATGATGAGGCTGCCCCCTGCACACCTGTGACTGCGCCACCCCCAAGGGCAGCCAGGTATCCTTGGGGCCTGCTTCCTGCTGCCACATGCTGCTTATCCATGTGGACATAAGCTGCTCTGCCGGCTCACCCTTGAGCTAATACGAAGGGACCGAAGGGCTCTGGGCAGGAGGGTGGGAGCCTAGAAGGCAGAGGAGACAAGGGCAGAAGGAGCTGCCATTTCTCTCTCTTTTCCTTTAGCCATTTCCCCCCCTCCGCCCCAGCTTTACTGAGGTATAATCGACAAATAAAAATTCTATCTATTTAAGGTATACAACATGATGATTTGATATACGTATACCTTCTGAAAAGCACAGCAAAGGAAACAACAAATGAAAAGGCAACCTATGGAATGGGAGAAAATATTTGCAAATCATATACCTGATAAGGAGTTAATATCCAAAATATATAAGGAACTCAAACAACTCAATAGCAAACAATGAATAACCTGATGAAAAAATGGGCAAAGGGATTTCCCTGGTGGTCCAGTGGTTAAGAATCTGCCTTCCAATGCAGGGGACACGGGTTGGATCCCTGGTCAGGGAACTAAGATCCCACATGCTGCGGGGCAACTAAGCCCATGCACCGCAACTATTGAGCCCATGCGCCACAACTAGAGAGCCCACGCACCATAACAAAGATCCCTCGTGCCCCTACTAAGATCTGATGCAGCCAAATAAACACATAAAGAAATAAATATTTTTTTTAAAAAATGGCAAAGGACCTGAATAGATATTTTTCCAAACAAGATGTACAAATGGCCAACAGGTATATGAAAAGGTGCTTGACATCTTTATCCTTTCCTTTAAACAAAGAAACTTTCCTTGCACTTTTCTTCAGGGAATAAAGGTGACAGGCAACAATGAGCAAGTGTTTGTCTAAGACATACAGACTTCCTCTGTTGCAGAGTGTATCCCGGTGTAAAGGAGAAGAGAGTGCTGGAATGGATTTGCTGTGACCTGGCTTCATTATCAGCTCATCAGGAAAATTCTGCCTAGAGAAGTGGGTCACAAACTTGAGGGGAATGCTACTCAAAGCGTGGTTCTCGTACCAGCAGCATCAGAATCACCTTGGAGCTCAGGAGAATCGCAGACTCTGGGCCCTACTCCAGACCTGACAAATCAGATCCTGAATTGTAACACGATCCCCCAGGAAATTCCTAAGCACATTAAAGTTTGAGAAACACTGACCCAGGGTGACTGATTAAAATGTGAGTTTAGGGCTCTATGTCTTCGAAATTCTGATTCACTTGAGGAGGGTGAGATCCAGAAATCTAACAGGCACCTCCTACTTTTTGCTTCTGCCTACTTTTTTGAGCAACTGTGGTCTGGAGGCAGTGCTGCTTGGTGGAAATAGTACAGACACTGTATTTAGACAGTCTTGAGATCAAATCTCATTTCTAATAGCTACAAACTAAGTAATCCTGAATAACTACTTCATCCTGTTAAGCTTTAGCTTCCTCAGCTATAAAATGGAGATATTAAATGTCTATACCTTCAGCTGGATGGTTTAAAGCACCTAGCACCAAAGCCGTGGCACACAGTATGTATAAATGTTAAATACTATAGCCATTAGATCAAACTATCTAATGGTTGCAACACTGAATGGTGGACTGGGCCAGAGTACTGATTAATTTCAACTGCAGGGACAGGGAAGGCCAAAGGGGGCTAACCAAGGTGTGATGGCTGTGGTTTCTCTGTTACTTAATCTTGGCCCTAAAGGCAGAGAAAGGATTAGACTGCAGCAGTGATCAAACTTTATCATCTACTAAGAATCACTAGGGAAGGGAGTTTAAAATGCTGATTCCTGGGTGCTGCTTCTCAGAGATTCTGTTTCATCGGGTCTGGGATATGGGCTAGGGATCTACATTTTTATCCCCAGGAGATTTGATGCATGAGTCCTCCAATCTCACCCTGAGAAACAGTGGCTTACAGAATATGTGTACTTATTGGATAAAGAAAGAGCCTGACGCATGTGGTGCCCTGGCTGGTACTGGGAAATATACACGAGGATGGATGACTCCACCTGGTGTCCACCCAGCTGGGAGCTGGGGCCTCCAAGGAGAACGTTAAGTCTGTGCTTCTGTGCTAGAATATCGACACGAACGGCGGTCCGGAAGAGCAATGGAAAAGAGGCATACCTGGGCTTCCGCAGCTTCAATGCTGTGGGAGAGATTTCCATTTTGTACAGGTTCCGAAGCATCACTGGATGGTGTCATCTCCACTTCTGTGCTGGTGCTGTTTGGGAGCTCAATTTTTTCTGTGACATAAATCAGGCACATACAAAGAAAGCAAATGGAGTCAAGTAGGGGTAAGAGCCATATAGAGAAGAACACTCTATCTTGGGCCAAGGGAGAAGGTAGTGGTCTCTGAGGGGTGATAAGGCCCAGGGCTGAGGTAGTGTCAGATGGCAAAGGATTTCTACCCTTCTCCTCCATGCCTTTTAGTGTACTCAGCCCTCTTCCTCTCTTTACTAGCTCTCTGGCATCCCCTCTGGCCTGATGTCTGAGCTTGAGTGCCCTATCAACTCCCAGGGTATGCATTCTCTAGACTAGGCAAACTGACCAACTCGCCATTGAAGAACATGAGCATGGACTTTTTTTTTTTTTTTTGCGGTACGCGGGCCTCTCACTATTGTGGCGTCTCCCATTGCGGAGCACAGGCTCCCGACGCGCAGGCTCAGCGGCCATGGCTCACGGGCCCAGCAGCTCCGCGGCATGTGGGATCTTCCCGGACCGGGTCACGAACCCGCGTCCCCTGCACCGGCAGGCGGACTCTCAACCACTGCACCACCAGGGAAGCCCTCATTTTGCTCTTTTTAAAGTTCCCCTGGGGGTAGGTGATATATTGTGTCTATTCATGCCCTGTACCCATGAGCGGGAAGTGGGACTCTTCCTGACACCCAGGAAAGGGCTGAGTTGCAGGGTTCTGTGTCTGCACTGAGTTGGAGTGTCCACACTGGGTCCTGTCTCTCTGCCCCCCTCCATGTACTTCAGGAAAGGCACGGGATGGAAGTCTCCCAGACTCACCCACATGATTAGCAGCCCCATTCTGCCTCTCGTTCTCATCCACCTGACATTTTTTCTTGGCGATCTTGTGGAGAATTGAAGCCTTTTCTCTGAACCTCCCTGAAGCAAGAGAAAGTAATGGAAAGGAGACAGGTGAGAAGGAAGATAAAGAGAGAGGCTCATGGCAAATGGTGAAGCGCTGGTGGAGCAGGAACGTGGCTTCCTCAGCTATGGAGCCGGTCAGCAGCAACCACTCCTTTCTGCCCAGCCCAAAGGCCCTATGACCTGCAAGAAGGGTACTTTCTTACCTTGTGATTCTTCAGCCCAATTCTCTGAGAATCTCAAGCTGCCGGATCACAGACGAAAGGTGACCTCTTCCCTCCCTCCCAATTGCTTACAAAAAACGAAAGCACCAATCATCACCGAAACTCCCTCTACTGCTGAGGTCTGAAAAATACCATTGTCAAAGTAATCATTTCAAACAGCTGTTACCACAAAAGTAATGCTTCTAGAGAAACAGAACTGCTCTGGAGGCATAGCCGTGTCTCTGGAATTATATGCTCATCCCAGAATTGGCTTTTGACCATGGAAAGCCAAGTCCAGGGGTCCTTTGATTTGACTTTGGTTTTCAAACATTTATCTTAATTAACACTGCAATTTCTACAGGAGTTGGGATGCATCACAGCTTTCCGAATTAGCTGAGTCAGCTGCAATTAAAACATCAGGGAGGCAACTGATTCCAGTTGGGGATTTAGGGTAAAGGATGAGCAAATAAGCACAGCAAGTAATGTCTGTTGGTGAAGAGATGCTTAAGGAAAGGTGCTGGAAAAAATACCGTTTTCAAAGTAATCATTTTAAACAGCTGTACCACAAAAGTAATGCTTCATTTCTTCTCCATTACTGACATAATTAATGGGTAAATACATGCAACAAGCACGGAAAAAAGCATGCAAAAGTGTAGAGATTACTTTACGTGAAACATAGCGCATTTTTCTTTCTCTTTTAATCCTTAATTTTTTCCCCCTGGGAACGTTCAAGGTACAAAGGAGCCTCATTTGAAACTGACTGATTATTGCCTAGATTCAGATATGATGAGTCCCTGAAAATATCACAACTCCTACAATTTTCCCACTAGGCATTGGGGGTTGGCTGGGTTCTCTAGCAGCATATTAGCAGAGGAGCTCATTCTACTTTTCTAGTTAGACCAAAACCAAACCAAATCAAACCCCAAAATGTTTCTCTTGGAGAGCCTGTCCTCCTAGGATGGGGCATGGCAGGTTGGCATCCGCACTGCACCCCTCCTTGTGAACGGAAATCCTGGGGAGTGGTCATAGAGGTGACTTGTGTGCCTGGCTGGGGATGACAGAAGCTGTAAACTAGAGTGGGACCAGTTGACTTCAATGGTGAAAATGATGGGGGACAGAGCCCCTCCTGCTTGCAAGCTCCATTAGCCTTAAATCTAGATGCCTGCTACCATAAAGGTAGCCTCCAGCAGGTAAGTACCTTAGTCTAGGTAATGAATGTGCCCTGCTGGGCACACCCTCCAAGGAAGCAGGAAGAGGAACATGACGCAGAGAAAACTGGGTCAGTATGTGGCTTGGGCTTCATAAGGAATGAGGAGGAAGGACTAGGTGATGGGCATGATGTCCATCCTTGAAGGATGCTGAAGGTCAGCATCAGGTTCCCCACACTGGAAGGTAATTTGAATTTGGCTATTTCTATTTAATCTCCAAGGAAAACTCAGGGAATAAAAGAGAAAAGGAAAGAAGTCTGGGGACTAGGAGAAGGAGGAGGTAAAAGGGAAGAAGGAAAAAAAAAAAAAAGAAAAGAAAAAGGAGAGAAAAAGAAGGAATTCAAGAAGGAGGAAACAGGCAGGGAGCTGGGATTGTCTGGAAGTTGCCAGGGAGCATGGATGCAAGACACGTTCCTGGCTGCCAAATCTAGTCTTATTTGGGGAGTAGATAGCTGGATAATGAAGAGTGATTCTCAGCATTTGGCAGCCTGAAGCCTAAAGAGGGGTACTTCTCGTGGAAGACAACCCTAAGAAGTCCTAAAATCGTCTGCTGGAAAGGCAAGAAGAGGAAAAGGGAGGTTCTAAAACTTTATAGAAGGTGATGATTCTAGTAATAATGCCACTCTGTGGATTGGGGGTCTGTCTTTGAACTTAGAACATTCTGCAGCTCTATGATCAACAATTGCTATTTAAAAATTATATGTAAAATGATAATAAAGCAAGAGAGCATTCAGAAGAGGAAACAAACAAGCCTGGGGAAATAAAACGTGAAGTAATCCAATCCAAGTCATGCCCGAAAGTCATGAAACACGGCAGAGAAAAATATTTGATAGCAACCAGTTAATCACATGTTGTGTGTGATTCCAAGGATCTTTTCAGAGCTCAGATGAACGCCAGAGAGAAATGATAACAAAAGGGACCCCAAAGCGTGGAAGGGTTTGGCCACTCCCTCTGCCAGGAAACACCTTTCATAACAGTGTTGGCCACTGTCACTCGTGGGCTGGTTTCCCCAAATTCTCTAAAGGAGGAGTACGAGGACAGGGTAGGGAAATGATTCTAGAATTGGGATTTCATAGGTTCTCAAACATTTTCACAGACCAGCAAGGGTTTTCTAGACTATGTGTCACCCATTTTCCCACTGCAGGAGCACCTCAGATTTTCTGTGCTATGGAAAAATGGGAGGGATAGACCTTACTTGTTTTCTCTTGGGGTTCAGCCCTTGGGCAGCAAGGCAAAGCTGCAGAGGCTGCCTGGGGAGCAGCTCTCGTCCACCCACCCCTTCAACTTCTTTAATACAACTTCTGCCCCAATTTGCAGGACCTGGCAGCCATTCTGCCTTGTGAGTGCTGACAATGGCTGCTCCAAGGCCTAAAAGGATTTTCAGAGATTAGTTTCTAGAAAAGCAGCACACAGCAAAGGTGAAGGCCCACCTTTCGAATTTAGCACACAGGGGAGTTCCTTGAGGTGGTGGGGCAGAGCCTCGCCAGCAAGGCATCCTCATCCCAGTTCAGTGGACACCCCTGGAATCACCACAGGGCACCTTTTGAGAAAAGCTGGGAGGATCATGCTGACGGGACAAGAGTGAGCACAGAACATGTGATTCTCAAAGGGACCCTCTGGGTTTGGGGGTAGGAAGACCTGGCACCTTGAGGACCTGTTCAGCCTGAAGCCACAAGCTGGGAGAACACCTCGCAGGATGCGTGTGTGTCGAGGACAGCACAGTACTGTGGTTAAAAGGATGTGATTTCGAGGCAGCTAGGCCTGGGCTTAAGCCCCGCCTCTCTCACTGGCTCTGCTGGCTGAGAACTGGTAAATACATGAATATTTCTGAGCTTCAGTTTTCCCACCTGTTGAACAGGGATGTTAACGACTGACTCCCGAGCTAAATGCAAGGCTTAAGTGAGAAAATATGTGTAAAGGACCGATCACAGCACCTGGCATTAGCAGACCTCTGTAAATAAGAGGAAAAAGAAAAACAAACCAACGGACAGCCCAGGGGCAAGGGTGACGTGGCCCTGAATTGCTTTAGAGCAGCTGTCCCCAACCTTCCTGGCACCAGGGACCGGTTTCATGGAAGACAACTTTTCCATGGAGAGGGGCGGGCGGCGGTGGATGGCTCAGGCGGTAATGAGAGCAACGGGTAGCGGCAGATGAAGCTCTGCTCACTCGCCCGCTGCCCACCTCCTGCTGTGCGGCCCGGGGTGGGGGACCCCTGCTTTAGAGGAATCGTTGGCATCGTCTCTTCTCTCAAGCCACACAGGCGGGACTGGAGAATTAGCTGCATCTGACCCGACAGTGTAAGCATTGGGGGCCTTGTCGGATTGGTGTTTAGTTTTCAGTGAGTCCTCCAAAGTCAGTTCCAAAACCAATGAGGAGAAGGATCGCTTTACACTTTCCCGAAATTAAGAAAGTCAAGGTGAGGGAGCTGGCCCTCTGTGTTTTAGATACCTTCGTGATCTTAAAATGAAAAGATAGTAATCAGCTTTCTCCCATTACCTGTGAGGATAGGGTACAGGGAAGAGCTATTGGTGTTGCACAGTGGATTCGGGGTGGCTCAGAAGAGCTTCCTGATGCACAAGGGCTTTACCTCCTCTGTGTCTCAGGCTCAGAATTTTTAAATGGGGATGATAAATAGAACATCCAGCTCATACAGTTGCTGGAAGACTTAATGGTTTGATACACAGCAGGTGTTTAGATGGCCCTGACATACAGTAAATTACTCAGAAAGGGTTGTCATTACTATGGAAGTGAATGCAGGACCTTCACCCCATAAATTACTGAAAAGAAAAAGCTTGATATTTAATAATAGAATGGAAGCTTAGCAGCCTCCGGTGCAAGAGACCTTGGCAGTAAAGGCACTGCTTCCATAGACTATTTTAGGCATGGATTCCACGTTGGCATAAGGGTTGACATGGACAGATCTAAGAAAAAACTGTAGCTCTGTGCCTGGGGATAAAGAAGACAATTTTGAGCACTTTTCAAGGTGAGAGAAGGAGTGATTTTTAACATTTTTTAAGGCAACTTTAAAAAACATACACTGCTGCAGTGTGAACCCTTAAAGTGCTGTATCTTTATACAGCGACAGATTATTTGTATACTTAAAATCGCAGGAATAGAAAATTCTGCTCAAATCGTGAGGCACCTAGTACGTCAAAAACTAGTACACAATTTTAATACCGTTTAGCTTGCTCTGAAATTTGCAGAATACCAGCTGAGTGTCCTCAGGGGACTGTACGTTGAGGGGGTGCAGCAGGGAAGTGTGGGAGAAGATCGAAGCAGAAAGGCCTATTATGAATAGGAACAAATTTTGGAAGAACAAAATTTGAGGAGTCAAAATCCTCAACCAATCTCTCCGCCATAAAACAGAAGCTCTAAGCCGCTTCGCAAAATAACCTTCGGAGGTTCTGTTTACTCAAAGAAAAAGCATTTTGCTTCTGTTTCTGCTGTTAATTAATGAAAACAACCCCTGGAAATTCCTTCACGTCTTTCCCACCAAGTAATCAGCAGCGCCGGACAGGAACCCTTTGGGCTGGAGCTAAGATTCCCTCCCGGCTGCCATGGACATTCTGAGCATCAGAAACACAGAGGAGATAGGACCAAAGAGATTTACAGATGTAACGGGAGTGGCCACACACACCTCGGTGAACAGACCTTGGTTTGGGAGAAGAAAAGGGAAAATGAAACGGGGGAATACTTAGTGTTTTAGAAACTATTTTTGTGTTTTCAGTTCTGCCTTTCCCGTCTCCGTCTTTGAAGTTTATGGCTTGGGTGGTAGCTTCAAAAGTAAAAGGGCGCTGAACTTTCTTCCTGTTTATCCCCTGTCTTTTTGTCTGGAAGCAGAGACTCAGGTCAGGCAGCTAGGCCATCGTCTCTCTGAGAAGGCATGCAATGGAACTGACGTGGCAGAGAGCAAACGCCGACCTTGGGGTCATCGTGGGTTCCTCCCCTTCTCTCACATCCCACATGTTATCCACCAGCAAATCTGGGGTCTCTACTTTCAGAATATTTCAGAGTCTTACCACTTTTCCCTCCCCAACCCCCTGGGCCGAGCAACAATCCTGCTGGCCTCCTGGCCAGTCTCCCTTCCACCTTTACCTCTCTGTCCCCCAGGCTGGTCTCAGTGATCAGATCACGCCACTCACTCCTCTGTGCAAAATCCTGCAGTGGCTCCTGAGGTCAAAGTGAAAGCCAAAATCTTCCCAGTGACCTGGAAAATTCTGTCCAGTGAAGCTCACCTCGATCCCCTCCCTCGTCCCCTCCCCCTCTCCTAGCTTACTCTGCTCAAGCACGCTGGCCTCCTTGCTGTTCTGGAAAACACTGTCCACCCTCCCACCTCAGCGCCATGGCCTTTGCTGGTCCCTCTACCTGGAATGTTCTTCTCCCAGGGATCCACGGGCTTCACTCTCTCAACTCCTTCAAGTACTCGTTCAAATGTCACCTTCTCATCAAGGCTGCTCTGAGCAGCCTATTTAAATTTGCGGCTTTTCTTTCCAGCGTTTCTCATCCCCAGCTTATTTTCTCTAAAGTATTTTTCACCATCTAATTTACTGTATCCTTATTGCTATTGATTATCTGCTGCTTCCCATTAGCAGCCAAGCTCCACGAGGGTAGGGATTTTCATCGTTTTGTTTTGTTCGCTGCCGTATTCCCAGCGCCCAGTGGGGCTCAATCAATCCTTGTGTTTGAGGTTTCCTGGCAAGTTGATGAGGTTCACGTGCTTCTCACTGGCTAATGGCCCAAAGTAAATCCTTTCAAGTCCACCCAAGCCCAAGGCCCCAGTAGGACTGAGGGTCCGTACGTAGAGCCCCAGGAACTGTCCGAAGGCAAAGAGGAGAAATGGGCTGGACCAGGTGTTTATGCACCAGAGATGGAAGACAGAGGGGGACACCAGTCATCCCATTCCTGCACCTCCCCCACCAGGCTGCCCAGGTGAGCACTGGAAGGAAGAGGAGGCCTGGCGAGCACAGCAGAGAGCAGAGCGGGGAAAGCTGGGCTTTGGCTTCTCCTTCTGTATGAAGATACTCCTCATTTGTCAAGGCCTAACTGAAGGCCAGACCCGAAGCTTTTTCTCTACTGATACACACACCCACCTTCCCAAGTGGAAATCCGCCCGCCGCTCTCATGGCACTTTGTACCCCTGTCACAGTCCTTATTTCAGTTTGCTGCCCACCTGCCTGCTTTCCCCACCAGAGGGCAGCCTTCTCAGCGGCAGAGACCTCTCCGCCATCTGTGTATCTTTGTGTCCCTCAACAAGCGTCTTAGAATCGTGAGTTACAGTGAGGCTCTCGGTATATTAGCTCCCCTGGGAAGTCAGCTTTTCTTCCAAGTCAGTACAAGTCACAATCTTCTACTCTGCAAATATTAACCAAGACTGTGCTATGAATCAGGCAACATTTGGTAATAAGATCCAGCTGGTGGGTGCCCTTGTAGAGTTCACAGCCTGGAGCCAGAGAGACAAGAAACAAGGACTTGAGATTCACGCTCTGATGGTGTGCGCCTTCTCGGGAGGGCATGGAAACTCAGAGAATAGTGAAAGTTCTAAGATACAAGGCACTACCTAGCAGCTTGAAGGAATAAACTCCTCTTGGATCTGACCCGACTTTTATTCTTAAAAGCAAAATATTAAAAATAATATTCTCGTCCTGCACAAAAACACCAAGATCATAGAGTTTACTTACTTATTCTTAAATCTACTTTTGAGGTACAACCTCTAAATTATTTCCTCTAATTTTTGTGAAACATCATGTAAAACCACTTATTGTAAAATTACATTGACAATAATGGAAATTAAGCTAGTATTGTAATAAAGTAGTTTGTAAAGTGTCTTTGTAAATATTTTGTGAATGGGCCACATAATAAAGATGATGAACATAATTTAATTGTAGTCATATTTATAGATATAATCACAGGACTAGTTTTTGTAATTAATAAGAATATTTACATAATCGTATCTCAAGCGGTGGCCAAACCCATCATATAATGAAATGAAGCAGGCTGATTTCCTCATTAAGGCTTTTAAAAATAATTCTCTGTAACAATGACCTTTGGAGTCACAAGTAAAGCACAGTTCTGTCTACATGTGAATTGGTTCTACATCATCTCTCCTGACGGGGTCACCTTATCGTTGGAAATATGAGAGTGTCTTCCTAAATATTTTGGAAGATTTCCAATGTGCTTCAAAAGTTGGTATCTTAAAGGTTGAAATTTTGTCCTTAATCCCAATTTCCTGCCTTTTCAGGGACTCTGCCTAACCAGTCATCTCATCCTCAATCCTTCCCTTTCCCCTCAGTATATAATCAAGCTTAAGTCTTTCAATGTGGCAACTTTTCCCTTCACTTCAGGTTTCCTGCGGGCACCGCTCTCTCTTGCCTTCTCTTCATGGACAAGCCTCTGGAAAGATCAGTCTGTGCTGGTGCCTCTGTGTCCTTATGGTTCCTTCGGTCATTTCTTAACTCTGCATCTGCCATTGTCAGCATTGCTCCACTGAACCCACCCGTGGCCACTTTTCACCTCCACTTGCCTGGATCTCTCAGTGGCATCTGATATCCCTCACTCCCCTCCTCAAAATCCTCTTTGATTTTCAAGGAGTCCCGAGAGTGCTCCTTAAGTGTCACCACTCCTCAGGGGCCCCTCCTTGCTCCCTCTTCCTCACACCTCACATTCTCCCAAGGGACCCAGTGGACCACTGCCTGGATAGTGACGATTCCCACATTCAGATCTCTGGCCCAGATGCTCTCATCCAATGGACTTCTGAACACCTTCACTGGGAAGTCCCTCTGATGGTTAAACTCAACATGCCCCAAACTTCCATACATCATTTTCCTTCCTAGGAATCTGCTCTTCTGCTTGTATTTTCTGTTGGTGATTTCCTCACTCCCAGTGTTTTCTAGCCACCTTAGAGGTCTCCCTCTCCCCCATATCCAATTAGCTGCCAAGTCCTTTTGAGTCTACCTTTGAACACTTTAGATCTAACCTTTCCAGCCTGGATGCTGGCTACAGCTTCTGAATTGGTCTCCCAGCTTTTAATCACATTGCCGACCTGCCTCCTTCTAATTTACCCTTCATATGGCTTGGAATGCTCCCCGGTTACTTTTTCTTGTCTTACTCCTTCTTAAGACTCTGCTTTAGGCATCTCATCTTTCTGGAAGCTTTTCCCCGAGTCCCTTTCCTGGGCTGGCAAGGCACCTTGGTACTTTATAACACCGCTCTGATACTGATGCTGTCATGGCAGTTATCATAGAGCCTCAGAGGTGTTTTACTGACCCTCTCTCCAACTGGCCTGTGGGCCCCTCAAGGCAGGCATGCTGCTTTTCATCTGTCCCCCCAGTACTTACTTCATAGGCTGGTCCCCAGTAAGTGTTTATGAACATAACATTAACACAAACAACAAAGGGAACCTTGTGTGTGTGTGTGTGTGTGTGTGTGTGTGTGTGAGAGAGAGAGAGAGAGAGAGAGAGAGAGAGAGAGAGAGAGAGATGCTTGGAGTTCTTGCTGTATGCAAATCTATTTGAAGTTTACATTCTTTTCCAGGGGAGAGAAAGAAGGAAGATCCAGAAACACATCGCAGGAAACTCACCAGACTCTCTTCCCAGTTAATGTTGTGATTAAATCTCCAAAGTCTAATAGTGTTTACAATGAATGTTTGTCTATTTTGAGACTCTCTTTAAAAAAAAAAAAAAGATAACCTAATCAAGTTCAGGCAAAATTGGAATTTTACAAACCAAAAAACTCGCAGCAGGTATCAGATAGCAAACTACGATGTTTCAGGCAAGAAGCCAATTTACTGACCTTAGTCGAGGCTGACACGGCTTGGGAGTTACTGTTCTTCATCATTTTGGGTCACCTGTTTTATTATTTAAGGAACTTAATTTTCTGGACCTTTCTATCTCATATACACAGATACAAATGGCTCACACACAAACATCCTCAAAGGGGTTTGTCTGATCTCAGCTTTGGAGCTCTGAGCCAGGGAGGGGCTGTCGGATAGAAGGCTTGAACCTCTTTCCCCTGCTCCCATCCCTCGCACCCTGTGGATATCTAAGAGGTAAACGAATAAAGAATCACTTTACCCAGGCATGCTTCAGATCCAAGATTTGCCAGCATCCAGCCCCATTGCCACCTAAGGGGTGGAAAAGAGCTCCTCGGAATCAGGTTGTCAAAGCCTGTATCTTGGGTATGTCTCTCTGCAAATGGGCTGTGACATTGGTGTATTCATTTGGGCAGAGTTTTGATTTGTTCACAGCACTTGGCAAATAGTAGGTGCTCAATAAATATGTGTTGAACTGTTACTCTGACTTGTATACAAAAAACAGAATGTAACGAAATAGCTCTTCCTTATGATGAGCCTATATATTACCCAGTTATTTATCTTGGCATAAAGGGAAAGATTTTATTCTGTAGCAGCCACAGTTTCACGTACACCCATCCTCTCCTGTCACTTGGATTTCATGTGTCTGCAGATTGTCAGTTAACTTGAATTCTTATGTTCTATTTTTTCTGAAACCTCAACTTTACATGGTAAACTGGTGCCTGTAAATCGTGGGTTTGCAACAGAAGTGCCGGCACCTGCCATGGGTTCTTAACTAAATGGGGCTGAAGGCTTAGTGGCCCATGACTAAAATGAGATACTTCAGTTCATTTCAGATCTAATCAAAAGAGAAACTTACCATGCTTAATTGAACATGCCAACCTCCTGGTATAACAGATTCCCACTTTTTTTTATTTAAAGAGAAAGTTTCATGGGGGCGGGAAATTATATTATTAATTTATAATAACAGTATTCAAGTTTGACTGATGAAGGAGAACTTAACGTTTTCAGTTCTGAAGATGTCAGAAATAGACCAAAAAAAAGCATCCATGGTTTGCCTTCTGCTGCCACTTAACACCTTCTACATATGCAACGTGGCAAAGTCTGCCTTTACTTGCCAAGTCCAATCTTTCTGCTTTTACTGCTGACAGTTTAGATCATGAAAATAAGATGCAATGAAGTTTGAGGAGCTGGATGTATTCTAATGAGAAGACTTCCTTGGTCCTGGTTTTCAGGAAGACCGTGGATTTACCCACACAGCTGGTTTGGTCTTTCTGAGAGATCTGATACAGGTTACTAGCTGACTGGTTTGGTTATGCACACACACTAGGCTGCTGTCTTCCTAAGATCCAGCCCCAGGGAGAGACTTGTAAGAATACATCTCTAAAAAGTAATGTGGTTAATAACTGATGAGTTCAATCTGTTTTTTTGGAGAAGGCTCAGCCTTAACAGACAGCATCTGTTTAGGTGCCCAGAAAAATTGTGTGGTTATGGAAAGTTGGACCGAATGAGTTAAACCATAAACCTGGAATGAATGAAACATAACATGGTGCTGGAAATGGTGTCTGTGCACAACAGAGGGTGCCCTCATTGGTAACCAGAAGGGAGAAAGTTAACCTGCAGTGTACTTCTTGGACTTTCTATAGGGATATCAATGGCCTTGAGGCAAGAAAGTACATGCTGCAGTGGAAACTGGATATTCTGTGTGGGAGGAATTGCCTTGTCATTGCATTTAGAAAGGACAAGGACTTCCATCAGAACTGCACCCTGGCTTTCAATCAACTTTGGTAAAAAGTCAGGTTTAGCAATGAGAACATGAGAAGGCAGTTACATTATGAAGGCTTATCCGCTTTGGAATGAAGTCAGTTTGAATCTCTGTTCAAAGAACTTTTTAAAATTTGTTGTTTAAGGCTTGCTCCTTCACTGTTACTAGGAGTGTAAGTTGGTGCAATGCCTTTGAAGGGCAATTTGGCACTATCATTCAAAGTCTGAAGTGGGTATGTCTTCTGATCTGTCATTTCTATTTCCAGACATTTATTTTATGTCTTTATTTATATCTCCTATTCAGTAGAGTTTATTATATGGGCAACGAAGATGCTCATGTAGCATTGTAATAACTAAATGAACAAAAATGGAAATATCCTAAATCTTCATCAACAGGGGACTGATCAAACCCACCAGGGAAGAGCCGGGCAGTGGAATACTATGCAACTGCTAAAAAGGAATGAGGAAAGTAAAAAAGTGCTAATACGGAGATATCTTCAAGACATATTAATAAACAAAAGCCAGGTATAGAACAGTACAGAGAAGAAAAGAGAATATGTTAAAAAACTGATAAAAGTGGTTAACTGTAAGGAATGAATGGAATCTGAGGTAAAAGGGGGACTCACTTTTATTATCTTTCCTCATGTAATGTTTGCTTTTTACCTCTGTGCACATGTAATGTTTTTATAATAAAAAAGAATAGTTAAAATTAATTTGCAATTTAAAATTTCTACTGTGGTAAAAGTTTAGATTTGTAACTAAGAATATAGGATTTTTTGGGGGGGTGGGTTTTTGTTCTTTTAAGGGTCTATTCCACAGGAACTATCTAACGGACTATTTGCTGTATTTAACCACATTAATAAAGAGTTTGGCTGTGAAATGGATCAACTAATACACAAGCCTTTTATTCTAGATGCTATGACCCAGGAACATACCTACCACAATTTTGGTGGCAGCTTAATCAAAATGCAAGATCAAGTTAATCTTAAAGGTAGACTGCAAACCCAAAATGTCTGCCGTCACACTTAACAAAGGCACCAGGACAGAATCTTGGACGTGGGACTGGAAGGGGCATCAAGGTGTCCATTATCTGAACATCCTTCTGATGGAGGCTTCTTTGGCTTCTCCAGAGATGGGAGACTCACTCCTGTCTGAGACAGGCCATCCCATCTTTGGCCATGTCTGTAAGAAAGGTCCTCCTGTGCTGGACTGAACTCTCTCTCCCTGAATTAAGGAAGCTGATCTCCTTCCTCAACCTTCCCCACTCCAAGCTGGACTCAGGGGGATTCCCCAGAGCTCCTCTCTCCTGGAAAGATAGACCCCACTTTATCACTGCAAACTTCCCATGCAACCAATTGCAAGAAAGAGGCTCTAGGAAGAACTTTGAAAACATTGTTAGGTTGTTCCCATCCCATGCTACATCCTTGTTCACTTCAGCACCATCCATCACCATCGAGATGCTTATCACCAAGTGGCTCTGAAAATCCCTGGACTGACTCAACCTCCCAGCCCTGCCATTGGTAAATCTCTTATGTCTTAACCTCTTCTATGAACGTTGTCTTTTTGTTCCAACTGAAACATAGCTGTTTCTTGATGGCCCTTTTTCTCCTGTGGCCTTTGAAAGTGACACTTCTTGTCTCTCCAAGTGCCCACATTCCATTCCTCCTACCTTATCACTTATAGACCATTTCTCTGTCCTTCTTTGAAGCCCAGGCTAATAAACTCTACCACCTATACCCCAAACGACTTCCAAGTCATCCTTCCCTCTTTCCTGAATATATGAGAACCCAGTTCACTCTTTTTCTCTCCACCATTACTCGTGTTACCATCCACAGTAACTCTTACGTGGTGAGCCCTGCAACACTTGGTTCCTCACCGCCCTCACCTACTCACTTCCAGCTGCCCTTTCCTCCAGCTCACCTTATCCATCCACTCCTGCAGTTAGACCTTAGACTTTGTCACTAGCAATAACTCCACCACGTCCAAACTCCTGATTGGAAACATCTCACGTTCTGTCTGTAACTCTTTTATCTTTCTATTACAAAAATTCTTTGATCTCATTGGTCAATTCATTGATGCCATCACCTTTTTATACCCCTCCTTTAGAACAAGTTCTTCCCTTGGCTTCTGGGATGCCATTCTCTCCTGGTCCTCTGCCCACCACAGTCTCCTTTGCTGGACTGTCTCCCTTCTTCCCAGACCCTACACTTTAGAGTCCCCAGGGCTCAGTCCTTGGCCTCCTCTTTCCTATTGATTGGCTAGGTATTCTTATCCAGTTCTTTAGCTTTAAATGATACCTATATTTTACGACTTTCAAATCTACATCTATAGCCCTGACTTCTCTCCCAAGCTCCAGACTACAATTCCACTTTCTCCACATCTCCATTTGGATGTTCCATAGGCATCTCAAACTTAGCATGAGCTCTCAACCTTCCTCACAGAGCTTGCTCTGGTCTCAGTCCTCCCCAACAACATACAGTTATATGAAAGTGATATTTCTCTGTTGTGGAGAGACTGCAAGTTGCCTATCAATATCTATTCCTTTTTCATTTCCTAAGACATAATATCTGAATTATTGGGGCTAGCAAATCACCCAGCTTAACATACTACATTTCCAAGCTTCCTTGAACTATGTGTAGGCATGTAACTGAGTTTTGGACAGATCTTACTGGGAGGGTCTAAAAGGAAACCTCCTTAAAAGGAAGACAAAACAGCTGGGGAAAATAATTTTGGCCCTTCCTCCTTCCTGGAATACAGATGCGATGGCTGGAGCTGTAGTGGCAGCCATATTGGACCATGAGGTGCCCTTGAGGTTGAAAGTCATATATTAGGATGGTGAAGAAGAAGGATGGAAGGAGCTGGGGTCTAGGATTACTGTGAAGCTTCCATATCAGCCATGTACAGCCTGCCTCTGGACCTCTTTTACTTGAGAGAGAAATATACTTCCATCTGATTTAAACCACTGTTAATCTGGATTTTCTGCTATATAGAGCTGAAACTATCCTGCTTGATATATCAGGGTATACAACACAGTCTCATCCATTCAAAGCCAGGATTAAAATATAATGTGAAGGCCACAGATAGCACCAAGGACCTGTTTTAGGACTACATTTTCAGAGGATACCTCTTGGGCAATGGAAACTACTGTTGAATAGTACTCCAAAATTCAATTTCTCTTTGAGAAAGAACTGGAATATTTCCCTGCAGTTAAGAACATCAAATGACTGGCTATGTAACCTTAGGGTGCTTCTGTTTCTTTGAAATAATGTGGGTTTTCAAAACTCAGCCACATGACTAATTGAGGAAACCATGATTCACGTAAGACATTATTAGTTTCTCAGCTTGGTAAAGAGGTTGCCAATAGGTTGCCATGAAACTAGCCTTAATTTCATTAAAGAAAAGATTGTTTTTGCCTTTGATATTACAACAAACTTTTCTATCTTCTTATACAAATGAACATCTTCTTATACTTTCCTTATACAAATGAACAAAGATTGACTTTTTAAATAGTGGAGAAATTATTTTTCTAGAAATGGCTTCTGTTAAATGGCAACGAGTTTAGGACAATACATTGCATCTTTGCAAAATATCCTTAGTCAGGATTTCTGTTTACCTACCTACCTACATGTCTCTGTGAATGTTTATCTCCAAAGAGCAGAAATGATTAGTTGTGTATATTGCCACTGGTGGAAAGGCATCTCTCCTTTGAATGTCTCTGTTCCATCACATGAGTTTGTTTTCTTTTGAACTAACTTTCTACATTTTCATTTAAAGTAACTTTAGTAAGGAAGCCAAGTTCAATTTATTGAGGATGTTCTGGAGTGATAATGGTATGAAATTTGGGTGTCTGCAGATGAGAAATAAACTATGGGTTATTTATTTATTTTTTAACTGAAGTATAGTTGATTTACAATGTTGTGTTAGTTTCAGATGTACAGCAAAGTGTACACCTCAGTTATACATGTACATGTGAATATGTACGTGTGTATCTATTCTTTTTCAGATTCTTTTCCATTATAGGTTATTACAAGATATTGAATACAGTTCCCTGTGCTATACAGTAGGTCCTTGTTGTTTATCTACTTTATATATAGTAGTGTTAAACTCTGGGTTATTGACATTAAGTAAAAATCGGAGATTGCTCTTCCAAGAATATTCAGTATCACCCCATGAGGAGATAAAGGGATGGATGCCCATGTAGGGGGATCTGAGGTCACCAAAAGACTACCCCTGGAGTCATTTGTTTGTATCCTTGGAAACATCTTGTTACAGAGGGAAATAGAGTCTTTGGGAGGAGTGAAGCTCACGAATCTATCAAGTCTAGGAACATGACTCATACAGAGGCAGGTGCTCAGCTATTATCAAGTGAACACACTAGAATCAGGTGGCTGGTGGGAGAGTCATCACCTTGGCAGGCAGGAATGAGGCAGTGGAGACATGGCCCCTTCTGAGAAGCCTGCCCTCATTTCCATTGGGCTCCCCTGGCACCTCGGCTCTGCCCATCACGCTACTCATCTCTCTGCCTACGTCTCCCACTAGAGCGTGAATTCTTCAGGAGAAGCACTGTCTTTCATCTCCACAGGCCCTGCACCCAGTCTAGTGCCTGGTCCATACTGAGTGTTGCTGAAAGAATATGTTAGGGGATGAATGACTGAGTGGATAAAATTCTGATTGGCTCGGGGTGGGAGAGGGAGTTGGGTGTGGCCCAGGGAGCTGTTCCCATTTATGTTCTGGGCACCTGAAGACAAGGGAGGGAGGGAAAGGGCTCCGAGGGGAGGGGCAAATTTTACAAAAAATGTTATGCTTTTGTCCAGTGTCTGAGAGTAAACAGATTGTTTTATTAAAGTAACATTTTAATGGTAAAGTGTTCCAGTAGGGGGGCCATGTTTCAGTCAATAGCTCACTGTCATTCTTAGTCTGTGGTTCAACCTTTCCCATGGTCTGGTCTCCATCAAGCCTTTCTTCCCACTCCTACACTGTAGCCAATGTGAACTGTCCAGTTCCTCATTCCACCTTGTGGAGCAACCACAGTGGAGCTGAGAGGACAGGGGGTGGCATGCCACAGTCCTGAGTTCAGGTCCCTCATCTCAACTTACTACCTACGAGTCCCAGAGCCAATTACTTTTCTTCTCTGTGTCCTCATTTCCTCATCTAATACAACACTTCTTTGGGCTTTGGTTTTCTCATCTTCAGTAAAATCTAACTATGTGATCATGACAAGGAGTAAATGACACAGAATATATAAAAAGCCCACAGCACTGCACCTGGCAGGTGGGAGGCACCCAGTAAGGGTTGGTGTGGCCCCTCTTTTCATCCTTCTCTCAGCCGGGTGGCTCGGAACTTACCACTCCTCCTTTCCCAATTTACCCCATATTTACTGATCTTTTAGGGTGCAGGTCAAAGATCACCTCCACGAAATCCCTCCCCACCCCGCCCCCCGCTGAAAGCAATCTTTCCTTCTCCCATAGTCTGTCATCTTTTTCTGAGCACCTGTGGTACTTACCACTCTCTTCCTGGTGGCTCAGTGATTGCTGTGCTTTATTTCTCCCCCGTCTATAAGTTCCATGGGGAAAACTGCCCACCTTTTAATCTTGTGTTTCAACAAAGCACCTAGCAGAATAACTTGCATACAGTAGGTGCTTAAAATAATAAACTGAATCTGTGCTGGACAGTTCTCTATATTGAGGAAATCATCACACCATTTCTCTTAGGACAGGGGGTGGCATATATAATTCATCTTTCCATTTAATCCACTTTAGGGAATAAAAATAAAACAGGCCTCGTTGCAAGTAGCTGATGTCACGCAACATCCAGAGCTCTCTCTGGAAACAGTTACAAATAATGACTAGTCACGTGGGCAATTACAATAAAGCCCTGTCAAGGGCTAGTCACATTTCTAAAATTGTGAAAAGAAATGCTCAAATGGAGGGGGATATTTCCTGAAGGCTATACTAGTCCCCTATTGCCCATAACATCTTCACCTTTATTATATCTCCTTAAACTGTACAACATGGAAGTGATGTACCTCACAGTTATTGCTATTATTTTCAATGAGATGGGGGAGGCCCTTTAGAATCTGAAGAAGTCATGCATGGTGGTTGCCAGGTCTGAGGTTACTGAGCGTCTTTTAAGTTGAATCCCAGAATTAGGTTTAAGCCAGGCCTGGCTGGTCACAGAGGCAGCTGCCAAAGGGTATAATCTGAGGGGGGCTGTAGGGAGACCTCCTGTTCCAAAGTATCCTTTCCATGAATGCCTGAGAGGGATTGCTATGTGTTTAGAAAACTTCTGAATCTTTCAGAGGTTCCTATTCTAGGTGAAGGATAATGTCTTAACCAGCATTTCTAAAAGAGCTCCACAAGAGGCTCCGTGGAAGAATGGGTCCTCTGACCAAAAAAGTCTGGGAAATACTGCAAACTCCATCCCTCTACACGATTTACTATTATATGCTGCAGTGCATGGGTACGTAGCGAAGGCACTGACAAGTCACGTGGTAAAGAAACCTATTTAACTTAACTCAGAAGCCCTCCTGCTTATTTAACTATGAAATCAAGCTTGCTTTCTTTTTTTTCCCCCAATTGTTGCAAAATTCCTAATGACATGATCTGGAAGTAGTATTTCACAGAACATGCTTTTCAAGTGCTCCCTTAGCTATTATTAGCTATCACCGTAACAGGGGTGAATTTTCAGCTAAGCATGGGGCACAAAGGGATACGCATGAAGGAATGGGGCAGTCACGAGAAGGATAAGGAACGTTAAAGGTGACCGTGAGGGCCCCCAAAGACAATTTCACAATCTTGCGAAGATTTCACAATCTTGCTAAGCTGGTCAGCCTTCTCATTCCAGATATTATTTTGGCTTTGTTTCCCTGCCTAGAAAGCCCAGCTGTTCGATAGCAAGTGGTAGCAACAGCTCGGAAGTAGCATTTTTGCATCTTCGCATAATCTTGGTTTGTCTGGCGTGGGAAGATTAAGGGAACACTCGGATGGCCACATTTGCTCAAATAGATGTGGAAAGAGGGAGGAAGGGAACAGTAAGGGAGAAAAGGGGCAACTGAGGCAACAGAGAGCCAGAAGCTGCTCTGGCCACAGGAAGCTAAGGGCAGAAGGCAGAGGACAGGATGGAGGAAGGAGAGAAAAGTGAAGGGTCGTCACTGCTCAGGTAGAAGGTAACAAACCCACCAGCTGCCCAAGCCATGAGGCCGAGGCTGAGGGCTGTGAGACTCCCGAATCGAATTATAAAATCAGTGAGGCCCAAACCTTTGGCTTCCCAAGCCAATCACCAAGAAAAATCAAAGTGGTTTCAAGACACGAACTAAAAATAACAGCCGGGACAGGAGCCTTCCTTTAAGGTACAGATTGCTCTTTCTGTCCCCGCGGTGGTGGAATACTGATTCTCATAGGTAGCTTTCTGCCTTTGGGGCTCTCACTGCCCAAGGGTCTGCATTTCCCCAGGTTGTTGGGAGGGCCCTGGGCTACAACAGAGCCCAGTCTGAGATCCTTACTGTGGCCTGCTGCTTTAGAAAACATCACAGTGGTTAACTGAAAGCACAGAGATAGCCGCAGAGAAGGGCCCGGGTACAGTGCAGAAGCCAGAGTGGGGAGGGGCTGGAAAGGGCCTGCTCTTACCGAGGGCTGTCGGATGTCCTGCTTCCTGCAAAGCAACTAGGAGATCTTTGGCAAGCTAAGGCAACTCAGAAATACTAGAAGCTGAAAATAAGATATACAACACTTTGGGGAGTTTCTCTCATGTTGAAGGATAAAATTAACTGATTCCCCTTCTAGGGTACCTTTTGATTTCTTGTCAATATCAGTGTAAAACTCACGGGAAAACTCCAAATGTTTTCATAACTTACAAATATTATTTATTAGTCAAAAGGCGGAGGTATGTGTGAGAGATAGGGCAAGAGAACAACTCCCTTTACAAGAACGCAAAAATTCTCAAATTGCTGTTCCGTGGTGCACTTATTTCAGAAAAGTCATTCTGACTGGGGCAAGGCCGTGCTCTGGGACAGAGCCTGGAATTCATCAGTAGATACACTGAAAAAGAAGTTTCTGCCAGACTTCACTTATTCGGGGGAAATGGTTAAAATGATACGTCCAAGCTCACGGGGTGTGAATCCCAATATATACAATCCCACCGGCTGGAATGGTGGCCCTGGCCTCTCTTGGGTGAGTTAACAGGGACTGTGACAGCTAAGGACATGAGCCTACACGGCCCTCTGCATCAGAAACAGGTCTCCGACTGGTTTGGGGCCTAGTGGTTCCTTTAGGTCGCTCATTCCTTTGCATAAATCAGAATATTACCAGAACCTCCCCTCCTCTGAAACTGGGGCATATTAAGAGTATTGGTTGGATGTGTTTCTATATGTTGTGAGCACGTGGAGGAAATAACGATGACCCAGTGGGCGTGGGCCTGTGCTTATGTTGCTGACACCATTTCTCTGACTGTGTTACACAACTGAGATGGTTTGGATCGTCTGAATGGAATAACATGATTGCTCATGGTATTGCACGTCTCCAATTCCAAACCAACACGATGGCAAAAACTAGACGAACATGTGGAAAGAATAATAAAACACACAATGTCACTGAAGTCATGCAAAGAGGGGGAAAAAAAGTTTAAAAAAAAAATGGGCAAGCCACAGACACCATAAATGACAAAAAAAGCCAGTGCATACAATTCTAAAATCATTCTTACCTTCTTCAGTCATTGTGTCATAATATTTTAGTTTTCCATATGATCCAAGTTCTACAACATCACAGTAAAAGACACAAAGATAAGGAACGAGCTGTAATGCAAGAACTTTGTTTTTACACATTCTCAATTAATCAGATTCAGAGTTACACTGTCAAATTCTGCAACTGTAACTATATAGAGATGTGCAAACATGGGCCATGTGGCGGATGGCTTTCACGACCCACTTTCAGAAATCACTTAAAATATATTATTCCACCGGGGGTAGGACTTGCCCTGCATTCCAGAATAGGACACAGTTATTTTAACATCTGATGAAACAAATACTTGGCAAGGATGTCTTCACACCAGGTCCAGCCTAGGCCTATAATTTTTAGACGTGACATTCCAAGAGAAAGGGCTGGACAAGGACAATGCCCAGACCCACTGAGGCTTGTAGATACCAGGATTCCTTGCCATGGAACAGCAGTCCCAGGAGTTCATTTCACAGCTTTTCTCCAATAGAACTACTTCCTAGAGATGAGTAAGGAAGGCTACCTGGGAAAATCCCCAATAAAAAACCAGGTTCTAAACTTCCCTTTCATTTCTAATCTTGTACTTTAGACAGAAAGCACTGAATACCATGGGTGCAGCATGCTTTGGTGTGTGTTGTGGGGGGGAAGGGGCGGGGGATGGGAAAGGCGTTGAAAGCTTTGGGAGGAAGGGGGAGGCGTATTCCCAGGGAAGGGCACGTGGCCCAGACAGGTGACAGAGCAGCCACAACTCCCAGCTCAGGGCATTGTCTGCTGCTGTGTAGACTGCAGGGGCCAGGAGGCAATCTCCTGGGTGCAGCTCACCAAAGGACTCGGCTGTAATGGAAACCACGGGCGGAAAGCAAGCTCTTCTGAGTCAGCTGGTAGAAGTGGCAGCTTGGGTGGAGGGATGGAGGGGGTGGGGACGCACCATTTCTGTTTTCTTACTTCGGTTCTAAAATAGAAACTTTCATTCTTGTTCATCTGAAAATTCCAGGTTTTTTGAAGCATCATTGTGAGCAGGTTAGAAATATTTTCCCTGGTCATACACTCTCCCAATAAAAATTCAAGAAATTAATGACACTCAAGAGATATTCCTGTGATTCTGCAGAATGCTTCCATGGCTCATTAACTTGGTTGACTGCTAAAAATTCACATGTGAATGAACTAATAACTGATGGGTTTTGTGTACAAAAGGCTTTAGCTTAAAACACAATAATAAATATTCTTCTGCTTATATTATACACATTCTATATATATTCTTTCCCCATGTGCCTAAAATTTTACCTAAAGCTATTTTAACACACCAACACAAAATTATGCCTTGGGGAGAAAAATCACCTCATCTTTATGTTTCTGCAAAAACCTGCCTTTTCTGGATTTTGTTAGATACACGACAAAGGATGCAAGTGCTTCAATAAGAAATTGAATTTTGTGTAAAAACAAGGAAGTTTTAAAAAAAAAATGACTTCTGGGGATTGCCTTCTGTAGAAAATTTTTTTTTTCTGGTATTTTAAGAAGAGTAGTCTATTGTATATATGACATTGCACAAGTTTGGGATTTAAAAATGATCCAAATACCTTCATAAATATTAAAACACATGTTCATGGTGGCTTTACACATAATCTATGCTTTTGTATTTGTGTGTGTGTGTGTGTATAACCTTGCAGTAAATTGATGAATTATATCAGCCAACTAATTTTTTTGTAACCTCTACTCTTTCCCTGAAGTAAAGCAGTAGAATAAGCAGCTGGCATTCTCTTTACCTGCCGAGGAAACAGAACGTGGGCAGCTCTGTGTTTGCAAAGTTGTGCGTAAACCATATTCTACACAATGAAGATACATTATTGCATTTTTGTCTTTTGAGATGCAACCTCTCTGTATGCACACACTGGTCTTCACGTCTCAATCCGAAACTTTCAAACATCTGCTTGTGGCAGATGTGATTATTTTTTACCTCCTCTCTCGTGGAGCCAGGTATAAATAAATACAATCATATTCTTTAATTAGTTTATTTTTACATAGTCGAAATTGGATCTGTGGGTGACTGACAAAGGTCACACATTCTTGCTGCTGTGGCAATACCTAGATTGTTTCTTAGCTGCTTCCTTGAATGAGGACTGGGGCAGGGGGACAAGAACTGGACAAAACATATAAAAAAGGAGGCTAAAGGTGGTGGAAGAGAAAGAATAAGAGCAGTGAAGGGCTGAATAACAACAGGTGATGTAGCAACTTAAAGCACAGTGAGCTAGGAGGGCAAGGGAACAATATTTGCCCAAGTGAAGGGAACCATGTTTGTTGCTTACTAAAGAAAGGGCACGCAAGAATGTGAAGGAAACCAGCCTACTGGAATGAAGTTTTTAACACTGACAGCAATGGCATGGTGAGACGGTGAACTCAGCACCTCAACGCTTTCAAATGGTCGGGGCGGCATCCTGGGGCTGGTGGGACAGCATCTCCGAGAGCTGGTGCCTCCCTTCCTTGAACCAGGGGCTCAGGGGGTGTAGGAAGAGGAGTGTGACATGCGACTAGGACAAACGTGACTTGCATCCATAAGCCAGAGCGCATCAAGCACCTGGCTGGTGTCCCACATACCATGGACACCTCATGGAAAGTGGCCTGAGAGGCATGAACGAAAACTCACCCGGAAGGGGCAATGGCCTCCAGTCAGCACACTCCCCATGGACAGTAGCCAGGGCACCTTTAGCACCGTTGGATTAAGATTCAAACTGCGCCCAATCCAAGCTGAGTTTCTTTGGGATGAGAGGGAGAAGTGGGGGGATTCAAGAGGCTGCTGTTTAGTACCATTGAGCAACTTCCATTACGTCAACTGAGCAAGAGGCAGCCAGGACTGGAAGAGGGATGAATCAGCAGTGAATATCATGCTGGGTACCACCTGGTGCCTCTTCTATGTAACATTTCTCTAAGAAGACATACAGCCTAAGAAAAATTCCAGAACCCAGTGGTTGGTGTTTGAGATGAGCCCATGAGCCGATTGGGAATGCTGTCTAACATGGTGCCCACACTCGCTCATGCTAGTTGGACAGCTGGGTCCACAGGCACCCAAGCTCCCAGACCTCTAGGAGGGCTTGAACCTTTTGTCATTCCTCTGTCCACTTCCTTTCAGGTCTTGTCAGCAACGTCATCACCTGGCTTTAAGGTACCTCTGAATTCTTGTCCATATTTCTTGGTTGACAAGTCAAGGGAAGGATCTTGTCTTTAGTCTCAAAGAATCTGAATAAGAACTAGTGTTTTGGGCTCCCAATTTTTTCCTTTCTTAAAAAGGGCATGGACACAGATTTCTCCTTCCAACGTTGACCTTCTCAGCTCTACTTTTGAAGCCTCTGGCATTCTTAACCCTTTTCTCAGCAAATCTCCCCAGACAGGAGCAGCAGAAAAGTGACTTCTCACCTTTCAGGCCTCAAAATTCTGACGTATACAACAGAAAGTCAACAGAAGCATCTATGCTGAATTCATTTTGTTAGAATGAAGAATAGAGGTAGAGAAATCAGTGAGAGCAAGTATTTATTAAGTGTTGGTTAATGGAAAAAAATGATTAACTTGTTTGTTTTCTTAAATCAAAGAGCTGCTTTATTTTTGATACCGGTTTGAACTGAGTTTGAAGATCTAAAAATTAAGGTTTCTAAACAACAGACAGTAGTTTCTTGGTAAAGTTGTCTAATACCTATCAAGGAGGTGTGTACAGATACCAGATTACATCACATCCATGAAAGGATTATTTTCAGTAGCAAATAGAAGTTAAGAACATAGGCTTTGAAGCCAGGGTATAGGTTTGAACCCAAGATCTGCCACTTATTAGCTGTGTGACGTTGAGCAAATTTACCACTCTGAGCCTTCGTGTCCTCAGCTGTAAAGTGGCATGACTATATCTACGCCACAAAGTTGTGGTGAAGAGTAGATGAGATAATAATACCCACTTAGCAATCGGTAATGGGCAGCTTCATTATTGCAAGCATCACCAAGAAGAGTGAAAGAGAACCTATGGGACGTGGAGCAGAACACTTAGAGAACTTGGTATTTTACACGGGTTTAGTCTGTTAAAACTAGTTCAACAGTACTTATAGAAGTTTAAAATAGCTATTTGTTGCCCAACAATAAAAGATATTTTGCTTTGCTGGGGCTAGAATTAGAAAGAAATTTCTTCGTCAGTCCTGCCCTTCTACTCTCAGATCTATGGGGAATGTCAAAACATGGAGCGTAACCATTGGAACAGGATGTAAAAAGCAGACCCTTCATTCATCTGACCACCATGTTCCAGCTTTGGACCTATGCACCTTTCCTTCTAATATCTGCACACAAGACTGTCTCTCCACATGTTGGAGGCTGAGACCCTCTTTGGATTCCTCTTTGGATCTCTCCCAACTAGAACAGTGCTTTTCTCATATCACATGCTCTCCTCGCATTTCCTAAACGAAGCATATAAATGCACAGTTCCCAAATAACAGTGAGGTTTAGGATGCTTTGGTTTGTTGAACTTCCCTGGACTTGCTGAAGTGAGGAAGGCAGGCACTGATGTCTAAGGCTTCTGGACTGCTGATACCATAATATCACTATCAAAGTTCAGGGGGTGGGGTGGGGGAGGGATGGCTTGGGAGGTTGGGATTAGCAGATGCAAACTCTTATATACAGAATGGATAAACAACAAGGTCCTACTATACAGCACAGGGAACTATATTCAATATCCTGTGATAAACCATAATGGAAAAGAATATAAAAAAGAATTTATATATATATATAACTGAATCACTTTGTTGTAGAGTAGAAATTAACACAACATTGTAAATCAACTATACCTCAATAAACTAAACTAAAAAAAAAAAGAGTACTTCTGAGTGAGACAGATAAGAAAGCTAATTCAAAGCTTGGTTCTACTACTTATGAACTGGGTGATCCTCTCTGCACCTTAGTCTCTTCTCCAGTAAAATGGGGACAAGAGCAATCAACACCTATTCTCAGGAGGGTTTTTGGAGGATCAGATAAGAACACGTCTCTATAGCACTTTGTGCTGGTGGCAGAGGCATCCTTAATAATTGGTACCTCTCTTCATTGTCTGCCAAAGTTCCAACAGGAGTATCTATTTCCACCCAGCATGAGGTTGTTAGATCCTATCAAACTCTAATTATCTCTGCGGGTGGGCACCAATGTCAATGTCAATGCTCAAAGTCTGCAAGTCAACAACCCCCACCAGACATCTTAAACACAAGGAAGACTGTCAAAAGGAAAACTTTCAGTTTAATGAAAGGCTGCCCTGGCTAACTTCCAGAACCATGTTTGGCAGTATTAACATTTTAGCCTGAGATGATTTCCTTTCTTTTTTTTTTAATTTGTGAATTTATTTTCATTATTGAAGTTTTGTGAATGAATAGTACGAGAGTTGTGTATTTGTCATTTTCCGTTCACTCCCTACAAACATAACATTTATATTTGTAGATCTATACAATTTTTAAGTTTCTTGCAGGGTATGTGGGTTGATCTTGCTTCTCTTCTATTCCTGTGTGAAAGTTTTTCATCAAAAAAAAAAACATGTATAGGCTTCCCTGGTGGCAGAGTGGTTAAGAATCCGCCTGCCAATGCAGGCAACACGGGATCGAGCCCTGGGCCGGGAAGATCCCACATGCCGCAGAGCAACTAAGCCCATGCGCCACAACTACTGAGCCTGCGCTCTAGAGCCTGTGAGCCACAACTACTGAGCCCGTGTGCCACAACAACTGAAGCCGTTGCGCCTAGAGCCTGTGCTCCGCAACAAGAGAAGCCACTGCAATGAGAAGCCCACGCACCACCACGAGGAGTAGCCCCCGCTCGCCGCAACTAGAGAAAGCCCATGCGCAGCAATAAAGACCTAGCGCAGACAAAAAAGTATTCCGAGTTAAAAGATATTTCTAATATAGCCCAATTTAAAGCTTTTTGTTTGATTTTACCTAAAAAAGGGCTGCATGGACCACTGAAATTAATTGCTTTCCATTAAAAGGCTTTCTTTGGTCATTATTCTTTTATATCAAATGTTCATGTCAAGGCAAGTAATTTTGTTTTAACTAAAAAAATAAAACTTTAAGAGATTGAGGTTAAGTGAGGAAACAACCATATTCTCACTTCAGACTCAAGTCAGAAGAAAAGGAATATTTTAACCTTCAGATTCAAATTCTCACTCAAAAAAAGCTTTTAAAGTACTGACTCATTGCAGAAGCTCTGCTTAACAGTCTGTGGGGGAATGATATTTGTGTGTTAAACTTCCCTAAGAGGCTCCTGAATACACGGTTACCTGGGGACAGCTGTACCCAACATGTGGTAAAACATCTATGTCATATACAAGGTATAAACGGAGGTGGTTTTGCCCTATGGAGTTCTTTTCATATTCGGCTCTTCCAAACTATGCTAACGAGTGCTTCTTTTTCTTCTATGAGATTAAAACCTCTCGCTTAGGCTTTTGGAAGCAACGCAAGAACTTTCCAAATGAAAACAAAGGGCTGAACTTGTGGGTAACCCTCCATCAGCTATTGAGTGTCAAGTAGGATTTATGTACACACACACACCACCTCTTAGACATTCATCACCTGATTTTCACGCCCTCTGAATCCAGCCCCTTCATGAAATACTCACTCTTCCTTTTCAAGCTTCCTGCAAACCCAGACACACTGGTTTGTTACTGCTGTTGTTCTTATCTCCCTCACTTTCTACATGTATCTCCTTGTTGATGTCCATCTGATGATATCAGCCCCAGTCACTAGGAAATACTGATACTACATTGGTGGCCAAATCAGGGGTCGGAAAGATCCCCAGCAGCTAGCCCAGTGTCTGGAGTACAGCAGCATTCTGATAAAGCACCAATGAACCACAGGGGCCAGGTGTGTAGGTGAGAAAGTGGACTGGGGACGACAATAGGGAGTGGTGAGGATTATGGGAAACTGGCCAGTGCATGTCTAAAGAGGGGCAGCAGCCAGTCAGCTCCCACTCCATGGGGGAAGGCAGTTACAGTGCTGATAGGTCTGATTATTCAAGGGAAGCCAGAGATCCGGACTTTTATGTGAAAATTCCTGATTTAAATGTTGGCAACTAATTCCAAATTAAAAAAAACCAAAAACACTCTGGGTCGTATTGGCCCAGCAATTTGTAATCTTTGGTTTAAAATCAGAATGCTTAGTCCAATTTTCTTATAAATATTAGTTGAATGAATGAATGAAGAAATGAGACCAGTTAGGCTATTGGAACTGGGAGGGGTCCTTGTTAGGTCACCCTTCTCCAGAAGGTCAAGGACTCTGGTTCTCTTCCTTGTCTCCCTCAAGGCTTACCTATCACCTCAGGCTCCTCTGGGACACCAAGGCTGAGTCCATATCAGGCCAATGGAGCTGCTATGATGCCATGACTAATACCCTCTTTTCTTGCACGTCCTTGCCCATCCAGCTCTGCCATCACATGAGCCAACAGAGTAAATTTTTTAAAACAATCTTATTTTGGAGAGGAATGAACACTGCCCATTAGGTCTAACTGTTCCCAATTATTTTGCAGGGAAATATCTGGAATGTGAAAAACACAATGAAAGGTTCGGAAAGGTAGGTGAGGATCACAGAGGGAGGTGCCATATAATTATATGGGAATTATCATCCTCGAACAGTGAACAATAATGTGTGGTCATTACTGTGGATCGTCCAGATGGTTCATGATGAAACGCCCAAGCGAGTCCCCAGATACTCCAACTTCTTATAAATTTGTCACCTAATTTGCAGCCTTGCTCCTCTGCGGTGTTGCTTGGCAATGTCAATGGTTACTGATTTCTGTCCTGTGAGGAGCTGACTCAGGCCATATTTCACTGTAATTTACATTCTCTGGATGATCAAGCAAGAAAAATGGGACTATAGGAAGAGCTGCTCTGCTGCTTTCCTTCTGAGGCAGGTTGCGGAGGGGAGAGAACAGGAGCGAGCAAGCAGGTTTCTGGACAGGAGTTTTAAAGAAAAACAGTGAGCCACCAGGCAAGAGAATCAACCCCAGTGTGGTTAAAAAAAAGAGTTCCTGGGCTTTTATGAGTGTCCTTTTTTTTTTTTTTTTTTTTTTTTGCGGTACGCGGGCCTCTCACTGTTGTGGCCTCTCCCGTTGCGGAGCACAGGCTCCGGAAGCGCAGGCTCAGCGGCCATGGCTCACGGGCCCAGCCGCTCCGCGGCATGTGGGATCTTCCCAGACCGGGGCACGAACCCGCGTCCCCTGCATCAGCAGGCGGACTCTCAACCACTGCGCCACCAGGGAAGCCCCTAAAAAATCTCAATAACAATCTTAAGGTAACTTTAAACACTGAGACTTTGGCAGAATGTTTTTCCCTTTTCCCAAAGGGACGGAGAAAAGCACGTGACAATATAGCATGATGGCCCCATCATTTGTACTGTGGAGCCCCACGGGCTTTGACTTGACAACTAAAACGTGTTCTTCATAAGTTTTTTGGGTAGGTAGTGGGTTAAGAAGCTAACATATTCACTAATGACATCTAACGTCTTGGGTACTTTTTTGCATCTCTGTAAATGGAAAGATTATGTTTACCAAATCAGGCAAAAGGTACTTTCTGATTAAGTCTTATCAAATTTGGGGTGGAGGATACAAACACATTTATTGCTCAGTCTTAAAAGTGGCCAAGTATTCCATTCTCTTCCCCTATCCGTGTTTTAAAGGATTTTTCGAGGTGGCACATACAGATAAGCCCACTGTTTTCTTTCATAGAGATGCGAGCTTGGTTAGATCACATGTGACTAAGATCCACAGGGCGGAGCTTTAGGTGATGCTGATACTTCTATAAGCCATACCCACAACCCAACCAGTCATGAAGCCCTATCAATTCTACCCCTAAATATCCTCAATTCTGTCTTTTCTGTTCCATTCCCACTGTCCCTGCCTTAGTAGGAGGCCTTGCTGAGGTTACTGCAATAGTCCTTTTGCAACTCTCATTTCCTAACCTTTCTTACCACCTACCGTGTAGTCCTGGCACCTTTCACCTATCTTTCACATTGTTACCAGGGTAAGGCTTTCAAAACACCAACTGAACATACACCTCTAAATCCCATGCATACCGTCTTTTTGTGTTGGAATTTTATTAGGTCTCCCAACTTACTGAATCACTTGGAACCCAGGTTTGAGGTTCCCTCCTGCAGGCAGCATTCCTGAATGCCCCCCATCCCTAGTGTAAGTCATTTTCTCCCGCGTGTCTGTTCCAAGTATACCCTTCTGTGCGTGCTCATCAAAGGCATCTTAACCTACTTGCTTTCTGTCCTTTAGGGCAAGGAATCCATATACTCATTTTGTTAATTTGAACACCCAGCATAGTTCCTGGCACTCTGTAGGTGTTCAAATGCTGCTGAATTGAATTAAATCTCTATTTAATAGTGCTCTGTTAATCTTCCTCAGCCTAGTTGCCTTTGGTATGGACGTCTATGATTCCTTCCATTTTCGTGTTTTAACTCCACAGTTTCAACTATTCTGTCTTCACTATCTCTGCAGGGAGGAAGTCTGTGAAGGGAAAATGCATGCGGCCTCAACTGTTGGAATCCTCTTCATTGCTCTGTAAAGTAGGAGGATTCACATCATGCGAAAGTGCCATCAGGAGAGTCCTCCGCACACAGAAGACAAAATGGTGGCAATGGCTTGGAAATGGAGATAAAAAAACAAAACAAAAAAACCCCACTGGTGTGCGGAATGGATGCCGCATGCTGGCTAGAGAACAATTTGGATGTTCTCCTGGATCCCATCCTGCAGCCTGGCTGGATTCAGAAGAGTCTGCCAGGCAGAGAGAATCAGTGCTAAATTATATCCAGCCATTGGGTCAGCACAGCTGAGTTTCTATCCTCTGATGCACTGAGCATCAAAAAATATCAGAAAAGTATCTTAGAAGAGGAGAGGAAAAACAATAAAATAGACAAACAAACTTCAGCCATCCAAGGGGGAAAAAAGGGCAAGAGATAAGAGAGAAGAATGAGAAGGCAAGAGAATTTAAGAACAGAATGAAATTGAGGGGAAAATGACTGGAAGACAAAGGAAATTAATGCCACTGATGTGGAAGTAATTCAAAGTCAAAACTACCCTTATAATTTTGTATTCTGCACTTCAGTGTTGTTCAGGATGTCACTGCATTGAATACCTGGCTCCCTCCCACGACAGAAACAATCACCCCAAATTATGGAAAATTTAAAGGATCAAATTTAAAGTAGAAAGAATGTTCATGCAATCCTCTAAGTTTCATTGAAGTGTAAATCCATTTACCATTACTCCTACTTAAATACCATACTATAAAAAATGGGACCATACGAGTGAGTTTAAAATCCAGGATGCAAAGATCGGGTAAAAGATTAAGATATGTTTCCTAAATAGTCCACTATGCGCCTTATATTAAACAGCAAATGCCTGCCAGTGAACCAGAGCTCTGATGACATAGGAGGAAGCAGGGCACTGTAGGATCTTATAACCCCTAATTGCACAAACAGTGCCCTAAGGATGTTTCAGCAGGGTTAAAATATTAGTACAGTAATTGCTTTTGCAGATTTTTATCAATATGTTGGAAAGAGGAATTTTTTTTTTTTAGTCTGCCAAATATCCTAAAGCTATGGACCCCAGAGGAAACTGGGACTTTTTGGAAGGAAATGAGTTAAGTACCATGTCACATTGATGTACTTCTCATTGTGCAAAGGACAGGAGAATTTGGAAATACAGAAAGTATAATTATTCAATTTCAGGATGACTTTTGCTCAACTAAAAGCCAGATTGCCAAAAAGACCAGTTCCCATCTTATCTTATAGACAGGTGTGGCAGGATCTAACAAACTGGTACATGGTGAAGAGGCTGCTTTTTAAGGGAAAATAGAGATAAGATGCATAACTCAATGACTTACTATTGAACCACTGAAAACTGCCTAAAAATATGACAGCTGCAAGAAAAAAAAAAAGAACTGAAAGCAATTTGGCAAACACCTACCTAGAACTATGATGTATCAAGCACTGCTCTATGTGCTCCGTGAACAGCACTTCACTGAATACACTCAATAGCCTTAAGAGATAGATGCCCTTGTCTTCCCTATTTTACAGAAGACGAAGCTGAGTTATAGAGAAGTTAAATAACTCGCCCAAGGTCACACAACTAGTAAGTGGCAGAGCTGGGGTTCAAACCCAGGTGGCTGGCTCCACAGTGTGTCTGCTGAGCAGCTACACTATACTCCTCCTCCCACGAGCCTAGTGGGAAGATGCCCCCATGAACACACCTAGCGTAGGACAGAGTCTGTCTCAACGGACCTACTGCAAGATGCTACCTCTAAGCTCCAAGGGTCAGCTCCTCACCTTCTAACCCTGACTTGCACAAAGAAGATGGGGAACAGTCTTGAGGTCAAGAAAAGAATTTGTAACTTTTTCTAGATAGGAAACTCTGCGTGACCTGCTGTGCCATGAATGGGAATAGGATGCATGGAAAGGGAGATAACAACTGGGTAAAGTTCTTTTCAGAAATGGAAGAGGAGACTTTTCATTACAAAGAGTTTTCTGGAATGAGATGGACTCACCATGATTTTTAATTCCTGCCAATGATGGTGGTTCTGGCCTAAAGGCCTTAGAGTTGAAGCAAAGCTACCTTCGCTACTGGTTCTTTGGGATGAAGTGCCGCCAGCCTGGGAAGTCAAAGAGAGAAATCACCACCGCAGAAGTAGCCACAGAGGTTACTGCAACTGCACTGCTGAAGCTCAGCTTCAACAACAGCATTTAAGCTGGTTTTCAGGAAGTTAACTAGTCTGGGGCAAGCACCAGCTTCTGTTCCCCCAGAGACTTACCTACAGTGGGGGCTTGTAAAGAGAAATGTTCCCGAATGGGGTGACTACTTGCTCAGCTTGCAATAGGAATGCATTTTGTGAATGAACGAATGAATGCATGAACCCACACACAAATAAGAAACCGATCTGATGTAGATCCATGAGCTTTATATAGATCACAATGCTGCTGCACTCTTTGAGTGCGTGTGTGTGTGTGTGCGTGCCCTTGCACACATGCGTATCATATAGTCTCATCTGAGCCCCAAGGCAACCGGTAAAGGACAGTTTGATGTGGGTCAGGGAATTCTTTTTAATGGCTGAGGCAAAGAGGCCAGATTGGGTGGCTCTGATATCGTGAGATCAGAAGAGAAATGGACCCTCATAGCAGCTCAAGGATGTGTTGTTATGGTATGACCAACATCCAGCACAGTGCAAATCCCAGACCAAGAGACAAACTAGGAAGAGATCTGGCTACTGTCAGAGCAAAGTGTCTCATAACCGAATGCAAGGCGTCCAACCTGCATTCCACTAAGTGAGGCCTGGCTATTGATTAAACAAAGCAGAGGTGTCTTTAGTGTTTCATTTGAGAGAAAACACTTTTGAACGCACTTATCTCACAGATGATGTTTCTATGCCAACATGCTTTTGGAATGGGCTGTCACTGACAAAACTGAAGTGCTTTTTTCACCTTCACTGATTGCCTCCATCCTTCGGTCCTCCACAGTCAAAGCTGTGACAGCTGCTTTCTGTCTCTGGGATTTCTGAGTCCTCTCCTCTGAAGGAGTTCTAACTGCATCTCTTGAGCATGTGATAAGTTCAAGAGAACAAAGATGAAGCTGTAACTTTATGGATGCCTTATCATCTTTTTCTTTCTGCGTGCAATGTTTACATTCAAATGGCATCAAGTCAATTTTCTGGCCATATACCTTTGTGGACTTGACTTCAAAGCAAACTTGAGACAGACAGAGAGAGACAAAGAGAGAGAAAGAGAGAGAGAGAGAAACTATTCCCAACCTCAAAAGCATTTATTTCAGTAAGACCATTCACATTCCCTTCATGCCCCAAATGAAATGTATTTGTAATGTGTACAACACAAAGAGAGATTCAATTTCGACCATCTTTGATGTTCAAATCTGAGAGTAATGCTTTACTACTCCCCAAAGAGAGGAGCTATTTAACTTGTTCCTGAATTGGCTCTATGAGAGGCATTAATAGCTTGCCTTCCTCTCTCCAGGCATTTAAACTGCTGTCATCTTATTAAAAACAAGGCCAGTTGATTGCATTTTATTCTCCTCCAGTGAAGATTTTCACTCCTGTTGCCTGTTCACGCACCAGCTGAGGTAGCACGCAAACATCTTTCTTGCTAATTTAAACTGATCTACGATTTGGGACAGAAAGAAAGGTTACAATACCGCCTTTCAGGGATAACTTCTCCCCATTTTGAATCAAATAGGCATGAAAATGAGTTTCTTCTGGTTTCAAATGACAATTTTTGAACGCTCGTATTGAAGCTGCTTTTAAAAATAGAAGCTGGGGAAATAGGTTCTGCTGTTTGGTGCGAAAAAAAAGAAAACCCAGCAAGCCAGTGGAAGTTTCATCTTAGCGTCAGCCCCAAATTAACACTCAATGTCTACGTTAAAGAACTGAAGCAATCTTACAAGATAGGGAGCTGCATGGCTGTGTGTATGGGAGATGGACACTTGTGGCTACAGACGAAAGTCCTGTGTGAGTGCAAAGCGTTCAGGCTCCGAAGGCAAACTTAGGAGCTGGGTGACCAAGAACAAGTAGCGTCACCTCGCTGAACCTTACTTTCCTCAGAGGTAAAACACACAATAATTCCCAGAGTCGCTGCTGGGAGAATTCCAGGAGGTGACTGGTAGGTGTGTTGCACAGAGCAAGCACTTAGAAAGTTCCACTTTCTTGTTTTTTCTCTTCAGCATCTCTTAGGCCTTTAGCTTCCTACACTTAAATCACACATGCACAGGTATGGTAGAAACAGACACAGACACACGCAGACACATATGTATGTGTGTGTGTGTAAACATACATGTACAGACACACAGACACACATACAGACACAAAAACATACACACACAGACACACCCCAAGGGCCCCTGGACAGGAGAAACCGCTGGAGCCTTAGTTCAGTGGGCAAACAGCCACATGCCCGCTCATCTTTCAAAGGAGCCCCATCTCGGCTGGGCCAACTATACGTAGTTTTGAGTCTCTCCAGCCAGTTCCATTGCCCTGAATTTTTCACCACCTTTCCTGCCCTCCCACACTCCTCACCTCCTTTGAGAACCACTCTCGAAGCTCGCTTTCTCTGAAGGCACCGCTTCCTGATGGCCCTGCCCTCAGGTTCACATGGAGGTGAAGTGTCTGAAGATCTGGCCGGCGCAGTTCACCTGCACTTAGAGTTTCCTCTGAGGCCGCTCAGCGCTGTCTGCGCACCAGCCAGAATTCTCCGTTGGGTTTATTAATCTGCACTTGTCATGATGTGATATCGATTCCGTGAAGGTGTGCTTTCACCGCCTCGTGAATGAGGGCCTTTCTCTTTCACATGGCTGATTCTAGGGCTCGAGAAAGCCCCTCTCCCATCCCCACAGTGCTTCACCCAGAGCCGGTAACAGACCCAACAGTGGTGCTCACAGCTTCTTCCTGCTCTTCGAGGGCCACCTCTGTGGACACCCTGGCTGCTTCTGGTCCAGCCTTCTCCCCTTCCTCCCAAATCCTTCAACAAGAGCACCTAAAAGCTGCTGCTTTGTGATGCACCTTGATCTCTGCTGGGCATATTTTCCCTTTTTGTTCTTTTGTGTGAAAAGTGCCTTTGCTCTTCCTGCTTATTCTATATAAATTTAGAAGTCCAGTTATGAAGTCCCATAGATATCTTTTTGGGATTTCACTTAGGATTGAGCTGCACTTAGAGTTTAACTTGGGGAGAACTGATATCTTTATAATATACCAACATTTGTTTAGATCTTCTTCCATTTCTTCAGAAATGACTATTTACTGTTTTTGCTATAAAGTTCTTAAACGTTTTCTTTGGGTTAATCCTTGGTACTTTTTGGTTTTGTTGCCCTTGTGAGTGGCCCTTCATTTCTTTTATGTTTGATATTGCTGGTCTAGAGGAAGGCAACTGAATTGGGCATAGTGATACAGAATTTGACATGAGTGAACTCTTAATAGTTTTAACTATTAAAAAAAGTGTTTATTCTTCCCTGTGGGAATTCCTTTGAACAAAAGGCTCTGCTGCTATTAGAAACCATGTTTGAAAACACATAATCTAGGGTACAGGGAAGATGGTGAAAAAATAGAGAGTTGCTATTCATTTGTGAGGCTTTTACAATCAAGATGTCCTGGAATTCATGTCACCTCACATTGCCTGAGCCAGACTGATAAAGCAACAGGAGAGATGGCATCAGGATGTCACAGGAGCTAGTGGGAGGAAAATGAGGGAGCCAAACTGTCCCTTTCAGAAAGGCAGGCGAAATGCTCCCAGGACACTCCTCCAGTCAACCTGAATGAAAGTAACATAAACATGTTGGATGGAAAGTGACAACAGCAGAGACTGGCTGTGATAACGTGAAGTGAATTTACCATGGGGGAAATTTGCCCGTCATTCTAACAGCAAAGAAGGCAGGTATACTATGAGTACGGTATCATTTTCAGACATCTTATTACAGGATTCTGAAGATTTTGTCATGAAAACAGCCTCAAGAGAAACACATATCAGGCCTGGAGACCTGCTGTTCTAAACAGTCTCATGCCCTGTAGTTAAATAATCCTTCACTTCAATTACAGGCCCCCTAGGCAAGTACTATCTCTACTTTTGTGTTTCTAAGGTATCAAGTGTGCTTATTTGTTAAGTTTTGCTATTGATAATAAAATTGTTGTTATGATGAAAAAATGTAAATCAAAGTTTGAAATTCCACAAGGAAGGAGAAATTACTAGAATTGTGGAAGGGAATCCAAGAATCCATAAAAATTGAATAAGGAGCTTCTTCTTTTGTAGTTTTCTTCTCAAACACAACTTAATACCCAATTTCGTGGTAGATGCTGTTTTAGAGGTGCTTGAATTTGTAAAATGAATGGTTAAAACAATAAACTCCTTATAATCTTGCAGTGATGGTAATTTTTAAAAAAGTTTTTTAAAAATTTATTTTATTTTACTTATTTTTGGCTGCCTTGGGTCTTTGTTGCTGTGCGTGGGCTTTTCTCTAGTTGCAGTGAGTGGGGGCTACTCTTCGTTGCAGTGAGCGGGCTTCTCATTGCAGTGGCTTCTCTTGTTGCAGAGCACGGGCTCTAGGCACACGGGCTTCAGTGGTTGTGGCACATAGGCTCAGTAGTTGTGGCTTGCGGGCTCTAGAGAGCAGGCTCAGTAGTTGCGGCACATGGGCTTAGTTGCTCCGCAGCATGTGGGATCTTCCCGGACCAGGGTTCGAACCTGTGTCCCCTGCATTGGCAGGCAGATTCTTAGCTACTGTGCCACCAGGGAAGCCCGATGGTAATTCTTTGAACATATAAAGTTAGGCCCATGAAATGCAAGAAATGAAAGGATCAACAGTTTATCAAAGGGAAGAAAAGAAAAGGAAATAAGAGAAGAACAAAGGGTTTGGAAAGAAAAGACAAAGAAGTGGACAGGAGAACTCATCAAGAAGGTGAGTGGCAGAGAGCAAACCTTCCCCACTGCAGCAATAACTCTAGAACCACAAGGAGATTCACTCATTCAATCATCCAGCAAACATTGACCAAGTCAGTGCCATCCTAGAGGCTGGAGATACAGTGGTGGCCACAGCAGACATGATTGCTTTTCACTACTGTAGAGACAACCATCAACTGAACAGGACTTTGCTGGTCACAACCAAAGAGCCTTTTGACAGGGCATGGATTAAGACAATCTATGTGGCTAGAGACATATATTCTCCAGCAGAAACATTTTAAAAGCAGGCACTCATTCAATCTACTCAACAAATATGGATTGGGATCCATGTAAGCTGGGCCCTGGAGATAGAGGAGTGCCTTCCCTATGTGCTGCCCTGTCAGAGGTGTAAGGGTAGAGACAGGCAGCAAACAACAAATAAATATATTCATGGCAGTTATGGAGAAATATGTTGCAGGGCAAGAATGGTCCAGAACTCTGCTTTATTATCATTGTTTTGATTTTTCTATTTTTCAAAGGCCGATTGAGTAAGATCTTCCTCATCAGGTGACATGCGAAGGCTGACTTGAAGGACGGAACAGCAGGGGCCATGTGGATGTCTGGGAGAAGAGGGAACATGTGCAAAGGCTCTGAGGTAGGAGGATGCTGGGAGTTTGTGAGGAGGAGCTGCTAGGTAGCCAGAGGAGTGGGGCACAGGGAAGGACACATGAGAGGAAGGAAAGGATGGTGGAGAAAGAGGAGGAGAGAAGAACAGGACGGAGAAGAAGGGATGGAGGAAGGTCACAGTGGGCCTTAGGGTCACCACAAAATCTCAGGCTTTTACTGCTGGTGAGATGGTTTTGAACAGAGGTAGGCCATGATTTCACCTGTGTCTTAGGGGAACCAGGGTTCTTAGATGGCAAGTTTTGGGGCATGGTTTTTCTGGGGAAGGATTCAAGGCCACTGTATAAAAGTTGGACTCATGGGCCACCAGAGAACACTTTAAAAGGGAGGAAGAAGGGGAACGTCACATCTCTTCTCTGTAAGTCAGGAACTTGAAAAGACATCGTTACTAAGGACAGGAAGAAGAAGGGACGTTTGACCTTCACTGGCATCTACCATGGAGTTCCCTGTTAGGGGAGGCAGAGTGCCCACTCCCGGTTCCTTTGTAGGAAGGGGTGGTCACATAGCCCTGTTCTGACCCATGTGGCGTCAGTGGAAGTCTGCTTCTGGGAACACTAAGGGTTCTTCTTTGTTTGTTTGTTGTTTTTTTGTTTTTGTTTTTGCTGCGTCATGCGGCATGCGGGATCTTAGTTCCCTGACCAAGGAAGATTTTTCTGATTACAAAAAAGAGACAGCCGGTGTCTTCTCCTTCCCAGAATACAGATATGATGATGGGGGGGTGGGGAGGGGAGTAGCTTCCATCCTCTGGGGATGAGGATGAGAGAAACAGGCTCCGGATGAAAGAATGAGAAAACAGGAGACCAGGTCTCTCATGGCAAAGAGGAGCTGTATTACTAGCCTTGAACTGCTTTTAATGGGCTTCTAGTTAAATAAGAGAAACAAAATCCTACAAAACTATTAAGGCCAACCTAAAGAGGCTATATACTATGATTCCAACTATATGATGCTCTGGAAAAAGCAAAACCATGGAGACAATAAAAGGATCAGTGGTTTGCAGGGGTGGGTGTGAGAGAGAGGGAGAGAAGGATGAATAGGCAGAGGACAGAGGTGTTTTAGGGCAGTGAAAATCCTCTGATGTTACAATGATGGATAAATGTCATCATACATTTGCCTAAGCCCACAGAATGTACAACACCAAGAGTGAACGCTAAGGTAATCTATGGACTTTGGGTGATTATGATGTGTCAGTGTGGGTTCATGCTCAGCAAAATGTACCATGCTGGTGAGTGACGTTGATAATGGAGGAGGATATGCATGTGTGGGGCAGGAGGTATATGGGAAATCTCTGTATCTTCCTCTCAGTTTTATTGTAAACCTTAAACTGCTTTAGAAAAATAAAGTCTTAAAGAAAAAAAAAAACTATTAAATTAAGCCACTGTAGTTGGATTCTATTACATGACACTGAACACAATTTTAACTGAAAAGTCATTGCCAGCAGTCACGGAGCGCTAATTATATGCTTTTTGGGTACTGTTGTACTGAATACTCACCACGAACTTCTGATGGTGGAACTATTATTATTCCTTCTTACAAATGAAGAAACCAAGGCCCTTTCAGGTTGGAAATACTACTCATAAACTTATGCTCATGCTGCTAACATTATTCCATTTTAAAAGTGGAAAAACTGAGGCCCGATGAGGTTGAGAAGCTTGTTCGAGGTCACAGAGCTAGAGGCTGAGCCAGGATCTGAACGCTGAGAGTCTGACTCTTGGACCACATATGCACCACGGCCAAACCCTAAGCCTTGTCCTCACAGCAACCTCTCCATTTCATCACCCAGTCACTGGGCTCTCCCGGAATTACAGAGTTGGCTATGGGATTCCTTTTGCTGTGTAGGACAGTACCCATGTCATGCTGGATGGTGAGATCAGTGGTAATTCCATACGCTTAAGCAAAAGCGAATGAGAGCAAGGTGCGCTTGTGGACTCACGAGTGTGGCTGCAACTCAAGGCGTGAGGGAATGGAGGGAGGAAACGAAGGCCAGGCCAGGCCTTCTGTAGGGGAAATTCACATCTTACAACATGAATGTATAATTGGTCCAGGGATAGGTCAGAGCTCCTGGTATTTAGGCTGGCATCTACATTAGAAGAAAAAGGGACACTGAGCTGGACACGAGGTTGCACAAGGAGGCAGAGCAACACAAGAACTACAAGAATGGACTGAGTCAGGCAGCCATCGGTTCAAATTCTGACTCTGCCATTGACTTCCTGTGTCACCTGGTGAGGCAAGACACAGCCTCTTTACATTTCAGCGTCCTTCTTTGACTGACGGAGTAGGGCTAGTGTAAGGGTTAAATGGGATGGTTTATGTAGAGCACTCAGCATAGTGCCTGTCTTATAGTAAGCACTCTGCAAATACTATCATTATTATTATTATTAGGCAAATTAATAACAGCTACTTCTCACACCAAAAGCGCTATACCCAGCATCCTTGTTTTAGATTCATAAAGATGTACACTTGGGTAAATATGATGGCTTGATAGAGAAATGCTGAAACCAACATGGGACACTGGATATTTTAGAAAGATCAATTCAGACAGTCATACTGTGATCTCAAAGACCAATAGTGCTAGTTTTCCAGGGCTTTCTTATAAAAGAAACAAAATCTTTATTCCAACCATTTATATGAGCCTTAAGCAGATTCCTTCTTTTCATCAACAATGTCCTGTTCAGAATTCTGTGGCCATGGAAAGGCACAGCTCGGTCTTGTTTAGACTAAATCTTCACCCAAGGCAAGCTGACGATGGCTTTGTCCCTTCCACACAGTGTAGTGTGCCCAGAGCACACCAGTGAGCCACGGACAGACGAAGCTCTCAGTGATGTGTGTCCCTGAAACAGTTTAGGTTAGATGAAAGGTGGTTTCACGTTCTCTGCTATCTTCCCATGGAGAGGCAGAGTCTCCTCCTCCTCGTCTTGAGTCTGGGCTGGCCTTTGTGATGGCTTGATTAGTAGAATACAGTAGAAGTGACTTCCTGGGACTTCCCAGACTAGGTCATGGGAAGCTTAGCTGCCACGGCCTGGGCCTCTTGGAAGGCTTGCTCTTGGAGTCCTCAGCCACTGTGTAAGAATGTCAAGCATGTGGAAAGGCCCTGAGACAACCTGGAGAGTGAGGGGGCCCAGCCGAGCCTGGCCTTCCAGCTGTACCTTCAAAGGTGCCAGACGTGTGAGCGAGGCCCTTTTGGACCTTCTAACCTGCAGGTCTCCTAGCTGAATAACATCAAATGACCTCTGTTGATACCACATAGAACAGAAGAATCACCCCACTGATCCCTGAATTACTCAAATTCCTGATCCATGAAATCACGAGCAGGAATAATATGGGGGTGGTTTTTTTTTTTTTACATCTTTATTGGAGTATAATTGCTTTACAATGGTGTGTTAGTTTCTGCTTTATAACAAAGTGAATCAGTTATACATATACATATGTTCCCATCTCTCTTCCCTCTTGCGTCTCCCTCCCTCCCACCCTCCCTATCCCACCCCTCCAGGTGGTCACAAAGCACCGAGCTGATCTCCCTGTGCTATGTGGCTGCTTCCCACTAGCTATCTATTTTACGTTTGGTAGTGTATATATGTCCATGCCTCTCTCTCACTTTGTCACAGCTTACCCTTCCCGCTCCCCATATCCTCAAGTCCATTCTCTAGTAGGTCTGTGTCTTTATTCCTGTCTTACCCCCAGATTCTTCATGACATTTTTTTTTCTTAAATTCCATATATATGTGTTAGCATATGGTATTTGTGTTTCTCTTTCTGACTTACTTCACTCTGTATGACAGACTCTAGGTCTATCCACCTCATTACAAATAGCTCAATTTCGTTTCTTTTTATGGCTGAGTAATATTCCATTGTATATATGTGCCACATCTTCTTTATCCGTTCATCCGATGATGGACACTTAGGTTGTTTCCATCTCCGGGCTATTGTCAATAGAGCTGCAATGAACATTTTGGTAAATGACTCTTTTTGAATTATGGTTTTCTCAGGGTATATGCCCAGTAGTGGGATTGCTGGGTCATATGGTAGTTCTATTTGTAGTTTTTTAAGCCACTAAGTCTTGGGTGCTCTGTTACATATCATTAGATAACAAACACAAACACTGCTGGATCTCGTGGCTCGGGCTCAGAGGCCCAACTGAGTACCAATTAAAGCTTTTAGTAAGGGCTCCATCACTGGATTGACACCGGAATGGCACAGATGAGAAAAAGGGCATTTTTTTTTTTTTTAGTAGTTCAGTTTAATTTTCTGCTGTAACAAATATTTCAGCACCCTCCTCCTCCAGCAACAGGGAAACAATGGGGCCAAGAGAGCCCAAGGCCAATAAGCAAACAAGCAAACAATTAGGCCCCCATAATAAGGTGGCAACTAGTGTAGGAATCAGTGCCCTGGGGAAGGGCATTGACTGTCTTTCCATAGGTCATCTGTCCTAGGTGATGTTGAAAACTTCCCTTTATGAACACTGTCTGCCATGTGGTGCCAGTGCACGACTCAGCAAGACAGACGCCAGGAACAACCATTAGTATAACAGAGAAGCCACTGCAGTGTTCATGGGGTCAGCTTGGTGATGTAACCAGCATGCTCTATATTGTTAAAAGGTGACAGTTTGGCATGCGGATGTGTGAACTCAAGTGATTAGATGAAACTAAAAGAGAGATGACTATTTCTGAGAGCTTGGAATGTTCTTGGAATGGAAAATGATTGTGAATTTTTTTGGGGGAAAAATACCAGAGCAATCTGCTTTCTTGGCCGCGTGCTATGGAGCAATTTTAAAGCATTGAAGTACTTTCTATATTTTCTAATCACTCAAGTCCAGAACTGATTATGGCTCTCAGCATTCTCCCAGATTCACACCACTAGAGCACTCCATGTCTTTCGGGGAGAGGTTTCACCTTGAAAGCAGACATCCAGATTTGGAAGGCACATCTTGGTACAGCAGGAACAAACATTTTAATAGCAGCACAGCCCTACAAGGGCCAAGTGTTTCGGAAAATCACTGATGGCCCAACTCTGAGACAACTCAGATTCACTCTCTCTTATCTCACAAAGTATAACCTCCCCACCAAACAGAAAAACAAAAACAAGCCCTACCAGAAACTGAACTCCCTCAAACAAAAACCACAGAAATTTAGATTGTTGAGACCTATGGTCAATGACACACACACACACACACACACACACAGTTGTATATGCATAGATCATCTCTGGAATGAGCCCCAAGAAATTGGTAGATGTGGTTTCCTCTGGGAGAATTGGGGGACTGGAGAAAATTGGGAGGTTGTTGGAGGAGGAAGACTTTTTTTTCCGCATAACCTTTTGAATGTTTTAAATTAAAACATTCATATGCTGCATTATTTTTCAAAATAATGCAACAGAGTAATTCAAACCTGTATATGGTGCTTACGATCTGCTAGGCAATGTGTTCAATGCTTAACGTATATTCACTCCTCTAGTCCTTATAACAACCTTATGATGTAGACATCATTATATATCATCCTGATTTTTACAGATGAGGAAACTGAGGTACAGAGAGGTTAAGTAACTTATCCAAGGTCACACAGCTAATAAATGCAGAGCTGGAATTTGAATCCAGAGAGTCTGCCTCTGGAGTCTGTCCTCAATTACTACATAACGTGCCTTGCCAGAAATAAATATACCCAGTTGCCTGCCTGCTCAAAATCAAGTTGGGGCAGATAAGATAGTTCATTTCTTCTCTCACCTGACTGTTTTGGATGATGGGTGGAGAAGATGGTGGCTCAAAATAACCAAGATACAATCTTAAACCCATGGGGCTTTAGAGGGCTTTGAAATTGTGTGACTAACAGAGCAAAAGCATGACTTTGGCCAAGTTGCTTAATTCTTCTAAGGCTTAGCAGCTACCATGTGCCAGGTAGACTGCTAGATCTTGGGGACAACTAGTATATAAACAGAATCCCTGCTCTCTAAAAATTTACCATGTCCTGGGGGAGACAGGCAGTGAACAAATAACCACACAAATTGTAATGTGGGCAAAAAGGAAAAATTAAAGGGTGCATTGAGAGAGAATGATTGGGGCCCTGATTTACACTGGATGGTCAGGAGGTGTCATTTACACAGAGCACTGAAGAAGGGGCAGGAATAAAGCTGGCAAAAGTGGAAGAAAATAGGAGAAAGAAAAGTATTCTGGGTGGGGGGAACAGCCTATGCAAAGACCCTGAGGCAGGAAAGAAGTATCTGTTTTACGACAGAAGGCCTCTGTCTGGCTAAAGCAAAGTGAGTCAACGTGAGTTTGGAGAAAGAGAAAGATCATGCAGACCATGGCAAGTATTTCACAATTTTCCTAAGAGCCACGAGAAGCCACTGTAGGTTAATAGGAGTGACATAATTTGATTTACTTTTTAAGAAGATTACTTGGGCTGCTGTGTGGAAAGTATGCAAAGAGGCAACGGAGGAAGTGGAAGACCAGCTAGGAAGCGATGAAGATGGCTTGGAATAAAGAGCTGGCAGAGGGAGAAGGAGACACATTTGAGATCTATTTTGGTGGTACCCTATTTTATGAAATTAGAATAATAATGTTAGCTATGAAGTGTTATTATAAAGCAAAGATTCACAGGTGTGAAAATACTTTGTCAATTATAAAGTACCAGACAAAGGTAACTATTACTGTAGGTGAAAGAACCAAGTACCAGAGAGGCTCTAAGTTGCCCAAAGTCACACAAATGCTTCGTGGCTGGGCGGAGGTTGGCCTGCGATCCCTTCACTCCCTGAGATCATTTTTGTGGGGGTGACCCTGCTGGGGAGGAAAAGAAGGCTAGTGGCCAGGGCTAATTTCCTTGTCATGTGGACCTCTGGTAAAGAGAGTAATGCTTTTTAGGATGTTCCCGGCAAACGATTACCTGAGTAAACAGAAACCAGGATCTATGAAAGAAGGCTCTTTGGAAAATATCACATCAGCTACGTAACTCTCTGGGGTATAAGGCGGAAATGTTTTATAACTGAAATGCTCCACAGTGAGAGGTGAGCCCGTGATCCTCACTTATTATTCTGGGTGAAGGTGCGTGTCCAACGAGGGGAGACAGGACCTGGGGAGCCGCTCTTGAGGTCCCAGAGTTTTCTTGACTGCACCTGAATCTCCTGATGGCCTGAACCCTTGAAATTATTTAGCCAAGCTTTATATTGCTTTAGAGCTCTGATTTATGTGGGGATAATTTGTCACTGGCAGAGACCTGTTTCCCAGGCCATTCGCCTCCGTGTAACATCAGGCCTCACTGTAAGGTCCAGGGATGAAGGGAGAACAGAAGACTTCGTTATATTTGAACCCTTTGCTAGTAGCCTAACTCTGATATTTATTTGATGCATCAGATATCTGCTTCCTTGAAAAATTAACTTTTTAGGATACTTATGCAATTCAAGAAACAAGATGTACCTGGCTTCCTTGTGAATGAGTAAAACTGGAAGAACACAATACTGAATTCTTGGTGATGGTTTGTATAATGTCCCTAGGAGGTGAACCAGGCCTCATCAGTCTGATCCCAAGCAGTTATTTAGAGAGCGCTCTTTGGGTGCTTAGAAGCTCACCTCCCATCTTCCAATTGCCAAAGAATAGATACAACATCAGTGCTGTGCAGTGAACATCGTTCCCCAAACTAATCACAGCCCTCCTAAGTCATGGAGTTCTTGTCTCCTCTTTTTCTTTTTTTTTTTTGCGGTACGCGGGCCTCTCACTGCTGTGGCCCCTCCCGTTGCGGAGCACAGGCTCCGGATGCGCAGGCTCAGCGGCCATGGCTCACGGGCCGAGCCGCTCCGCGGCACGTGGGATCTTCCCGGACCGGGGCATGAACCCGTGTCCCCTGTATCGGCAGGCGGACCCTCAACCACTGTGCCACCAGGGAAGCCCTTTTCTTTTTTTAAGATGTACAATTTATCAATTTTTCTTCACCTATAACTTCATTTTGAAACTTAGGAGGATGACGAAAGAGAACTGTTATTCTAGCTGGAAGGGAGGGAAACCGCTCTTGTCTTCTCCGCCTCGTAGCAGACTGTATATATGCTAGAGGCATCAAAAGACAGAATCAGCGAACGGACCGCCACTCCTGCTCCTGGTGAAAAATCTCTGATCGTGAGCTGGGCGGTTGCAGATAAGCACGCAGAAGGGCCAGGGCTGCCTCTGGCAGAGGTTAACACGCGGACATCAGCCGGTTTGTGACGGAAGAGTGAACGTATTTTATGAAAAGAGGACTTTGCACATCGTCTCCCCCCGCCCCACCAAGCGAAAGCCTGATGTTTACCTTCAGCGAGCGGGTCGAGGGTGTGTATCATGAGCTGGAAGATGCTGTTCCTCATGAGACTGTTGTGGAGGGAGGCGGAGCTTCCACCCCGCTGCAGACGCGGCTTCGCCTGAGCAGAGGGACCAGACAAAGAAGCCGTTAGTGCTCAGAAACGCAAGGCAAGTCCTCACCTAGTCTGTCAGAGGCTCACACACAACGGAACCAAAGATTTCCCGCGCACATTCCTTCAAAGTCTCCTGAAGGAATGGCATTCTCACATCCTTTCCTACTAAAGGGATTAATTGCTATCATCTGTTGAGAACTTATTATATGCTAGTCAACGTGCCATAGCCTTCACCTCCATTCTCTGACTGAACCCTATGAACTAGATACCATTATTGTTCCCTTTAGACAGATGAGGAAATTTAGTCTCAGAGAAGCGAAATGAGGTATTCAGGTCACACAGATAAAAAATGGAGGATAGAGGAATGGGTTGCAGGTCTGCTTCACTCAAAATCTGTTCTCTGAACCAGTGGGTGGTCTCTAAGATAGATGTCTGTATTGTGCCTCCTATCAGTCAAATTTTTGAGTGTGTATATATGCATCTATCTATATCTGTATCTATATCCATATGTATCTCTATCTATATCCAGACACATACTAAAATATGGGCATATATATCATAAAACATTTGCAAACGTAGAAATAATGAAGAGTAACAAAGAAAGTAAACAATAGAGGTGCTAATATTTCCCCCTTGCTCCGCAAAGGGACATCCTGCACACATTCCGGGGTACCTCATCTCCACGATGGGAACCACAGCTCTCATCCATGAAGCCTTACAGTCTATGTTAAATGAGATTTGAAGAGAGAGGATCTCCTATTATGAATCCACAGAGAACCTTCCTGGCTCCAAAGAGTCCTTTACATTACAGGGTTTTGCAAAATATTCCATCACACTCCAGATCCACAAGGGGGTTTCCCAAGAAAAGTCCCACAAGAGACTCCATGACCAAATATATTTGGACATTGCTACATCCTAGACCAACTCACCTTTAGAGTTTTAAGATACACATTAGACCACTAAGTCTAACACTAAAGAAATATGGTTAACTTGATTAACTTGGACGGTGTTTCCAAACTATTGCCCATTCGTCCCTTGTTTTACAGAATACTTATTGAAACTGAGCCACATGTTTGGAGACAAACATGAAACCCAGAGTAAGCTTGAAGTATGGGTAAAATGTCAGTGTGAGATACATGGAGAAATCTGAATTTTTTAGTGTGATTTTATTATAATTGATATTCTATTAGAAATAATATTTCCAACTCTACAGGGTTTGGAGAAGAATCAGAGGGGATTACTGGTGTCTCATTGGTGAACCAGATCATGATTCACAAAGGAAGAGACTGGGTCTGCACCCCTAGCCCAGTACTGGGTCAGGCATATCCTATGGGTTCTCAATGCATGTCAGAAGTCTCTGCTCTGAGCATCACAGGAGGAAGAATGGGGTCATATGTATCTTCATTACTAGTCCTTCCAGCCTCAAAAATCTGGAACATTTTTTAATGCATTGTGTTATTTGATTCAGAAGATTAAGGCTCAAAAAATTTTAGGGGCAAGGTTAAAAGATTTGAATAGAGTTGAAATGTAATCACTGTTTGATGGCTGAACACAAAAACTGATGGTCATTTCCTTGCCAAGCTGCACAATACAAAATGTGACATGTTAATTGGACAGGAACTGGAAAATGTGTTTGTGGTTAATAGTTTGTCATAATCACTGTTACTATGGTCCTTATTTTGGGAAACCGAAAGAACTCTCTTGTGGAAATCTTCATTAGCCTAGGATTATGTCTACAGAACTTAAAGCAGTCTTCGGGGCATTATGTATATATTGAATATATAGATCTCATGCAGCATTTCTTTTGATGGAACCAAAAGAAACTTCCAACCAAGAAAACAGGTGCATGCAGGTACACAAACAGATACCAAGCATTAGATCCCTCGCTGTCCCCAAATATCTGCTCAACATCCCTTGGAATGTAGTTTGGAAATATCTCACTCTTTCAACTTTTCCATGCCAAGTGAAAGAGAGAACGCAAACTTTCTGAAACCCAGTCCCAGAAATAATTTGTCATTGAATGTAAGAATTCAGTTGACACTAATTATAGGACAGAGCATACACACACCGGCAGATTAAACCCTTTAAGTATTCCAAGGGAGAGGATGTTGAGCACAAGAGCCCCTTCCGCCCACCCCTGCCCTCACACTCTCCACAGGCACATGAACAGGTACAGGCAAGGCCACTGCTTCCTACCGGTAGAGCCTGTTCATCCTTGTCCCTGGCTGCAGATGACTGCGTAAGAGGAAAAGGCAGAAACAGAAGACACAGAAATAACTAAACACATATAGGTTTTACATTTAATCACAAGCATCAGTATAGGGAAAGATTTGGTTCTTTCTGCTCCTGGGAAGGACTATGCCAACGCAGGGGGTCAAGAGTGTCTATTTCTAGCTAATATATCATGGTTTATTTAGGCATATGGTACTTTCGCTTGAAAGATCAAAGCCGAATGGCCAACTTAAATGTCCAGTAACAGAGGGCAGTTAAATCAATTGTGGTCCAGCCATCCAGTGGAATGTCATGTGGCCACTACAATGAATGAGCTAAGTACACATGTGTTGACAAGGAAAACTATCTAAGATACATCGTTAAGTGAAAAAAATTTAAAAGCCTTATTTATTACCTCATTTTATAAAAGAAAATAAATTAATAATACTGCAGTATATGTAAAGAAAAAAGTTCTGCAAGAATCATTAGTGGTTATTCTTATCAGTGGTCGTCATTTGGGGCTGGGATTACAAGGACCTGTCATATTCCTTATCTTTCAGAGGGAACTGACATTCACCGTCCCAAGTGTGATGAATAAAATAAAAGCCTGAAGACGTTAAGCCTTTGGAGGAAAGACTAAGGTCATCACACATGGAATCCAGATAATCCACCTTCTTTCCTGCCCCACCACTTCACATTTTCCATTCTAAAAAAGGAAATATCTGTCACACTGAGAAAAGTTGACTAAAACACAAGGGCACGTGAGAGCCGGTCATCTGTTGGGAGAGAACACAACTCAGACATGGGACACTGGTGCTCTTCTAACATGTCCCAAACTGGACAGCTTTGCTTCCCCCGCTTAATACGAACACTCCCTCTTCAACAGAATCAGGCACTGTCCTGTGATCTTTCCAAGGGTATGCAGTTGCCTTGGGAACTTCCTCGTGATCAGACCACCGCCTCTGTCACTTCACCTCAACTACGGGTGCATACAGCAAGAAGACACTGGTTCTCCAATTAGCGTCTTTGCTAACCTGTGTCTTCAGGACTAATCACACACTCGGAGAAGAGAAGATGAGGGCAGAGCTGTTTTAAAATCTTCATGGGCCCTGGGCTCTCTTTTTTTAGTCCTACCACACATATCACAGAAAGAACGTGAAGATGCCCTCACATCCCACCTACGATATACGTTTTTGTGTAAAAAAAAAAAAAATGGAAAGGATTCTTATAATTTTGCATTTCAAATTATTGGCTATATGCAATTCACTTAATTCATGATTGGCATGCTAGAAATCTTGGAAAGTGAGAAAACTGAATCTGTGATTTGGTTTCATGTAATTTTTAAGAAGGCTAAATTTAATACTTAATGAAGTTGATAGTACATATTTTGTCGACATTCAATTAAACATTTCATAATCTTGTAGATAATTTTTGGATCTTAGAGTCAATGTTAACATATATTTTTTCTTCTGGTCCCAAACACTTTTGCAGACCCTTGAAGAACTTGTAAGGCTCAGGCACAAACGGAAGAGTTTAGGCTGGAGATAATTTCTGAGTACAGCCCGCAGGCATGACTAAATTTGCCAGAACCTACTAATTTTGGACTCTCTCTCGGTGACTTCTCTAAAAACACTAACAAGAAAATATCCCTGCTTCCCTAGTTCCAGAAACATGCTTGGGGAACTAGACTGGACCTGAAATTGTCCTTTGATTTCCTTTTTGCTCTGAAAGCCACCGTATGATCCCGTTTCTCTCTGGCAGTCCTTTCATCTTCTTGTCTCCCACATTAGACAGCTCAACAAATGGCCCCCCATTCTACAGAACAATCCCCCAGGGAAATTATCCAGTGCGGCCAGATCAGCCTTTGGACACACATGGAGATTAACTGTCAGAGCACGCCTTTTCAGGTAGCAAATTTACACCTTGTGGCTAAACGGGAGGCAAATAATTATGAGCTGGGATTGACACCACAGCAATATCACAGAACATGAAGGAACGGGATGAAACTGAGGAAAGAAAAGTGTGGTCTTTATAAGAACAAAAATATCACCAGCAGAGAGTTTGGATTTAAAAGATAGATTTAAAAAATATTTGAGGAAGAAAAAAAAATCCCAACCTGTCCTTTGGTCTGAAAGGAAGAAAAAAATATCTATTCCATTGACTTGCTTTTTCTCTCATAAGCAACGAGGCTCATAAGACACAATAAACGTAGAGAAAGTGTGTTGTACATAGATTCTACAAAGATAAAACTCAGTGCAGAGAAAGGTCTAAATCCTTTACAAAATTTCCCACTGCTTAATGTCAGCAGAGGTTGGCATCATTAGTTTATTTTCAAGTGTAATTTGCAGACATGAATATACATCAGGTTACAACATGTAAATTTAGGCACACACACAAATGGCAGCTGAGGCCATTAAAACACCCCTGCACTTTCCTTTTATGTAGTCCTGTTGCAAAAGAGATGAGAAATGTGACATATGATGATAATTGCTCATTTTCAGGGCTTTGCCCACCTCTACTGATGATTCCTGATGCTCACCTGACTTAGCCCCCCCTCTAATCGCATCTTGAAGCAGCCTCACAGTCCTGGAAATGTGCCTCTGATTATGTTAGGAATTCAATTTTAAAGGGGCTTTAATTACACTGGAAGTAACTAGTGAAGGACCAGAGAAATGATCCAGATATGCACAGCTCGTAGTGTTTCTAAGAACTGGATTATTTAACTAAGTATCTGGGTTTTGGCCTCTGTGTTGTGATTTTCTTTTCAGGGCCATTGAACATCTGGCAAGTTTATGCTAACCCACTGGATGTCACAGAAAAGACAACTTCAAAAGAGGACTGATGTGACTTTGAGGATTAATCTTGGCATACTTATTACGCATTCTGCTTTTTTAATTTCCTTAATTTTAAACACACCAAAATATCATACATTTGGGCTGAACCAATTTTAAAGCCCAATTCCTGGTGGTCCGTTCACAAAGGCTGTGCCAGTTATAGGAAAGATCTGTTAAGCCAAATCCATAGTATTCCACAGCAATTCTTGAAGAATACCTCTTTTACTTAACATGAAGTATTCTGTAATTCAATACTTTAATTTAAACTGACCCTTTCCCTAATTACTGCAAGTAATTGAGTAATTGAGCAACTGAGATGATGCCATTAATATCTGTTGTCCTTCCCGGTGGAAACCCAATTCTATGTGGGAATTTTGCTACCCGTTTGATAGGTGTTTTGAAAGTGCCGCATTCCTCCATCCCGGATAATAAAACACACATCTCATTTACAAAGTATTTTTAATGCTATCAATCATTCACAAATCCTTAAACCACCTCTCTTCCTTTGGCCCTTAAAAGCCACTGGTTAGAAATGATTCCCCTGACTACTAAGTATAGTTTTGATGTGACTTTGAACAGAGCTTACCCTGCATACAGGCCCCCAGGGCTACCTCACACACATAAACATGAGGCAAATACTGCACAGTTTATGGCTACATCATGAACACACAGCCCCCGGTTTACTCTGGTTGGTAATCACCTACCTGCAAATTACATTATCAAGTGGGCTACTGGGAAGATTTCATGTGCCAAAAGACAAGGGTGTAAAATAAAGGGTGGATTTTCTGGCCAGTGGCTTTGGCAACAGATATAGAAAGACAAGCAATTTTTCACAACAGTCAAGTAACAACCATAAACTTCCACCACCATAACCCTTCACTAAGTCCTGTGAAATGCACCTAAATTCAGTGTGCAAAGGACTCAGAAGCACTATAAAGTCTACAAGAACAGACTTAAAAGTATAATTGTTTTGTCATAAATGTGATACAAAACATATATGCTGGCAATTAGAAATATTAATCCATTATTTAATTGATATTAACTTTAATGTCTTAGAATTTAGAAAGGTTGGGTGAGGGATGATTTGAATGATTGATTTTCATTTAAAAAATTAACAAGGAAGTATTAAATGATGCCTCCTTGTGCTTTCAATACATTTACATTCAATAAGCAAAAACATTTAAAATCTCCCTTCTGGTTAAAGATGAATAAACCTCAAAGCCTGTGGGAAGACTGGATAAAAGGTGCAAAAACTTCAAATCTGAAATCTAAAAGGAAAGAAACCCAACCACTTCTTAATCAGATGCAAAATCATGTCCCTTTGCCTCCCTTTATTGTGCCCCTAACATACTCCCTAAAATATTAAGGGGAACAGGATTAAATAAATTCCTAAAGAAAGAAATACTAAGAGATTTAAATTCAAATTACTTTTACTACTGGTTGCCAGGTAATTACGCCACTGTCACTGTCCTTTAGGAAAGTAAGAATCTCAAAGATCAATGAAGCGCTGAAGGTGGCAGCCCAGGCTGCAAGAATACCCACTTGCAACTGTGGTTTAAAGAAACACAGTGGGATGGAGAGAAAGGACAGAAATTAAGTAAAAAGCACGGTAATGGAAACTTTGGAAGCAAAGCATTTTGATGATTTATCTGAATAATTCCCATGATCTTAAAATACTTGGGATAGTAGAAAGAAACTTCAGAAGAATAGATACCCTTCAAAAAAATGAAATGGAAGTGAAATTGCTTAGAGACAGCTAGGAACAACATTTTACCTTCTAAATAGTTGTATGAGGGAAGAAATAATGTAGGATGAGAAGTGGTGTCATACAGTTATTAAGAATATGGAATTCAGGCCCAGATTGTGCAAGTTCATTTCCTTATTTTTGTCACTTATTAGCCATGTGACTTTGGACAAGTTACTTAATCTCTTTATGCTTTAGTTTCCTCATCTGTCAAATGGGGATAATAATAGTAACTACTTCAGAGGGTTGTTGAGAGGATTAAATGAGTTTATACATGTAAAGTGCTTAGACAATGTTTGGTACATGGTGAATGCTATGTATTAGCTCTACTATCAGTACTATTAATAATAAGAGCCACAGGGGAGAATAAAGACAAACTATATGCCAAAAGTAGGTTCAGCGTTGTGAACCGGCTTAGAGAACAGGGTGGTTTCTAAGGGAAGCAGGAAAATTCCATTGATTAGGATGGTGAGAGGTGATATGTGTAGGACACTAGAGTACGGTTAATTGAGCATGCCCAAGGTTGGCAGCCCAGGGAAGAGGAGATGTCACAACAGATTATATTTCCTTGGCTTGGCTTCTGACTCCGTCCCTGTCCCATGAATCAGCATTGTCTGAAGGATACAGGATTGGCAAGGCGAGGCTAGCGTTTTGCCTCTCATATACTTTAATGGGCCTGGTTTTGATCAGGAAGCTCTGGAGGCTGGAAGATTCAGAGAAGGTAGGACCCCTACACTTACGGACATTATATATATTATATGTCGATTACACCTCAATAAAGCTGCAAAGAGTAAAATAAAAACAAAAAAGGAGTTTAAATGCTTCTCACTAAATTGGTAAGCTGTACTGGGTGTGTACCACAACTGCCCTAGCCAGCCTCCCAAATAGTGGAAGCCGTAAGACCCCTGAGAGCAGGATTCACCTTGTGCCTCCTATGGTCCCTGACGTGGCTACTAAAACTGCAACCAGGTGGCAGGAGAGAGTGAGGCCATTCAGGCAGAATGGGGACTGGGCGGTCCTGCGTCAGAAACCAAAGCTCCTCTGATGCTTGCTCCAGAGGCTGAATTAATAGTAATGACGGTTATTTAAATCTACCCCTAAGAGCCCCTATTGAATACTTCTTATTAAGTAGGTACATAAAAGACATTAATCCCCATGCTGTAAATGGAAAGAGAGAAGCAGGAAGTGCCTCAGGCTGTTTCTGTACTCGGGATACTGAGCACCTTTGTTAATTCACTTAATTTAGGAATTAACAACCCGTTCACCACTGCCATCTCTCGCCTCCCCCTTAGGAATCCAGATGTTGCCAATATACTTTGTAGTGTCGTTTGAGCAATTCTCACAATTGCTAATGAGCCATTTTGATATGCCAATCAAACACAATCTGTTAGTGGTGCTCTGGCATTAGTCACACAAATTTCCTTTGATTGGTAAAGTACCCCAGTGCTCTCACATGTTAAGTCTGGATTACCTGACTTCCAAGGAAGAGTGTCTAAGATGATGTGAACTTAAAAGTCCAACGAATGCTGGTGCTGGTCATACCACAGAATAATTTGCCACAAATAAAGCAGATTCCAGTAATAATGGATAATATTTATTGAAAGCTCAGTGCGTGGCAAGAGCTTCATGTATAACATCTCATTGTATCCTCGCAATAACAGGTATTATAACCAGTCCTGCTCCCTCTAATACATGAGGACCCCGAGGCTAATGGATGTTGGACAATTTGTCCATGTCCATGTAGCCAGTAAGAGGCAGAGCTGGGATATGAGCTCAGACAGCTGGGCTCCAGAGCCTCTCTAAGTAGTGGGGAAAAAAGAAACTGGAATTTTCCTTGCAGTGGCCTGTGGGAAGGAGTCACTAGAACTGCAAATACAGTAAAAATAGTTTACTATTTTATATTAAGAACTATTTATGAGCTCTGACTTCCAATGGAAGCCAGAAAATCGTTGCCAGGTGTTAATACAGAGTGACAGATTTTGTGTTCATTTGGTGCAAAGTTGGTGCCTGGGAATAGAGAAAGTATAGAGGTTATTTTCTGATCTTTTGCCTCTTCCAGCATTATTATTTAGACTTGCCTACAATTGTCATAAATTTTCTTCTGAATATCTTGAAGGTCACAGAGGCACTTTTACAACCTTCACAATGGTGTAGGTTCAAGTAACACTTCAAACTAGTTTATCCATACATCAAATTGACCTGTATTAAGGAGTTTATAGCTCAGCAGTAGGTGAGAAAAGAATATGAAAAAGAATGTTGTATACATGTGTATAACTGAATCATTTTGCCGTACAGTAGAAATTAATACAATATTGCAAATCAACTATACTTCAGTAGAAAAAAATAAAAGTGTAATTAAACTTTGGGAAAACAACAGAGGGCACAAATAACAAATCTATAACATTTTCCACTGAAAATGCAGTAATATTGAGAATTGGTCCCCTTCCTTGATCTGCTCTCCTGTTCCTAAGAGAGGCCAGGAGGAAACTAAGATCACCCATGTCGTGGGTTCATTTCGAACACAGCTTGGCTACTTTCATATTCTACTCAGGCTCTGTGTGTCCCTCCATTTTCTCCCTAGTTCATTCTTTTGTATTATTTGTTTCATCTCTCTCTTTCCCACTACTGAGCACCCTTCTGAGGGCAGAGACAGTGCTTTTTTCATTTTATATTATTTCACAGCACAGTAGTGCTAGATGCTCAACAAATACACATTTAATAATAAATAAGTGAAATCAAGCCCACATGCTCATATATAATGAGGTTGGAGGCACATGGCTTCTTTCTGGTCCAACACCGAACCGTGTCACTTTCCTCTAAGCATCTGACACTGCTGATGACCCACTGCTTCTTGAATCATTCTCCTCCCATGTATCTGAGATGTGTGCGCTGACCAGGCTACTCTTTCCTCATACTTGTAGAAATGTCATGATATAAAACCTCCCTTCTTTGAACTCTGACTGTAGCTAGAATCATTTCACAGTTATTCCCGATTGCTTGTGTTTGCCATTTTGCTTGCTTGGTTGGAACTGTAACCTTCTTGAACATGGGTGTCTTACACATTACACATCTTTCTATTTTATATTTTGCCTACCCGTGTGCCAGCATCCTGCGGATGCTCAGCAAACACGGATCTCTTGATTGACAGCTAGAAAGTTGTGGGATTCGTGCTTTGCAAGGAAGGAGGATGCTGGAATAGGCAGGAAACTCACTCTGAGACAGAAAAGAGTTGAGGGACCTAGACCCAGTGCTGGGCTTAGGTCACGGTCAGCAGAAACTCTTTGGACTAATACAGAGTGGTACTGATTCTCTGGCTTAATCCCTAGACCCTGTGCCCAAACACTATTGCATGGGTCCTTTAAACTCAGAGAGCCAGTCTTCTTTTTGGTGGTTGAATGGGACCTGCAATAGTAGTGGCAGAGGCGAGTGTGGTGGAAGCACTGAATGGAACAGGATCACCATGTAGTGAAGTGGAGAGCATGGGAGTAAGGAACAGTTCCATTGGACACTGACCATTACATACCTGGGCACCCTAGAAAAGTACGGTACACAATAAAGACTACGAATCCCACCACTGGGGCCTGACACGAAGACATTTACCATTCCACTTTCCCCCTAAGGCTGATGCAATCTACAGTAACGAGAATCACACGAAGCTTCAAATTTATCTACACAGATCACTTATCTTTCCTACCCTTTGCTCTCATAGGCAGTCCAGGCAAATTGTCATTTTAGCTATTTTACCTATGTCCTACCTTGGATATTACCAAGTTATTCCCTTGTGCTCTACTTGCCAAATATCTTCCTTCATGGTATCTTCAAAACCACTCTTTCGTTCATTCTTCAACACATATTTAATGAGTACCTTATATGCATCACACTGTTCTAGGTATGGGAATAGTCTAGTGAACAAAACAGCCCAAATCCTTGCTCTCGTGGAATTTATATTCTAGTTTAAATCTCTTTTCTAAGATGTAGTCTTCCAATTAAGTAGCAAAGGTGGCCATTAATATATAAAATCCCTGCTGACTTTTACTGAGTACTAACTACACTAGAGACAGTGCTAAATGCTCATTTAATCCTCGTCATAATTCTAGGTGGAAGGTTCTATTAGGAAGCATTGAAAGAAAACCTTTTTATTTTGAAATAATTATAGAGTCACAGGTAGTGGTAAAACAATGTACAGGGAGGTGCTGTGTACACTTTACCCAGCCTCCCCTAAAGACAGCATTTTGCACAACTATGGTACAATATCAAAACCAGGAAGTCGGCATGTACAATCTATTGAGTTCACTCGAACTGTGCCACTGTTATGCGCACTTACTTGTGATTGTGTATGGTGTGTATGGCATTTGTGTTGCTCTATGCAATTTAATCACATGTATAGCTTCAGGTAACCATCACTGCAATCAAGATACTTAACTGTACCATTACCATAAAATTCCTTTCTGCTACCCCTTTATATCTACATCCACCCCTCTCCTCATCCGTATCACCTGGTACTCACTAATCTGTTATCTATATCTATAATAATTTCATGATTGTTATGTAAGTGGAATCATGCAGTATGTATCCTTTTGAGACTGGCTTTTTCTACTCAGTATAATTTCCTGGAGGGTCATCCAAGTTGTAGCAGATATCAACAGTTTGTTCCTTTTATTGTTGAGTAGTATTCTATGATATGGATCAACCACATACATCCATTGAGGGACATCTGGATAGTTTCCAGTTGGGGGCTATGGTGAATAAAGATGCTTCGAGCATTCATGTACAAGTTTCTGCATAAGGATAAGTTTCATTTCTGTAGGATATATGCATAAGAATACAATTTCTGGGTTATGAAACCATTTATAGTTTTAAAAGGAACAACGAAATTATTTTCCAGAGTGGCTGTGCTATTGTATATTCCCACCAGCAATGTATGAGTGATCCAGGTTTTTCTGCATTCTTGCCAGCATTTGGTATTGCCGCTATTTTTTATTTTAGCCATCCTAATAGGTACAGTTTATAGCTCATTGTGGTTTTAATGTGCATTTCTCTAATGCCTATGATGTTGAACATTTTTTCATGCACTCATTTGCTGTTTGTATATCCCCATCAGTGAAATGTTTGTGCCTATCGTTTGCCCATTTTATAATTGGATTTTTTAAATAAATTTATTTATATTTTATTTTTGGCTGAGTTGGGCCTTCGTTGCTGCACGCAGGCTTTCTCTAGTTGCGGCGAGCGGGGGTTACTCTTCGTTGCGGTGTGCAGGCTTCTCATTGCAGTGGCTTCTTTTGTTGTGAAGCATGGGCTCTATGGACGCGGACTTCAGTAGTTGTGGCACACAGGCTCAGTAGTTGTGGCTCATGGGCTCTAGAGTGCAGGCTCAGTAGTTGTGGTGCATGGGCGTAGCTGCTCTGAAGCATGTGGGATCTTCCCAGACCAGGGCTCGAACCTGTGTCTCTTGTACTGACAGGCAGATTCCTAACCACTGTGCCATCAGGGAAGTCCCTCTAACTGGATTTTTTAAAAATATTATGTTTTAACAGTTCTTTATACATTCTAGATACAAGTCCTTTGCCAGATATGTGGTTTGCAAATATTATCTCCCCACCTGTAATTAGTCCTTTCATCTTCTTAACATTGTCTTTCACAGAGCAAAAGTTTTTAATTTTGATGAGGTCCAATTTATCAATTTTTCTTTTGACACACTGGGTTTGGTAGCACATCTAAAAATTCTTTGCCTAGTCCTTGGTCCAGAAGATTTTATTTCTACTTTTTTCTAGAAGTTTTTAGTTTTATGTTTCACATTTAAGCCCCGATATATTTTTTTTATTGGCGTATACTTGGTTTACAATGTTATGTTAATTTTAGGTGAATGGCAAAGTGAATCAGTTATACATATACATATATCCACTATTTTTTAGCTGCTTTCCCCATATAGGCCATTACAGAGTATTGAGTAGTGGTCTCTGAGTTAATTCTTGAATAAAATATGAGTTTTGGTTGTGATCCATTTTTTGCCTATGGATGTCCAATTGCTATTATACCCATTTTAAAGATCAGGAGTGGAAGGTCTAGTGAAGTTAACTGATTTGCTCACAGTCATACAGGTAGTAAGTGAAGGCACTGGGGTTGAAATGCAGGAAGTCTAGCTTGAAACTATGTGCTCTTAATGGCTATACTTCCCTGGGTCCAAGGCATCACTCTCTCTGCATTCCTCAAGTAAACATGAAACACACTCTGAATTCACCTTCCTGCAGAAGAAAATTTATTCAGAAAATGGAAGCCATCTAACCTCCCTAGAGCTATTTAAGAAAATCCAGAGTTTTATTCATTAGCCTTGCTTTGAACAAAAAGTACATGATTTAAAAAATAAACTATTATTTCCAATGTCATGCATCCTTTCAATAGCATAAAGACAAAGTTCAAACCAGAAAAACAGAGATGAAATTGAGATCTGCCATTAAGTAAGGACAGTGCTCTATTTTTGCTGATGAAGTATTAAAGGACTGACAATGTTGGAAGTTCAGACCTTAAAATAAAATTTCTGGTCCCACATAGTGGCTGTGGTCTCTGAGGGCATATCTTATCTGCTACCTGTCAATAGCACAACGGAAACTGTGTACCATTGAGAACAGATGTAGCCTCGCAATAACAGAAATGGAAAAAGATATGCTCTGGGAATCCTAACTGCATTACTGTCAAATGGAGCCAGGAAGTGCCGATATTACAGTCAGTACCATCTTCTTGGCCAAATACTCAGCACTATTTTCAGTGCTGGAATTAAAAATCTGTTGCAGAATTAGGGGAAAACGACATGAGGAATATCCTATAGAAAAAGCTTTCTTTCTAATTGCTGTTGACTCTGAAGCCTTCGCTTTAGACCTTGAGAACTTCTAGATAATTCTAGAGACTTCATTTTGCAGCAGGTCCCAGGGCACAAGCTTACTGCCCAGAGAGCATCTTAAATGACAATAATAATCATATAATGTTGTACAATATCATCACTGAAAGTATATTATTTACTCAGCTATAGGAATGCTGGACATCTTACGACAGGATTCTAATATAGTGAAATTATGTTCCTGTGGGAAAATGATGCTCACTGATTGAAGAAAATCCTGTCCAAAAGTGAAAGATTGTGCTTGTGTTGACATTTCTCTTAAAATAATGTGTGTTTATCCTCTAAGGTTCTATAAGGAAAAATTTCGAACACAGGAAAAGCCTGAAGAGTAGTACAATGAATCACCATACTCCTACCACTTAGATTCAGTAATTGTTAGCATTTTCTATATTTGCTTTATCAACATATGTATATATTGATAACTTTTTTCTGAATCATTTTAAAGTAAGTGGCAGATGTCATGCTAAACATTTCACATGTTATCTTCTAAGGACATGGCCATTCTCCTGCATAATCATTATACTGAATGCGTGTGCATTTTGTCTGTATGTAATAAGTGGCATGTTGCCTTAACTGGCTAACACCTCCTAATGGTGTTTTTCTTTAAACATGGTCAATTATTTTTATATTTATAATTTTGTCCTCAAGGCTAGTTATTAAGTGTATGTAAAACAAAGTATCTATTTTACTTGTGAAGACGTCCTCCTTTCCTTACTTATCCCAACAACCCATGAGAGCAGATCAAGAAAAATCATTTGGTTCATTAAAAAAATTGCTCTAGACACAAATATTCATTTCCTGACTATGTTTGGTATTAGCTTATTGGTGGACAATACTGTCCATACAAATATTTATAAATACAAATACTACTTAGTGCTGGAATTTGGGGTCCATAGTTTGGATTTAAGAGGGGTGTTGTGAAATCTCTGAAATGATGTGTAACATTTGGTGTGCATATGAATTTTCAGGGGCAGGAGGAAGAGTATCCATAGCTTCTGTCAGATTTTCCTAAGTGTCTATGACCCTAAAAAGGTTAAGAATCGCTGATCTAATGCTTTCAAAACACACTTTGGAAGCTGGATGACATTATTACAAAGGGCACAAATGATCAATTGCTACATGACAGAAAGAAGGAATTCCAAAAGGACCCATCTAGTCTATCCAATGACAGCTTGACGCCACTGAAGTGTGTTCTGGCAGAGGGGAGCTAGAGCAGAAGGCAGCACAAAGCATGTTACACACATCGACAAGTTCTCAATTAGTTCAGACTCTTCAGGAAAAAGATCTGAATGTCACTGCAGATGATCCAGTTCTATTCAGTGGGCAGAGACTGGGCGGAGTGCCAAAGGGCAGCTCCATGGACCAGACACGCATCTCATGCAACTGTGTTTGTTGCAGATGTCCCCCGTCTGCAGGCTTTGGCAGCCTTTAGGGTGGCTTACTACTGTGATTATGCTCACCTCGAAGAAACACAGAAGGATGCCGAAAAACCCAAAGTAAACAAGTGAGAGAAAGGAAAAGAGTCTCCTCTTTTACCTGCCAGGCCATTTTGGAAATATGAATAAATGCCAAGGGGAATAAAACAGGGGCATAAAGAAGCACTGGTACTGTGCTAGGTGTTCTCACATGGCTATCTCATGGCATTAGCAGAACTATGAGTATCTCCTTTAAACCGTTTGGTAGCTGGAAGGAAGTGCAGCTCAAACGAATGAAGCAACTGGATGGGGTAAGAACAACTAGTTACCCAGTGAGCAGAGGCCGGCGTCAGAACCCGTGTCTTTGAATGCCATTTCCCATCACAAATATTTAGTGTGGGAGGATAGATGTGGAACACACAAATTATAAAGAAAAATAAACAAGTGGAAATCCCCTGGTTCTGTGGGGTCGTTCGCTTACTGTGCTTTGTTTTGTGTTAGCGTCTATTGAAAAATGCAGGTGAGAGACAAATCAATAGCACTTAGCTTTTGAATGAATTGATTTAGATGCATTATCCCATTTAATATTTAAAAAAATTTTTTTATTGGAGTATAGTTGATTTACAATGTTGTGTTAGTTTCTGCTGTACAGCAAAATGAATCAGTTCTACATATACATATATCCACTCTTTTTTAGATTCTTTTCCCATATAGGTCATTACAGAGTATTGAGTAGAGTTCCCTGTGCTATACAGTAGGTCCTTATTAGTTATCTATTTTATTTAATTTTTAAAAATTTATTTACTTTTTAAAAATTTCTTGGCTTTCTTTTTTTTTAAACATCTTTATTGGAGTATAATTGCTTTATGATGGTGTGTTAGTTTCTGCTGTATAACAAAGTGAATCAGCTACACGTATACATATATCCCCATATTCCCTCCCTCTTGTGTCTCCCTCCCACCCTCCCTATCCCACCCCTCTAGGTGGTCACAAAGCACCAAGCTGATCTCCCTGTGCTATGCGGCTGCTTCCCACTAGCTAGCTATTTTAGATTTGGTAGTATATATAAGTCCATGCCACTCTCACTTCGTCCCAGCTTACCCTTCTCCCTCCCCATGTCCTCATTCCTGTACTGTCCCTTTATTCCTGTCCTGCCCCTAGGTTCTTCAGAACCTTTTTTTTTTTTTTAGATTCCATATATATGTGTTAGCATATGGTATTTGTTTTTCTCTTTCTGACTTCACTCTGTATGACAGACTCTAGGTCCATCCACCTCACTACAAATAACTCAGTTTCATTTCTTTTTATGGCGAGTAATATTCCATTGTATATATGTGGCACATCTTCTATATCCATTCATCTGTCGATGGACACTTAGGTTGCTTCCATGTCCTGGCTATTGTAAATAGTGCTGCAATGAACATTGTGGTACATGACTCTTTTTGAATTATGGTTTTCTCTGGGTATATGCCCAGTAGTGGGATTGCCGGGTCATATGGTAGTACTATTTTTAGTTTTTTAAAGAACCTCCATACTGTTCTCCATAGTGGCTGTATCAATTTACATTCCCACCAATGGTGCAAGACAGTTCCCTTTTCTCCACACCCTCTCCAGAATTTATTGTTTGTGGATTTTTTGATGATGGCCATTCTGACTGGTGTGAGATGATACCTCATTGTAGTTCTGATTTGCATTTCTCTAATGATTAGCGATGTTGAGCATCCTTTCATGTGTTTGTTGGCAGTCTGTATATCTTCTTTGGAAGAATGTCTATTTAGGTCTTCTTCCCATTTTTGGATTCGGTTGTTTGTCTTTTTGATATTGAGCTGCATGAGCTGCACGCATATTTTGGAGATTAATCCTTTGTCAATTGCTTCATTTGCAAGTATTTTCTCCCTTTCTGAGGGTTCTCTTTTCACCTTGTTTATGGTTTCCTTTGCTGTGCAAAAGCTTTTGTTTCATTAGGTCCCATTTGTTTATTTTTGTTTTTATGTCCATTTCTCTAGGAGGTGGGTCAAAAAGGATCTTGCTGTGATTTATGTCATAAAGTATTCTGCCTATGTTTTCTCTAAGAATTTTATAGTGTCTGGCCTTACATTTAGGTCTTTATTCCATTTTGAGTTTATTTTTGTGTATGGTGCTAGGGAGTGTTCTAATTTCATTCTTTTACATGTAGCTGTCCAGTTTTCCCAGCACCACTTATCAAAGAGGCTGTCTTTTCTCCATTGTATAGTCTTGCCTCCTTTATCAAAGATAAGGTGACCATATGTGCGTGGGTTTATCTCTGGGCTTTCTATCCTGTTCCACTGATCTATATTTCTGTTTTTGTGCCAGTACCATACTGTCTTGATTACTGTAGCTTTGTAGTATAGTCTGAAGTCAGGGAGTCTGATTTTCTCCAGCTCCGTTTTTCTTTCTCAAGATTGCTTTGGCTATTCAGGATCTTTTGTGTTTCCATACAAATTGTGAAATTTTTTGTTCTAGTTCTGTGAAAAATGCCATTGGTAGTTTGATAGGGATTGCACTGAATCTGTACATTGCTTTGGGTAGTAGACTCACTTTCACAATGTTGATTCTTCCAATCCAAGAACATGGTATATCTCTCCATCTGTTCATATCATCTAATTTCTTTCATCAGTGTCTTATAGTTTTCTGCATACAGGTCTTTTGTCTCCCTAGGTAGGTTTATTCCCAGGTGTTTTATTCTTTCTGTTGCAATGGTAAATGGGAGTGTTTCCTTAATTTCTCTTTCAGATTTTTCATCATTAGTGTATAGGAATGCAAGAAATTTCAGTGCATTAATTTGGTATCCTGCTACTTTACCAAATTCATTGATTAGCTCTAGTAGTTTTCTGGTAGCTTCTTTAGGATCCTCTATGTATAGTATCATGTCATCTGCAAACAGTGACAGTTTTACTTTTTCTTTTCTGGTTTGGATTCCTTTTATTTCTTTTTCTTCTCTGATTGCTGTGGCTAAAACTTACAAAACTATGTTGAATAATAGTGGTGAGAGTGGGCAACCCTGTCTTGTTCCTGATCTTAGTGGAAATGCTTTCAGTTTTTCACCATTGAGAACAATGTTGGCTGTGGGTTTGTCATATATGGCCTTAATTATGTTGAGGTAAGTTCCCTCTATGCCTACTTTCTGGGGGGGGTTTATCATAAATGGGTGTTGAATTTTGTCAAAAGCTTTTTCTGCATCTATTGAAATGATCATATGGTTTTTCTCTTTCAATTTGTTAATATGGTTTATCACATTGATTTGCATATATTGAAGAATCCTTGCATTCCTGGGATAAACCCCACTTGATCATGGTATATGATCCTTTTAATGTGCTGTTGGATTCTGTTTACTAGTATTTTGTTAAGGATTATTGCATCTATGTTCATCAGTGATATTGGCCTATAGTTTTCTTTTTTTGGGACACCTTGTCTGGTTTTGGTATAAGGGTGATGGTGGCCTCGTAGAATGAGTTTGGGAGTGTTCCTCCCTCTGCTATATTTTGGAAGTGTTTGAGAAGGATAGGTGTTAGCTCTTCTCTAAATGTTTGATTGAATACACCTGTGAAGCCATCTGGTCCTGGGCTTTTGTTTGTTGGAAGATTTTTAATCACAGTTTCAATTTCAGTGCTTGTGATTGGTCTGTTTGTATTTTCTATTTCTTCCTGGTTCAGTCTCAGAAGGTTGTGCTTTTCTAAGAATTTTTCCGTTTCTTCCAGGTTGTCCATTTTATTGGCATATAGTTCCTTTTTGTAATCTCTCATGATCCTTTGTATTTCTGCTGTGTCAGTTGTTACTTCTCCAGTTACCTTTTTTATATATAGTAGTGTGTATATGTCAATCCCAATCTTCCAATTTTACCCTCCCCTCCTTAGCCTCTGGTACCATAAGTTTGTTTTCTACAGCTGTAACTCTCTATCCCATTTAATATTTATAGCTCTGTAAGCTTTATCAATCCCATTTTACTGCTGGAAAAAAGTGAGGCTCAGTGAGGCTGACTAAATAGCCCAAGATTACAGATGTAGATAAAGTTGGGGTTCATGCCCAGCACCGTCTGGCCTGGAAGCAGGTCTTCTCTGCAGGCTGGAGGCTATGGGATCAGGGACTATGTTAACATCTGGAGGGCACAGACTTTCAGGCCACTAGAGAGCACTTAGTTGAATGAGGAAAGGTTATTTTCTCCAAATGAGTCCCCCTTTTATCTAATACACACATTGTTAAGAAGTTCTGTAGGAAATCAAGTTTTAGTAAATTGAATTTATCATTATTGTCAATGAATATTCCTTAGGCACATGATTCTAATACTTTCCTTTTACTCGTTCCTTCTGTTGAATTGGAGATTCACATGCATTTAAACATCTTGGAATAGCTAAAGGAATCTCTGTTTTGTTTTTTTGTAATGGAATGATTATTTCCCAATGAGTTAGACTGTCACATCTGTATTTCTAACATAGCACTTAATAAACATACATGAGAATATGAAATTACAAGAAGCTACGACTGGAAGAATTAAATATCTAAACTCAGAGATGGCAGATAGCCAGGTTTAAATTCCTACCCCTGAACAAATCTTGTATCTCTCAGAAGCTTTGGCCAAGAATTTCAACTTCATGGAACTGCAGAGAAGTGGGCAAGTCAGACATGCTCACCCTAGACAGATGAGAATGGAATCTGCTTCAATTTTTTCCATTTTCTCATCAAATAATGGTCATTTTGCATTTGCAAGTGGTTTTCCCAGCACAAAGATCCTTTCTCACAGCTTTTCACCCCTCTCTCATAAACTTGTTAAAAAGTCACTGGGTGAAGCCACTATATTATAGGTAATTGTGTGGGTTTTCCACTTTCGTGTGGTGGTTTGTTTGCAAAGTGGCTGCAATTATTCTCCTCCCTGTATCCATGTACCTTTGCAACAGTGACTGTAGTTCCCCCACATCAGGGGATGGAGTTTATTTCCCTTCCCTTTGATATGGGCTGGTCTTATGACTTGCTTTGGTTAAGAGAATGTGGTGGAAGGGACAGCATGCCAGACTAGGTCTCAAGGGCCCTTGCACACATATAGACGTTCCCTTAGAATTCTGCCACCACGTGAGCCAGCCCAGATTAGCCTGCTAGCTGTCCCCCATCAGGCCAGCCATCATCCAGCCAGATGACAGAATTACCACTGAGCAGTGAGGCAAATACTTTGGGGATGTGTATGTGCGCAGTACATACATACGTGTCTTTCTCACCAAGGATCTTATTTGGACATGGGGTCATATTAGCAATATCTGGATAATGAATTTTTAGTGTAATGATGACGATATTTTGCATTAGCAGATTCTCAAATCTCCAATATGGAAACTGAGATAGACACACCTCCTTAATATAAGAGCTTGACTAAGATGAGAGTCAATAGCTTTTAGGCCTTTCTGAATCCATTTATCCACAGTTATTCAGAGGAAGCAAACCAACTTTTAAAACATAAGGCACAGTGATGAGGGAAGGGAGCGGGGAGAGGTCAAGAGAAAGAAAATATTTCTTGTTAACTTGGAAAACCTACAAATATTTACCCTATTAATCAAACCTCAAACCATATGCACTCTTAAAAATATGTTCACTAATAGATTTCTGAGATCATTCATGCTTCAGTATAATAACTTGAATTTATTAAAGGAATGAAGAAATTAAAGCTTCCTGGTTATTTTCATTGATAACCTGGTAAATAAGAAAAACCTCTTCTCTCTGCTGAAGAGGTCACAAAATAAAATTATGATCATAACATATTTAAGCAGTCGAAAAGCATTATGTCTTATACAACTTTAATCTGCCTGGAACCTTTCCATGAAAGCACCGTCAGTTTTACCTAAAAATGGCTCCCCTGCTGTTATTAATCCATATGCTTCGCTGAGCACTCACTGCATAAGTGAGATCAGATCCATTTGGAAAACAAGAAGTTGAATCATCACCTTTTTAGATGTTAGTGTTCGGTGCCTTTCTCTCTGGACTGCTGGGCAAAACATCTTCACATGTCTTGGGTTTATTTTAGGTTGCTTCAACATTTAAAAAAACTAATATTTATGTTTTTGACCATAAAAACAATACATGTTCACCGGGAAGTATAGGTCTTGATATGGGGTTTGCAGGGCCAGGACAAAGGTGAGGCAAATGTCTCATTGGCATCATGCACAAAATTTAAGGGGGCATCAAAAAACTTGGTAATATAAACGATACAAATGCAATCTTTCAAAAATCAAAATTAATGCACAAATTCCATGTTGAACAAAAGATCAAAATTTTAAATAAAGATAGGCTCCAACTCTGTACTTGCATGACCCTTTGTCATGTACTTTATACTGATCCTGGCCCTGGTTCCAATAAAATTTTATTTATAAAAACAATCGGCTGGACTTCCCTGGTGGCACAGTGGTTAAGAATCCGCCTGCCAATGCAGGGGACGTGGGTTCGAGCCCTGGTCCGGGAAGATCCCACATGCCGCGGAGCAACTAAGCCTGTGCGTCACAACTACTGGGCCTGTGCTCTAGAGCCCGCGAGCCACAACTACTGAAGCCCACGCGCCTAGAGCCCGTGCTCTGCAACAAGAGAAGCCACTGCAATGAGAAGCCTGCGCACCACAACGTAGAGTAGCCCCCCGCTCACCACAACTAAAGAAAGCCCTTGGGCAGTAACGAAGACCCAATGCAGCCAAAAATAAACAAACAAATAAATAAACAAAACAAACAAATAAACAATTGGGTGGCCCATGGGCTATTGTTTGTCAATGTGGTTTTTTAAAAATACTGCATTAAAATATGATTTATCTTGAACTGAGATTTTGGATGCCTGCTTAAATTTTGTGCCTCACTCACCTCACCCCAGTTCCAACCCTAGGAGTTCAGATTTTATTTTAAGTTGAAATGATAGGCAAATGAAGTTTTTCAAGCAAGGGCTTGATGGGATTGAAGTTTTAAAAAGGTGGCTTTGGCTGCTGTATAGATTGGAAGGAGGTCAAATGTGGAAACTAGGAGACTAGTTAGGAGGCTCATGCTCTAGTCTAGTGATTCTGCTCTTATCTAAGTCATCAAAGACCACTTTGGTGTAAAGGCAGTGGCCACGTCCCTGTGCTCACATCTCACTGGACATCTCAGCATCTGTCTTCTTCCTGTCATTCTCTCCTGGCTCTCCTACGTCACTGACCCCTCCTTCCCAGTCTTGAGGACTCTGCTCTCTTCTGTTCTCAAACAATCCCTTGGCCTTAAATACCATCAACAGACATCTCTAGTCCTGACTCTGTCCTCTCCAAACATGCACATCCAACTGCCCATCCGCCATTTCCATTCCATTTCTAGTGAGCAGACCTCACAGGCCAAAGTTCACGGTCATAGATATTAAGGAAGGTGCCTTTCTATATGTACTGTTGGGATCTGTCCAATTACAAACTTAGATGTTACAAAATATCTTCAGATTTCTTTAGTTTATTTTAGGTTGTTTAAACATTTTTTTAACACTTAAAATAACATGTATGTGTTTGGACTATAAAAGCAACACATGTTCACTGGAAGTTTTTTTCTGCTCCCCAAACCTGTTACTCTTCCCCCTCCCTTTGAGTAGAGGATGGCATTGTCATCTACCCAACTGTTCAAGCCAAAAAATTAGGAGTCTTGCTGAATTTTTCTTTTTCTCTTTTCTCCTACATCAATCTACCAGCAAATTCCATCAATTCTATTGCCAAAATGTGTCTCCATTTTTCTTTTAATAACATCAGCACCAACCTCAGTAGGCTGAGGACCTAGCTCCCACATACCTAGGGTAGGGTCTGCCTGGATGGAAGAAGCTGGGGTGCAAGCGGTTGGGGTGGGAAAGAATGTGTGAACAGGAGTGTTAAATTTCCAGCATGGGTTGTAGGGAGGGAGACTGGCTTGGCTTTTGGGAGGTAGAATATGCAGGTTGGAGAGGACTGGTTCCTCATGTGCCTGGGACTCCCCAGGTGGCACAGAGGCTACAAGGCGTCCTAGCTTTAGGCCCACTGCACACACTCCCTCACGTCCTGTGCTGGGTCCACACATCTGGATCTGGGACCAGAGGAAGAAATAAATACTCCTGCAGGCCCTGGGAGGTGCATCTGGTCGATCTTGGAGGGAGCAGGGTGATCTCTGTGAAGATGTGTCTAGTTATCATCTGGGAGGCTGCCCAAGCAGAGAGGTTGGTGACAATGCGCAGCCAGAACTCAGCTTGTATGGCTCAGAATCATGGCCTGGCACAGGGTTGACACCAGGTGGCAGTGTACCAAAACCACAGGGTCAGTGTGCTAAGCTAACTCCTCTGGGAGATGAGTTCACTAATGCAGAGGCCATTTAACCAGCAGCATGCCCATGGGTCCTGCTCACATAGGCCAAATGAAGTTTGTTCGCCTGATTTGTTGTTTGATTTGGCTTTGAAGGTGCCTTATATGGGGCTGTGACGCTATGACTTTTCATGCTTCCTGATTGCAAGAGCCAGCTTCCAGAGATGGTATTAATTTTTAAAAATACAGATCTGAATGAATTCATTAATCTTCTTCCCACTTACAAAAATCAGTGGATTTTATTTAGTAACTACTGATTTTGAATGCTCTTTGCATATCAAATGTAAGCTGTCGTGACCCTATTGAGATGAAGAGTTTTTATCTTAATGTTAAATACTGAAAAATGGTAAATATGTGCTTTACTTATACCTGCATTTTACTAAGTTCAGTGGATACTATACTATAAAAATGTTAGATTTAATAGCTCTTTTCTACTAAATTGTCTGTTGCAGAGATCAAAGGGTCCATTATTCAGGTCAGTTATGTTTTTCATTGATCTTATTTGTTTGAAGTATCTCTAACTTATTTTTTGACATGTTCCTGCTACTCCACACTTGCCACCACCATTAAATTTGAATAACTGGTGCAAATGTCCCTAAAATGGTAGCAAATTGAGCATGGAACCATTGGGGTATATTTCTCTGTATGTGGAGTGTTTGCTATTGATGGGCCAGCAAGCAAGTCTAATCCAGATATGCTCTAGAGGGTGGGTAAGAGGGGCTTGTTGCCATAGACACCATGTCCCAGGACAACTGCCCCAAACACTCTTGCATCCTTTGGAAGGAGCAGACGTGTCATGTCTGAGCCTTCTTTCTATAACATATATTTACTGAAAATAACAATGAACATCTGTGTATGCCTTTCCAGTTTGCAAAGCACTTGCAGTACGTCACTATTAACATCCTGTTTAGGACAGCAGTTCTCAACATTAACTTTTCCTGTAACACTTGAGGATGATACTGATGTGTGTGACACTCGCACAGCAAAGGGCCAATGATATGCTTAATCCACAGAGTGTAGGATTTCCTAGGACTTTACGTCTTTGCCTCCTTCCTCCTTGTGGAAGCTTGTTGGAACTCAACTGAGTGAGGCTAAGGTTATTGAGATAACCTTGAAACTACTTTAATTGGTGCAAGTAAATTTATGAACCTGGGTACTTAAGTCATTGTGAATATAAACTACCTATGACACCCCTCACACCTGGAAACACACTAGTCCCTCTCCATACTGCGAACCTGGAGCTTAGTGAGAAATACCATGTCTCATCTAAAGGTCAAAAATTTATGTAAAGTGAGAGTAAGGTGCAGTGTTGGAGATATGGATGATGGAAGTACCGGTATTATTGATGGTGGGGAGAGATGGTGCTTAGAATTGTTGATTTCTGTTCTCTTCTGGAAATAGATAAGAGTATTAAGACAGTCAGATTCAAATGAATGTAGGTGGAAGACTGGCTTCTGAGGAATAAGGACATTCAACCTAAACTGACATGTTTGTAATTTCTTAAGGTGACACTGTTTGCTTACTATGCCAGGAAGGGTCTATGTATTTCACATAGATTCACTCATTGAATCCTCATAACAGCCTGTGAGATAAATTCTATTTTCATCCCCATGTTACAGAATGGCAAAACTGAGGAAGGGGAAGATGAAATTACTTGCCTAAAGTTTACTGTAGTAAATGATAGAGCTGAGTCTGAAGCCAGGCAGTCCGCCCAAGGTCTGTGTCCTTAATCATCATGCTACTCTCTATCTCCAATTTCAACTGGTTTAATGTTAAATTACCGTCCTGTTTTTCTCATTTGACCTTAGCTTATGTACATTTTCTCCCTATTTTTACACAAGTAATATGCTTGATATAAAAAGTTCATGTTTATTAAAAAAATCATGGCACTTTCATGTTTTGCTTAATGGATACTTGCATATATCTGAAAATAGGACTCTTCATTAGGAATATTTGTCATCATTAATGCTGCTTATTCACATTGAAAATTTTGTAGGTAAATAATTATATTAGTAATTCTCATTCTGTGATCTCTAAGAGTACATTTATTTAAATAGGGCCTTCTTCCTGAACTAACTTTGGATTGGAACTTCCAGAACAAACTTTGACCAGGCATGAAACTACACAAGGAGAATAAGAAATATACAGTACTTAGAAGTGAGAAAAGACGTCCTATTTTATTACATTCTATTTAGTACAGTTTCTTTTTTTTTTTTGCTGTACGCGGGCCTCTCATTGTCGTGGCCTCTCGCGTTGCAGAGCACAGGCTCCGGACGCGCAGGCTCAGCGGCCATGGCTCACGGGCCCAGCCGCTCTGCGGTAGGTGGGATCTTCCCAGACCGGGGCACGAACCCGTGTCCCCTGCATCGGCAGGCGGACTCTCAACCACTGCGCCATCAGAGAAGCCCGGTACAGTTTCTTTAGATGTCCTTATCCCCATTGATGAAAAGAATAATTTTAGTATTCAAGCTATACACTGTAAAGATACAGAGAGAAGGGGCACATAACCAAGGACATAAAAAATGCCTGGATGTTATAATATATCCAACTCCCAGAGATTACATTAGCTATTGTATTAATGTAATTTCTATTCATATTCATTTGTAAAGACCATGATATCTGGAATTGCCACCATTTCAGGAATATCTTATATTGTGGTTGACTGTAAACTTGACACTTTTTTTTTAACTTAAAAAATTTCTTTGCTCCTCACAGAGTGTGCTGCACTGTTACAATTAATTATTCAGGACTCTGATCTAGCATATTTTAGTTTGTGAGCTTGTGACTGTAAGAGAAAAATAAGGACATATTTTGTACTTCAGAGTACAATTTCGACATAAAATAAACATGGTATGTTTTTTAAACATGGTGGCAAAACATAAATGTGTGTTTTTAACACCTGATGGCAAAGAAGGGTGTGGAAAGAGTGGAGCTCAGGACAGAATGTGAAAGGATGAGCATTTGCTAGGCAGGTCCCAATGACAGCGGGTCTGAGGTCAAGAGCAGCACGGGGTTGGGTGATAGTGGGGGGGGCATCTCCAGTAGCCCAAGTACCCAGGGGCTCCGGCCCACCCCATACCTCAATTTTGGGTTCCCTACGTTGGTTCTGCAGGAAAGAAGACTTTGCACTAATTTTTCACTATGAATCACAAACATAAACTTTTCAGGTCTGTAAGGAACCTCTGAGAGAATTGTTCTTGCTGGGTCCTCTCTTTGTACAGAGGAAGAAGCCCATCCCTAGAGAAGCAGCTCTGTTTGAAATGCAAAGGGCACTGGATCTGGGGTTGTTCCTGCATCTCCCAACCTGTGTGACCTTGGGAAAGCTATCAGCCTCTCCGGATGCAGCATCCCCAACTGTAACATTATGATAATCCTTCCTAGGAATGCTAGGAAGAATAAATGTGACAATGTATACGAAATCACTTAGAAAATTATGTAAAGCAAGGCAGTCGTTGCCATCAAGTAACTTACTTTAGGTGCACAGTTGAGCAGGATCTGAGCTTTAGCCAGAATGCAAGGAATTCTAGCCCTTTTGTACAACTAAGAGTCAAACAGGTCTATTTTGGTGCATATAAATCTTATAGGTCTTTTTTCCTCACAAAGTAAAATATAAACTATTTGAGTTTCTTGCTTGTTCTCAGACTTCACCAACAGATCATTTCTCTTCTCTGAAACTGCCCTTGCCACTGATTATGACAAAAACCGGTATTCTTCTTGGCAGCAAGCAGGGGGCTGTCACTTTAGGGCTGACACACTTTCTTTCTTTCAGAAAGAAATCCCTCTAAAGCTCTGAATGCTGAATTCAAAACATCAGTGATGTCAGGCCAGATTTGCCTTTTAAAGAAAGGTCACTGCTGTGAGGAATGGACCTGTGTCCAGGGCATCAAATTGGGTGGGATAAGAGTGACAGACACAGTTCTACCAGAAAGATTCGGATAGATAATGAAAAGCTTTCCCCTTTCAAGGGAAAAATCAGACAGGAATGAGATTTAAACACACTGTCCTCCAATTCTCTCCCTCTCTGATATTATCTCTTTGAGCATGTTTAGAGTGAAAGTAAGTATTTGCAGCTTTTACAGCCTTAAAAATATGGCAGCAACCGATCTTGCCAAGCATGTATTTGCCACTACAATTCTTTCCTTCATTTTCAAATATGTTTTTGTATACACACACACACACACACTCTGAGGGAAAGGAGTTGCCAGTTGTTTAGCTGTAGCCCTTGTCTGGAATACTATCTTTGATTCATTCTCCTGTAGAAGTCTGTTGAATTTCTGTCCTTTGACTCTCAGCTCTTCCATGAAGCCTTCCAAGATTTTCCCAGATAAAATTAATTTCCTTTTCCTTCTTATCATGAGGATTCCTCTACTGCAGTAGTACCCACAGTCTGCCTTGATTTAGCAGGTTATTTTTATTTCTGTTTCCCTCCTATGTTTGAACTCTTCCTTGACAAGGAGTAAGCTGTAGTATCTATGCCTCTCCCATAGAAACTAAGACTTTAGTGAAGGTATTTATAGGAATATTTAGCTGTCAAAACTCTGGTTCAAAGTTATCCTTTTCATCTCTGGGAGCTTACAGATGGTCTGTTGGGATTTCCTAAATCTCCTTCACTGGAAATTTTGATCAAAGAGGACAAGACCACAAAGAGGTCTCTAAAATTAGAGAAATAAGGAGCAGTGGGAAGGATGGGAAAGAGGTGGCTGTTCATGGCTGTATTTTCACGTGACAGATGTCCCTGAGAAGAGGGGGGCAGCAAGCGCTGCTCAGAACAGCACTGCTGATCAAGGAGCACCATGGGAGGGACAGGAAATGGAGTACTAAAAGGTAATTTAACATAAACATATACAAAAGAAAAACATTTCTGGATTGAGATGAAAAAGGAAAATATACAAGATACATTATCAGCAGGAAAGAATGCTTGCCAAATGAAGCAACTGAGTACCAGTTATATCTCTACTGTTAACCCCAATCCTTTAGGGGAATTTAGGTTCTTATCTTTATAAGAATCATTAGCTCCTATCAATAGATGGGAAATGCTTGATTTCACAAGCAGCACAAAGAGAAGGCCTGTGATAAACAAGGTTACACTTGAGCTGGCCAACATCCATTTTACAGTGGATATTCAAATAAGGATTGTGAACTCTGAGTTTGAAATCCCTTCCTCCTATTGGTGACAGTGATGGGAGGCTGTTGTGAAAGGCAAGAAAGGAGAACGAAAGGTGAAAAGCCAACGAGCCACGACAGCCCTATGAACTAGGTTTCATAAATAAAAATGGTGCTAACATTAACTGAAGTGCCATAAGCTCTCTGAGGCAGTGGGGAGTCATTAGTTCATAAAACCCATCCGACAATCCCATAACGTAGGCACTACTATTACCTTCATTCTCCAGATGGACAGCAGAGTTAAACAAGTCATAAGGCATCCAATTAATAAGTAGTAGTACGATGCCTGATTCCAATAAAGAAGAAAAATCTGCCAAATAAGGATAATACATTTCAAAAACATCAGATGCAGATTAGATGGGCAAATCAGAAAACAAAAACTAAAGAACCCAAGCCCTCAAAAGAGTTGGATGCCACTTATGGAAAGAATTTCAGAACACAAGAGAAAAAGTTAAGGTAAGAAAAGGAATCAAATGGGCTAAAACTAGAGCCTGCACAACATAAGAGGATGCTACAAAACAAGGAAGTTAAACCAGATCATTTAAGGAGAAGTGAAGGAAATAAAATTCACCTGTAGAAAGAAAGCCCAAACTAGGAGACAATTTGTAAGGGTATTATTTGGAAAGCAATATTTAATCCTCTTGGGCAGAGGGGAACAGGGTAGATACTGATTCAGTGAAAAGGAGGGACATTAAATACAAGAGGACACTTTGAAGATTAAGGGGTTAGGGTTAGTTATTGGGTTTTATGTTTATAAAACAATTTCTGAAAAGGGTCAGTCTGTATTCAGTTTCACAGACTCTGTACCACCCACGTGTGCTGGCAGGCTGAGAAAGCTAAAATAGGGAAGGAAATGACTCAAAGTTACTTAATAAAACTGGCTTTACTGAAACTGTCTGGGCCTAAAGATATTCATTCCAAAACAAGAGGACTTAGTGAATTTTACCAACGTTGATTAAAAACAAACTATACCCACTTCCCCCTCGCGCCCCAGCAATTCTTCGGAAGATGTGGATGATGGGAAATGTAGAAATCATTGAGAAAAGTTTGAGATCAGGGATCAGTCAGAGACATTTAAATACTAGAAAGGAATCAGTGCCAAATATTAGCCAACCTGTAAGCACCGTAAGCACCCAGAGGTTTGAAGTAATAGCTAAATAGCTTTAAGAATCAAGCTACAAAACTCTGTATACAAAACTACAAGTTGTATACAACTTGTATACAAAACTACAAGTATACAAAACTTTGTTTCTTGAGATGGGGCAGTAGGCATTTTGTATTCACTTTTATTATAAGAATTGAGAAGTATTAAGCTTTTTTTTTTTTCAAAATAATATTCGTTGATCTACAGCTTGAGTTGTCCTGCACAAAATGTTTTGGGTATTTCAAAATCAACAGGGAGCTATGAAATACCAGCACACTAAAAAAAACCACTGATGTTATACCATTCAGTTTCTGAAGCCACTAGAACCTATCTTCATGATAAAGGTTGTGGGCATGGGTGGTTAGGCAAAACACTATGTTTGGACTTTAACATGGAGTTTCTTGCAGCATGTGAAAATCACTTCCCAAAATAGACATTTCGAGAGAGTACATCTGGATCAAGGGATTCCTCAAATACAGGCTTCATTTGGTCACAAGTATTAGGGTGTTCAAGCACCTCTGTCCGATAAAATATTTCTGAGGTACAGATAATAGTCCACCTACCCCCAGTGGCATGTGATTCAACTAAGAAATATGGACAGTGCACAGGAATAAGATTTAACTGCTCTCACAGAAAGAGTGTGTCCAGTTAGCACAGTTTGCCAGGTGGCCGTCTTGGATCTAGCTCCAATAAGGGTGATACAATGAAGGGCACCCCCGCTCCAAATCGCGGACCGATTCAGAGCAGTGTGAATCTGCAGTAATCACTCAGTTGCTAGATCTTCTGCCTACAGTGTCATGTTTGCAGGGAAGTATCATAATGGTGTCTAAAGGGCACAGGATCTGAAAGCAGACTGCAGGAGTTTGAATCCCAACTTTCTGAACACCTGGCAATGTAACTGCTCTACACCTTGGTCCTTGTTGGAAAAAAGGAACAGTATGTTCTATCTCATAGGTTATTTTGAGGATTAAAGGTGATAATTCACGTAGAAGGCCTTGGCACAAGGTAATAAGTACTCAATAAATGTTAGCTCTTATTAGCAGATTCTTTGGCAGCAGACTCAAGAGCTGAAAATGTAAGAAACCAGAGATGCAACACTTTCCAAAGACCAAAACTAATAGTACGAATTGGGTCCCAGGAGTCTCCTCTGGGGTAAAGAAGATGGATGCTGAAATAATCTAGTCTACTGGTTAAGAGAATGGAGCCTAAAACAGATTTCTGCAGGGACCCAACCCAGAGAAAATTAAGAAGTGGTTCACATGAAGACAAAGAACAACCTGATGAGAGATCATAGCTAACATTTCCGGAGGCCTCTGGCTGACCATAAGCTTGACTGCAGTTATGGACCAGCCCTGATAATCTACCTTTCCCCCCCATCCTCCCATCCCATGGGAGACAGCTTGGATGTGATGATTAGGGACCAGCCTCTGGCTACTTAAGGAAGCAGAAAGCAAAGCTAACTGGCCAAATGGGAACTGAAACCATGACCTTGGCCTCATTAAAAAGAGTCAGCAATGTCCCTGAGTAGACCAGTTTTTCACAGACAGCCAAGCCACCTGCAAAGAAAACAAAATATGGCATACACATACATATACGCAAACACACACACATACACAAATAAAAACAGAAAAGCAAACAACAAACAGGATTTACAACTAAAACAGAAATTAATTTACAGATATTTTTACACATCAGCTTCTATTTTTTTCTGGTGCCAACATCAATAGCCTTCTACGAAGTCAGTCCTGTTGGCAGGGCTGAAAGACTTCTGAAGGGGAGTACTATATGCTATAACCTCCATTTGAAGAGACCTCATAGCTAAGCGGTCAACTTGCATTGATAGGAAATCAACCTGCCTCAAAGATAAACAATGTGCTACCTTCTAAAATCTGAAAACTGAAAAAGAAGCACCTCTTCAGAAACAAGCTCAGATGTGGACCTAACAGTTGTAGGCAGCACAGATCTGAAACCCTGATGACCTCATTCGCTTTCACAATATGGTGTGACATGACCTGCCCTTTCTGTTTCTGCACTAGCCACGCTTTCTACCTTTTATGCCCTGTCCCATTATCTGCTGGGGAAAATTCAACTAGTCGTACTACGAGCCAACTCACCTGGCTTTGCTTCATATTCACTGTTCCAGTTGGGGACCTCGCAACTGACTAGTTATAAACTTAGCCCACCTCAGGCTGCCTCCTGTCCACCTCCCAACCATGGACACATACAGCTAAGTTGTGAACCTGCTTCCCTGAGGACAGAGGCCTTTCACTCTCAGGGCCCAGCCTCAGGTAACAATGGATCAAGAGCAAACAAGAATTGTCTTTGAAATGCCCCTCAACAGCCTGAAGAAGTGAGTGTAAGCTCTCCTGAGCACTGTAGTGCATTGATGTTCTCTCAAGTATCAAGGATACTTGATCACATGCCATCTTGATTATGATCAGAGTAGGAAGATTGTCTTCTCTCTTCTTCTAGTTTATAATCCTCTTAAGAATAGGGATTCATTCATATGCCTGTCATTTTCAGTGACTGACACATGGTAGGTGCTCAAGAAATGTGCTGAATGGGACTTCCCTGGTGGCACAGTGGTTAAGAATCCGTCTGCCAATGCAGGGGACACGGGTTTGAGCCCTGGTCCAGGAAGATCCCACATGCCGCGAAGCAACTAAGCCCATGCGCCACAACTGCTGAGCCTGCACTCTAGAGCCCGTGAGCCACAACTACTGAGCCCGCGTGCCATAACTACTGAAGCCCGCGCACCTAGAGCCCGTGCTCCACTACAAGAGAAGCCACCGCAATGAGAAGCCTGTGCACCGCAATGAAGAGCAGCCCCCGCTCACCGCAACTAGAGAAAGCCCGCACGCAGCAACGAAGACCCAGTGCAGCCAAAAATAAATAGATAAATAAATTTATAAAAAAAAAAAAGAAGAAGAAATGTGTTGAATGAAGAAAAGTACAAGCTAGCACTCATCATGGATAAATATCCCTGCCAGAGTGGAGTAGCATCTTCATAACTTATCAATGGTGATTAATATTCTTCATTATGAAAGCATCATTCCCAGTTGAAAAGTTAATCTCCTGAAGTTACCCAAGTAGCCATGCTGATAAACTTGCTACAAATACAGTAGAATGTTGAATCTGGAGTCGAGTTTTATCCCAAGTCCCGACTTTAACTTTGTGATTCCTCTATCATCATATACCTGGGGCCTAGCACAGTGCCTGGCACGTAGTAGACGTGCAATGTACGTTTGGTCCCAAGCAACCACTGATCTGCTTTCAGTTATTAGAGTTTTGCCTTTTCTAGACTTTCATATAAATAAGATCACACAGAATGTAGTCTTTTATATCTGGCTTTCATATGTTTCTGAGATTCATCCATCCTGCCATATGCATATGCATGAGTTTATCTTCTGTCTTGCCTGGGCCTTTGGCTTCGGTGCAGTCCTGACATCTGGCCTGGCTGCCTTGCCCTGCAGCACCTGCGTGCTCCCAGAGAGCTGAGGGTTCCTAAATCGTGTGCATTTCTCCTGGGTGACACACTACCATTTCCAACCACCTGGAGAACCTGCCCTTCTCTTCACTTGGTTAATGGTCCCCCTTCCTCTGACTACTCACTGTCCTGGTGAGGAACCTGAAGGTTATCGTCCACCTTCCCTCTCCCTTAGGGACATTACCTGTGAATTTCATTCCAGGTAAAGAAAGGGGGCATTGCAAAATATGGTGTTTAATATTATCCTAAAAATAATCTGTCTGGTAGGTCTGAGGACTTCGCACCCGCTGTAATTATTTAAGAACAACTCGAAGGCAGAGATCCTTTCTCCTTCAGCTATAAATATCCTTCTGTACCTGCCCCCGCCGTCCTCCACCCAGCTTATCACCCCAGTTTCATGATTTCACTGCTGTCCAGCTGCTTTGCTCAGCCCAGACATGCCCCCTTTGGCCATCTTAATGACTGCTGTAGACTCACGGTCATCATTGCACTCATTATTGGAGAGTCTTTCTTGTGCTTTCTTAGAAGATGTTTATGTGACTGGAATTCGGATAACTGGGGAGGTTTGTAAATCTGTAGTGAAGAAAATCCTTCACTAATTAATGCAGCGATACCTTATTTATCTAGCCACATCATCGAACAGGAATTATGAAAAATGCATCTTCCAGATAACTGAACCCTGCTCACTTCAAGCGTCATTTCTGATGGAAACCTTTCTAAGGAACACTCGTTACATCCTTCCTTGCTTGGCAAACAGAGTATATTAGACAATTTAACTTTTTCTTAATTTAGCCTTTCATTATTTGAACATATTTAAAAATACTTTGTGTACTTCTAGAGATGGCTCAGAAGACACCTTCCTCTCTTCCTATCAGCTTCTACATCTTTAGAACGCCACTGGTCAGCTTCTCACTGTCTTCCAGTTTTCTGCCTGAGTCTACATAGACAGTATACAAGGCTATCAAAGACCCTGGGTAATTAAGAATGTTAAATCATTAACCCATTTTCCACACATCACCACAGTGAGGTAGATGGACTTTGTGAGGAATGTTACCTCTCTGCGGTGATGGATATCTTTTTTATATACTTCTGAATTTGAGGCTGCGTTACAGATGTGTGAGGCTCTGGGATTCTGATTCCAAGATGAATGGACTACTTTGGCATTACCTGAAAATTATTTTCTTTTGTTGCGCCTACATTACCTGTTTTATCTAAAACAAGCTAATACGAATCACAGGTTAGAACTAAGTTACAGACCACAAGCAATGAATATCCATAAGAGGAGTGGCTGGTGGCAGATGAGTCCCCTGGCAATTACAGTTGGTGGGTGGACGGCTGCCTGGAGAGCTGAGCTGAGGACAATTTTGAGCTCCTATCCGGCTGGGATCCCTGGGAGTCTGCTGAGATTGACTAGTGATGTCTTCTGTGGGCATGGGAGGAGGGCACAGTGGCTTGAAAACCGAATGTTTAACTTTCCAATCCAAAGGTGCCATCGTTGATTGTGAAAAAGGATCACGGGAGGCCACAAGTTCTAATTGTCCCTACAGAGCCTAAGTCACTTTCTCCCGGCTGGATTTCTGAAACTTGGTCTGCAATTATGACAAGTGGGCCCTTTTGGAATTGTTTGTGCGAACCTCAGACTGTCAGCTTCAGTGCTGTTAACCAGACTGTGTTTCCCTCCGAAGCCAGAGAATGGATCATTTCCATAGAGAGAACTTCCATTTATGTCAAATTGCTACTATGTAATAAGATAGCACAATGCACAGAATACAAAGTTTCTGTGGTTGCCAAGATTACAACCAATATTTTTTTCAAAATGGAAGTAGAAATACTACAAACTTATAGCTGGGAAATCGGGATTGTTCTGTGTGGTTAGTTCTGTTGAATTTATATCGATTTGATTTTATCCCCTGTTTGTGGCTATCACGACCTACGTTATTTTGGCCTTCAGAACTCTAGAATGATCTTCTCTTGTTTTTGGCCAATCTAAAAATCTTTAGTGTTTCACTTTCCATCTCAAGTCTCTCCTTTTTCATTCGCCTCTCTCATTACTACTGGATTCCAAACACACTCTCTAAAATCCTCATGGATTGATCTGCCTTTAGTCTCTTTCACAGATTCTCACTTGTCCTGTTTGGAAGATTCCCTTTTTTTTTTTTTTTTTTCCGGTACGCGGGCCTCTCACTGTTGTGGCCTCTCCCGTTGTGGAGCACAGACTCCGGACGCACAGGCTCAGCGGCCATGGCTCACGGGCCCAGCCGCTCCGCGGCATGTGGGATCTTCCCGGACCGGGGCACGAACCCGCGTCCCCTGCATCGGCAGGCGGACTCTCAACCACTGCGCCACCAGGGAAGCCCTGAAGATTCCTATTTTTTATTCCCACCTTCAGAGCCCACAGACCAGACTCCCCCTGCTCCTATGTTCCTTGTTCTTATCTCTCTGCATCTACTTTCCAGTTCCTTTGCCTCTTTTGAAATATGATGTGCACCTGGGGTCTCTCCACACCTCCCACCCGTTTCTCCTCCCACTTCTTTGCAACTGTGGTAGTTGAAGTGCCTCAATTTCTCTTTTGTCACCTGTTCCCTCCCCCGAACTCCTTTTGGGTCTAGTCCAGTGGGACCTCTCACCCACCAGGCAAAGCTGGATTACCTTCCCTGATTCCACCACACACCATTCCCACCTCCTCTCACCTCCACCAATCTGAGGGGGCCTCTTTGTTTCCCAGGCTTCCTTTCACCAGGGTGACTCTCCCTCTGGCCCTCCTGAAAATCCCAGGGAGCTGCCTTCTGTGTGGTGACACTTTAATGACTGGTGGCTCTGCGTTTCCTACCTTTGTAGTGGCAGAATAACTACCCACCTCTGGCTTCCAGAAGTTGCCTCTTTCAACTCCAGACTAGGGTCTCAACTTAATCTCAGAAGGACCTTGAAACAACTGCATATATTTAGGACGGAGGGCCCACTTGTCATAGTTGCAGGCCAAGTTTCAGAAATCCAGCCGGGAGAAAGTGACTTAGGCTCTGCAGGGGCAGTTAGAACTTGTGGCCTCCCGTGATACTTTTTCACAATCAACGATGGCAGCTTTGGATTGGAAAGTTAAACATTCGGTTTTCAAGCCACTGTGCCCTCCTCCCATGCCCACAGAAGACATCACTAGTCAATCTCAGCAGACTCTCCCAGGGATCCCAGCCGGATAGGAATTCAAAATTGTTCTCAGCTCAGCTCTGCAGACAATCTCCAATCTTCTTCTAAGGAGGGAAGAAGAGCCAGTTTACATTCGGAACATGAAAAACAAACTGCTATGACCTAGACAGTCCAAGGATACATCACGTACTGAGTGCCATGCTTTTGGTGCAGACAACCAGGTATTCTAGATCCTTCCCCATTACTACTGTTTTTAGGCCCATTTCCCCCATAATCCTATTTGTTGTCTTGTATCTTACCTTTCACTCTCATTGATGCCACCACATCTGTTCCTGACCCATGTGGTCTTTGTGTGGTCCACTTTGACTTTGCTTAGGCTGTTGCTTCCCCCGCCTCCCAGTCTCCACGTGCCCAAGTCCTACTTTTTCCAGGTTCAGCCCTAATACTATCCTTTCCACAAAATCCTCTCAGATGAAAAAAAAAAAATCCTCCTCGATGTCCCACTGCATAACAATTGGTCTTCTTCTCAGTCTGAACCTCAGGATTTCTACTTGTCGTGAGAGTTATCTGTGTCCTGCTCTTGAGGGCATCAGCCATAGCATCTCCCAAACAATGTGCTTTGGGCATTGGATTGGTCCTACCTCCACTGTGGAAATTACCCAGCCTTTGCCCAAGCTGCCGTCTGGCCAGTATGGGTCCCGGGTGTTGAAGAACATTCACTTGGGTTTATAACTTTGAAAATCAGAGAACATTGCTGGGAAAAAGGTCTGTGTGCACACTTGTGCTCATTCACAAACATGACACCTATTCCTCTCACATTCACCAGATGCATAAGGTAGTGGCCTGGAAGCTGGGTCATTGGAAGACGACCAGAACTCATCATAAAGCAATTGCTAATATTTATGATTATTATCTGCTGAGCACCAAGCTAACAAGCCTATGAGGTGGCACTATTATTATCCCTAACTTACAGACAGGCAAACTGAGGCTTGGAGAAGTTAACAGGCTATGCTAAATATTCTGTTTGCCCCTCCATATCCAGTCTTCAACCTTTCACCCTGCTCCATGCACAGGGAGACCAACCTTTAGGGACTGCATGAACGGGTTCCTGCCCTTGGGCTTCCTGTTGGACACAGTCACTGGGAGGTGCCAGCAGGAGATCCGGGAGATCAGAGGTTGGGAAGAGAGAGAGGTCAGAACGTTTATTTCTCTAGCTCCCTCCCTGCCTGACTGTTCATTGCATGGCTGCAATCTCTCCCCAAGACACAGCTCTGCCAGGCATCCTTTCCTATAGCACAGGTATCAGAGGGCTCCAGTAACCCAGGGCTCCAGATGGACCCAGGTGCTAGAGGGACCCTTGCTGGCTTTCCTGAACCCCACTGTTATGAGTTGATTTGTATCCCCTGTTGACTTTCTAACTCCCAGTACCTCAGAATGTGACCTTATTTGCAGATGCAATGAGTTAAGGAGTAAGGGAATTCTGATAGGGCTGGTGTCCTTGTAAGAAGACCACCATATGAAGACAGACACAGGGAGAATGAGGCAGAGATTAGAGGTAGGCAGCTGCAAGCCAAAGAATGCCAAAGATTGCTGGCCAGCACCGGAAGCTAGGGAGAGGGAAGGGCGGATTCCCTAGGTTTCTGAGGGAGCGCAGCTCTGCCAACACCTTCATTTCAGATTTCTAGCCTCCAGAACTGTGGGATGATAGATTTCTGTTATTTATTTATTTTTTTGCGGTACACGGGCCTCTCACTGCTGTGGCCTCTCCTGTTGCGGAGCACAGGCTCCAGACGCGCAGGCTCAGCGGCCATGGCTCACGGGCCCAGCCGCTCCGCGGCATGTGGGATCTTCCCAGACTGGGGCACGAACCTGTGTCCCCTGCATCGGCAGGCGGACTCTCAACCCCTGCGCCACCAGGGAAGCCCCTAGATTTCTGTTATGTGAAGCCATTCAGTTTGTGGTACTTTGTTATGGCAGCCCTAAGAAACTAATAATCCAACTCCCTACACTTTGGAAACAGTCCTTTCATTACATTCTCTTCACTTGCTTATTTTGAGTGTGCTACATGTTTTCTGCTGTGTCCCTGACTTTCCTAAGGTGAAAAAGCTAGGAACTGGATCCAGGGTGGCAAAGCACAAGTGCTCATCCTCTGTCATAATACTGATAACATCATAGGTTGAACTTATATGGTGCTTTTATTAACTCCCTTATTGCCGCTTGGCCTGAGGGCAGAGCTGCAGATCGTACTTTCAGTGTTGATGACATGCCTGATTTTTTGCTATGTAAGACCGGCTGGGTCTGTGTTAAATGGCAGAGCTGTGATGAAGAGTAAGTTCTTGAGAAAGCTGATTTTCTGAAGAGGCACAAACACACTCAGAATGGGACAAGTGGAAGCCAGTGTCCGTGGGGGTCAGGATTTTCAAATATGCTCACGCACTTCTCGTGAATACCATCAGGAGGACAGCCAAGCAGGAGCTCAAGTCCCGGCCTCCATTACCATCAAAGCCTAAAACTACAGGACCTTAGCCTTCATTTTTAAGGTGAACAGGCAGGGAATTGTGAGGCGACCAAGTCTCTTTTAAATGCAAATAGGCTGGCTACTTGGCGAGCTGCAATTCTTCCAGATGAAAAAGAACTAAAAAGCAAACAGATGAAAGGTATAGACCTGAAAGTCTTCCTTTGTCACAGAGGATCCCCTGATTGTTCTACCCTCTGGACCATCTCAGAGCCTCTGTCTTTACATCCTGCCCGGGGAAGCAGGTGGAGGAAGCTGCTGTCTAAGTAATTATTGTTTTACCATTTCTTCTTAAGGATGTCACTATTTTTAGCAGAAGTGACTCATTCATATAAGTAGGTGCACTGGCAGGGTGGGGCGTGGGGGGGTAGTTCTTAGGGATGACTTAACCCTTAATGTCTCAGTGTATTTATATTTATCCTCACACCTTATCCCTTCTCTTGATGATCACCACAGGCCAGTTTTGATTCAGGGCACCAAGAAAAACACCTATCCTCCCTCAAGTGAATAATTTAAAGTGTTCTCCATGCAGATATCCAAGAAATGGGAAAGTTCTTAAAAATCTCTAAACCTTAGGAGTGAGGGGAAGAAAAGGGAGATGGCTGCAAGTCTTCCTGAGAAGAGGGACAGGTGAGGGAGTAGCCAGGAAGTGGAAAGAAAGATGGAAACAATGCTACTTCAGAGTGCCTCACTCTTTATTATGGGAGCAGCTGGGAAAGTACTGTGTTAGGAACTGGAAGATTTAGAAGCCTTGGGGCAAAAGCAATTCACTCTGGAATGGCAGTTTCCTGATTCCTCTTGCAAAAGGAAAGCTTATATTAGAACCCCAGTACAACCACCACCAAGCTTGCAAACCTTTGGCATCGGGCACTTTACACACCTAATCTCATGTAGTCGTCAGGACGCTTATAAGACAAGTAGTGTTACTATCCCATATTACAGATAAGGAAGCTGAGGCTTAGAAAGGCTTAGAAAGGTTTTGTAATTTTCTCAAGGTAACATACTAGTAAATGGCAAAGCCAGACTTGGAACTCAGGTCTGGCTGAGCTCAGACATGTGGTAATTCTGGCTCACTGGGGTGTTGCTGGTACACCAGAGTCTACCAGCTAGTGATCCTGGTCAAAAGATAAGTTTTTGAACATTTTGGCAGAACTTCCCACTTGGGAATGAACTGACCTCCTCCGTCATGAGAGAGTCTACCTGTGTGATCCTGTGGGTTTGCTAGCTAAGAGAAACAGGGTAAAAATCTTGCCATTATGAGCACTTTGGTTTAAATAACCTTTCTTGTAATTCCTCCTCATCTAGTACAACAATGTAATTTACCCTTATTTATGTATTTTCATATCCCAGTCTTTTGTGTATTTATTATTTAATTATGACATTAATTATGTAACTGACAAGTCCTTATCACATCGCCCGTGGTAGAGTATGAACCCCCAAATATCACAGATATTTCTGTATAAACGACTAGATAAAGTACCCCGTACAATATCAAGGCAGGATCTTGCTTTTTATCATCCTTTTGATGGTTAAGGAAGAGCGAGCAATTATTATAAAATCATTATGTGCAGAGATCTTTCTTCTAAGTACTTTAAACACAAGAATAAAAAGATACCATGTTGGATCAGGTCAGCTCAATATCTCTTGTTGCTCCATGTGGGGCATTTCTATTGTCTCATAGGATGTCATCATGAGAGGATAGAGACATTTCTTAATTCTCCTGTTAAGAGCCTCATGTAGGGGTCTGTCTCCTGTGCTTTCATCCATATATTCCTTGAGCACATTTATATTTATAACTCCAAGAAGTCACTGGGTTGAGGAAGTTCAAATAAGGGGCACAACAAAAGTCATCAACCCTCTCATTTTTTCCAAAACTTTAATCATGAAATAGCATTTTAGTGTTCTCTAGGACAACCCTTGACTACAAAACCATCCAAAGAGAAAAATCAGGGAATCTCCTTGTAAATTTCCATTGTTACTGGCAGTGACGGACACTTCTTCCTATTTATCATTCATATGAAGCCTAACAACATATCTGAGTGTGCATGACCAACATATGTCATTTTATCAAAACACCATGGAGAGCTTTTCACCTGCTGCATGCAGACAGCCTACTCATGATTCCCTAGATACACCTTGCACATTCCTCCTGGTGCTTACACACATATCATTCTCCTTATTCTGGAAAATCCTTTTTCTTTCTTTTTGTGCGCCTGAGCCCTACTCATTTTCCACAGCAGTGTTCAAGCTCCATGTCCTTCTCTGCTACCCCAGGCAAAGACCTTTCAATCTCAAGACCAGTGCTGTCCAATAGAAATATAATGTGAGCCACACTTGTAACTGTGAATCTTCTAGTAGCCACACTTAAAAAATAAGAGGGCTTCCCTGGTGGTGCAGTGGTTGAGAGTCCGCCTGCCAATGTAGGGGACGCGGGTTCGTGCCCCAGTTTGGGAGGATCCCACATGCCGCGGAGCAGCTGGGCCCATGAGCCATGGCCGCTGAGCCTGTGCATCTGGAGTCTGTGCTCCGCAACGGGAGAGGCCACAGCAGTGAGAGGCCCGCGTACCGCAAATAAATAAGTAATAATAATAACAAGAACAGGCACGATGACTATACCTAATAATACTGTATCAAACCCTGGAAATATCCTGAGAATAGATTTCAGGTACACTGATCACATAAAAAATGGGAACCATGTGAGGAGCTGATGTATTAATTAGCTTGACTGTAGTGATCATTTCACTATGTATGTATATATATAGAGAGAGAGCGAGCGAGAGACATATAGATATATATTATATCAAATACATCATCTTGTACATATTGAACATATATGACTTTAATCAAAACATATGTAAATTTAAAAAGATAATTCAAAGAAGAAAGTAGGCTTCCCTGGTGGCGCAGTGGTTGAGAGTCCACCTGCCGATGCAGGGGACACGGGCTCGTGCCCTGGTCCGGGAAGATCCCACATGCCACGGGGCGGCTGGGCCCATGAGCCATGGCCGCTGAGCCTGCGCGTCCGGAGCCTGTGCTCCGCAACGGGAGAGGCCACAACAGTGAGAGGCCCGCGTACCGCAAAAAAAAAAAAAAAAAAAGAAAGTAATAAGAGGTAAAAGTAGTTACTATCATTTATTTTACTTAACCCAGTGTATCCACATTAGTATAATCTCAACATGTAATCAATATAAAAATTAGTAATGAGATATGAGATACTGACATTTTTTGTCCCAAGTCTTTTGAGAGCTAGAGTATATTTTATACTTATAGCACATCTCAATTGGACTCGCCACATTTCAAGGGCTCAGTAGAGACATGTACTGGACAGCACAGCACGAGACTGTATGATTCTTGAGGGCACAAGCATGGTGCCTGGTACACAGGAGTCATGCTGCTTGTTTAAAGTTCTCTCTCCTTGAGTTACACTTCTGTCTGTTCTGCTCAGTTTGCAGCGATCATGGTGCCCTCCAAGGCATGTGCACTTCCCTCAACTAATCTACCAGCCCTTGGGCAGAGACCAAGGCTGACACTGATTCTCCCACGAAGCATGCCGAGCCACCTGTGGTCCCTGGACCTGGAGACCCAATCCTCATTGTCTCGTCTTGGTACATACAGGCTGTCACTCATGCCCAGAATGTTTCTTCCACTTCTCCTTTAAAAAGTAACACCTATTCTCAAAAAAGCACTCTGTCCCCAGCCATTTCTCAGTTTGATTTAATGCTTATTTTCTGAACATCTTTTATCAGCATTTATGTTGTACTCTCACAGTTCACTTGCTCACTGATCTCATCTACTGCCCTATGAGTTGTGTGTGTGTGTGTGTGTGTTCCAGGTCCTGCTGGCTTTAGATCACTAATATCAAACGCCATACCTATAAAATTAATGTGGGAATAGTACATAGTATATGCTACACAAAATATTAATTTATCTTCATAATTTTGAGAGGAAACAGGTTTCTAACTTAAGATATAGTCTGCATTTATCACCTGCAAAGCAGGTAAATGGTTAAGTATTCAATACATTGACCCATTCCCTGGAAAGGGAAAGGGAAAGGTGGAATCCAACATTCACCGAGCACTTTTTACTTATTTATGCCATCTCATTTAACCCTCATGACAACCCTGCAAGGGAAGTATCATTACCCTAATTTCACAGGTGAGGAAACAGAGGCTCAGAGAGGTCAAGAGACTTGTCCAAGGCCACATAGCTACTGAGTGCCCGAAGAGGGAAGTGAGTCTCTGAAGCTGGTCTTTGTGCTGCTGTCCCAGTTACAACAAAGTTCTAGAGCAGTAGCCTTCTGATGGCTTCAAACAAACCCGAGTTCAGGTGGCCTCTTTTCACAGATAATGGAGGAGAGCACAACGCACAGGCAGGCATCTCTTCCATCTCTATTCCCCCCACCAGGATAAGCTGCTCGCCTCCCTGCCCTGTCAACCATAAAGGTTAGTGACAGAAAATGCTTCCTGACTTGGCAGCAGAATAGACTCTTGGGGACACGGGGGTGGATCAGAACAGTAGGAAAAGCCCTGGGTCTACATTCCACAAGCTGTCGGAGGGCAGGGGTCAACTCCAGCTTCTGAGTGTGAGAAATAGCTTTACTGTGCCCACCCCGCTTTCCAGCGAGGCTCTCATTTTCTCTCTCATTAAGCATTTCTGCCACCCTCTGTACTGGAGTCTGCCGAAACCTCACCCAATTGCACTGATTAAACTGTGTGCACAAATGCCTGGCACTGTGGTTGGTGCTGTCACGCAATCCCAGGGCCTCTGAGATCTCCTGCAAGGCACTGAAGCTTCTACTAACAAACCTGGCAGTGAGCAGCGCATCGGGGTGTGGATCTGAATTTGCAAGCAGGGATGATTTCCCCTCCAATTTCCCATCTCTTTCTAATAAGCAGCTGGACAGCTGGAAACAAAAGAGATTGGCAGGGCTGCTCTTAGAAGCTTCTGCTGTCCTGAGCACTGAAGGGTTGTGACCCCATAGGGGGATGGATGGATTTCCTCAACCAGCTTCTCTGCAGACTTAGTCTGAATTCACATCACACATAGATTAGCACCCTTGCATAAACGTTTGAGTTTAAATTTTGGTTTGTTTTATGACAGTCCATGTATCTATCCTACCATCAGGAGACTCAAAATACAGAAATCAGAATAAAAACACAAAGTAGAGACAATTATTTGCTTTGTTTCACAGGGTATTTGATGCAGGATTTCTTTAAATATCAAGTATCCTTGGTGCACTTAGAACAGGGGTTAGTTTGCAGATAATTTTTTTTTTTTTTTTTTTTTTGCAGTGTGCGGGTCTCTCACTGTTGTGGCCTCTCCCGTTGTGGAGCACAGGCTCTGGACACGCAGGCTCAGCGGCCATGGCTCACGGGCCCAGCCACTCCGCGGCATGTGGGATCCTCCCGGACCGGGGCATGAACCCGTGTCCCCTGCATCAGCAGGCGGACTCTCAACCACTGCGCCACCAGGGAAGCCCGATAATTTTTTAAAGGAAAAAGTCTGGCAATAAATCATAGCGGCCATTTACTGAGTAGTCTCTATGAGACGGACTGTGATAAACATTTTATGTGCATTATCTCAATTACTGTTCACAGTTACCCTGGAAATTAGATACTGGCATTCCTGTCGTATAAATGAGAAATCCAAAGTTTAAAGATGTTCAAAGCCGGGTGCAAACCTGGTGTAATGGGTTGAATTGTGTCCCCCAGACAAAGACACGCTGAAGTCCTAATCCCTGGTACCTCTGAATGTGACCTTATTTGGGGTGGGATCTTTGCAGATGTACTCAGGTTAAGGTGAGGTCATACTGGATTAAGGTGGGCCCTAAATTCAAAGGCTCATGTTCTCATAAGGAGAGAGATTTGGACTCAGAGGACACAGACACAGACACACACACACACACACACACACACACACACACACAAACACAGAAGGTGGCCATATGATGACAAGGCAGAGACTGAAGTGAGGCAGCTGCCAGGTAAGGGACGCTAAGAATTGCCAACAACCACCAGAGGTTAGGAAGAGGCAAGGACACTTCCCTAGAGTCTTCAGGGGGAGTGTGGTCCTGCCAACACCTTGATTTCAGACTTCTGGCCTCTAGAACTGTGAGAGAATACATTTCTGTTGTTTCAAGCCACCTGGTTTGTGGTACTTTGTTATGACAGCCCTAAGAAACTAGCACACCTGGGATTGAAACCCCAGGTTCTCTGATCATGCAGATATGCCGTCCCCTCCCTGAACATCAAGGCTGCCTAGCTGTGGTTAGTGACATCATAGGTCCTCACTCTTATCTACATCTGACCGTTTGCTCTCAAGGAAAGCCAGTGAGAGGGGTTAGGCAGGGGAATGATACAATCTATCAGAGGTGAGTTTCCCAAACATGGCCCCGGGGAATGGGGGTTGAAGTGGTGCAAGGACAGATGGAGAGTATGCAGAAGAGCTGCTATTGTCTAGGAGGAAATGTAGGCGGCTTGACAGTGGGAATGAGAAGAGATTGATGACTTTGAGAAGTGCTGGGCAGGCAGACTTGTAGAACTGCCAACACACTGGATTTGGGGTATGACAGGGTGTCAGCTGGGAAGCCCAGGTTTCTGACCTGGGTAACTGGGTGGGTGGTGGTTCCATAGTGAGAAGAAGGGAACCGTTCACTGTGAGTGATCTAGACTTGACAGACACAAATTGAAATAGATTGGTTGTAGAATTCTCTAAGGGCATCAGGCAAAAGTAAGTACGAACCCCGGAATGGCAACATATGAGCTACGATACATTGGGCAAATCATTTAACCTCCCTAGGTTACTGTTTCCTCATCTGTAAAAAGTAAGGATAATGATATGAGTTAATACATGTAAAAAGTAATGGAAAGCACGTGATGAATGGTTAGCTTTGATAAAATATTTTATAATTAATAGAATGCTTTCTTCTTTGAATGCTTCAGTGGCACATCTTATTCATTCTCATTATTTCCAAATGAGGTGCAGGGACCTTGTTTTCATTCCCTCAATTAAACAGGAGAAAAATGTGAGTTAATTTGGGTGGTATAGAGTGGTTAAGGACCAGTGCAAGCTCCCTCTAATGTCATAAGAAAATAAAAATTATTTCTAGCTCTGTCCATGCAGCTATAAAGTATCCATCATTTTTAGTGCAGAGATTGAAACATTTTTGATTAAAAAGGGAATGTAAGTGAATTAAAGCCAAGTAGTGTAGAGAGCATATATTTATTTCTAACGATTCATGGGAACAGCATGTACCAGTAATAAAATAGCACTTTCTCTTCCTTAACAGATTTTTTTCCACTCTAAAGGGCTACTAAAACCACTAAGTTTTGTTCAATGCAGGACATCTTGTCCTTTTCCCTGAGGCTATATTACTTGGTGCCTTTCATGGTTTCAGACAGTAAACTGCTCCCTAAGTGGGGCTCTGTTCTTTGTTCAGAACATTTTATCTATTATAAAGCACAGTGTGGCCACAACAGGTGCTATTTATGTGCACACTCACAGAGCTACACAAACAATTCACTCTTTTCTTAAAATATCTGAAATAAAACACTCAGTACAAATTAACAAAGATCAGGCACTTTTATGTTTGTATAACTGGCCTCTGTTCTTTCAGCTGAGATATTTATAAATCTAGATGCCTCTACTAGTGAGACGTAACTCAATATCCCTGCGATTTAAACACATAACCTAAATGAGTTATCATATAAAAGACAAAATAAAATCTCAAGAATCATAATGAAAGGATGAAGTTGCTAAAATAATGACAGAAATCTTGCCAAAGCCATTTGTTCTCCAACCCGGTTATTTCCCTCAGGTGTCTCAAAATAAAAATGTTCAAAAGTGAACGGGCTGTGAGTTACCATTTCTACTCCCCCACCCAGGTCCATTCTTTCTCCCACATTCCCTTTCTTCGTTAATGATTCCAGAGTCTAGCCACAGGCCTGGAGCTGTCCTAGGCCTTTGTGCTCACTGCCCAGGTCTGACTGGTCACCACATCCTGGAGATGCCACCTCCTGATCACTGGTTCACCTCCTTCCTTCTCTCCATCCCCAAGTTTGCCCCCTGGACCAGGTGTTCTTGAGCTTCTCTAATAGCCTCTTCAAGGGTATTCTTTTTTAAAAAAATATTTATTTATTTATTTGGCTGCATCGGGTCTTAGTTGCGGTGTGTGGGCTTTTTGTTGTGGTGCATGGGCTTCTCTCTAGTTGTGTCACCTGGGCTCAGTAGTTGTGGCATGTGGGCTCTCTAGTGGTGGTGTGCGGGCTTAGTTGTCCCATGGCATGTGGGATCTTAGTTCCCCGACCAGGGATCAAACCGACATCCCCTGCATTGGAAGGTGGATTCTTAACCAATGGAACACCGGGGAAGTCCCTTCAAGGGTGTTCTTGCTTCTCATCTCGGAGCTCTTCATCCATCCTCCACTATGGTCCAAGGAGCTTTCTAAATTGCCTTCTCTCTCTTCCTTGGTGAAGCCTTTCACTGGTCCTGAGACCTACAGACCGGAGTGTCAGCTCCTTGGAATGGCCTGGAAAGCCTGCCAGAAGGACCTTTCCCTCCTGTGGAGCCTCCTACTGGGCTTCTCCCGGCCCAGCCAGCACTTGACATCCCAGCTGTTCCGTGCTGCCTGTGGTCTACCAGCCGCATCATGCTGCTCCCTCTGCCTGGAAATGCTTTTCTCCACCTTGTGACCCTAGATAACCATCCTTAAACCCACCACTAGTTCTGACAGTGCCTCCCCCAGGAAGCCTTCTGGGACGTTTCCTTCTCACCCACTGCCACCTCAGTAGCCTGGAGGTGCTTTGACACTAATTCTATTCTTCTCCACTTCCCACTCCATTTACAATGTTTTAATTTACACATCTGTCTTCCTGGCCACAATGGCAGCTCCTTGGACGTGGAGACAGCCACTGATTCATCTTTGCCTCCCCAGCCTGCCACGTAGTGCCTGGACATGACAGATAGCCATCAACTATTGAAGTGATTTATGATCCCAGTTTTTCACTGCCAACATCCTAACGTGATTGCTTTTCAATATCATCTCCTACCACTCCATATCCTCCCAGCCTATTTTATTTTTCAATCTCACCAGACTCTTACCTTCATTTTATAGATGAGGAAGGTGAGGCTCAGAGCGTGTAAGTCATTCCTAATATCATACTGCTAGTAAGTAAGAGTCAGGACTTGATCCCAGAGCTGTGTGAGATCATATAGCCCAGATGCTCTAGTACTGCCCTCTGCTGCTTTCCTAGGATATAAGCGGTACATTGGGAGCGATTTCTTTAAAACATAAAACATTTCATATCTCCATGTCTGTGCTTCTCTTCTCCACCTGTCAAAGTCCTACTCCCCCTTTAAGGTCTAGTTCAAATGCCGTTGAGTTTATGAAATATTTTCTATTCTTGCCAATTAGAAATAATGGTCCCCTTCCTGTGCAACCCACAGTATCTTCACACACACACACACACACACACACACACACACACACGTACTCATTCACATGCCCAGATCTACAACTTCTCTTCCATGGCCTCAGTTATTTGCTAATTCCTATAATGGTTATTACTGCAAAACTTTTTCCTTCATTAAGCTGGAGTGCCTTTAGTACAGGGACCAGGCCTTTTCCATCTTTGTATGGCCCCAGCCCCAATACAATGCTGTGCACATAGGAATGTCATATTTCATTGGTCTATCTCGAAGAATGCTGGGCTTTCTAAATATCCTTACCCTGGTAACCTGAAAATAAATATCTTACCTTATTTGGCTCAATTGTACTATTACATCTTATACAGTATAATTGTTCCTCATAGTTTGAGAAAATGAAAGAGAATAGGAAGGGGGAAGGCATATGTAATTTGGGACTTCAGGACTCAGTCCCTGAGCTCCAAAACCAGAAGAAGAAAGAAAGAGAGAGAGAGCGACAATGAATTCTTGCTCAGGAGACAGTTCTTAACCAGGGGTGGTATACTCTCCTATGGTGCCTGTGGAAGTGTGTGTGTGTGCGTGTGTGTGTGTGTGTGTGGCTGGATGATGCAATGACTGGCAGCATTAATGGTCAGAGCCTGAGATGCTATAGGCACTAGAATGCTTTGGGCAGTCTGACATAACAGAGAATTATGCTGCTCAAAATGCTTATATGCCTGTATTAGTTTTTTATTGCTGCTGTAACAAACTACCAAAAGCTTAGAGGCTTAACATAAATTTATCACATTATAATCCTATAGGTCAGGGGTCTCACATGGGTCTCACTTGGCTAAAATCAAAGTATCAGAGGGCTAATACCTGTCCGGAGGCTCTAGGGAAGAATCTATTTCCTCGCCTTTCCCACTTTCTATAGGTCACCCACATCCCTTGGCTTCTGGCCTCCTTCCTCTTCCTATAAAACCAGCAATAGCGGGTTGAGTCCTTCTCCCACGGCATTATTCCAATCTCTTTTTCTGTCTCTCCCATTTCCACTTGTAAGGATGCTTGTGATTATATTAGTCCCATCTGGAGAATCCAGGGTAATTTCCCCAACTCAAGGTCAGCTGATTAGCAATCTTAATTTCATCTGCAACTGCAACTCCCTTTGCCATGCAACATAACATATTCACAGGTTCTAGGGGTTAGGAAGTGGACATCTTTGGTGGCCATTATTCTGCCATCACAGAGACCCCCCCCACTGAGAAACACTGGAGGAAACCCCACACTTATTGATCACTGGTCATTATCTTCTGTGTTAGATGGGTCACCCTCAGGACAGGCACTCAGGAAATGGTCTGAACCCAGAGAGATCCAAAATTCAAAATCCCCAGTGAAATTCTCAGCACCCGGTGTAAGTATCACTCCATGCTCAGAAGCCCGCCACCTCAACATTCCTTCCCATTCCTCGTGGTACCCGTGGGAAGCCTCAGGAATATCGTATCCCAGTCCTGAGATTCCCTCCTCATTTATAGCTACAGGTGTTAGGCACAGGTGAGAATTAAGGTCATAGGGAGGCATATTATCTCATCCAGCCCTGGTTAGCCCTGAACTTTATTAGGTTTTCTGGCATCCCAGTTCCTAATGCTGATACTGATAGAAGCTTCCAAGTGTGACCACACAACAACATATTTACAGCTATTTATGACTAAGGTAATCTTTAAAAAACTGGGCTTCCCTGGTGGCGCAGTGGTTGAGAGTCCGCCTGCCGACGCAGGCGACGCGGGTTCGTGCCCCGGTCTGGGAGGATCCCACATGCCGTGGAGCGGCTAGGCCCGTGAGCCATGGCCGCTGAGCCTGCGCGTCTGGAGCCTGTGCTCCGCAACGGGAGAGGCCACAACAGTGAGAGGCCCGCGTACCGCAAAAAAAAAAAAAAAAAACCAACTCCCTACAACAGTCATATATTCTATGAATCTGGAAAGTGAAAAGAACTCATGATATCCCGTGCATGATTCTGTTCCTAAAATAATAATCATAGTTATTACAGCTACCATGACAAAGTGCCAGATGCTTTATGCACCATATTTTATTTGTTCCTTATGACAATCCTGTGCAGTTTTTTCCCATTTTATAGATGAGAAAATTGAGGCATAGAGAGATTATATTATCTGTTCAAGAGCACATAGCTAATAAGCACAGCCAGAATGTGCTGTGATCTGCCAGCCTCTGGAGCATGTCTAGGCCCATAAAAATGGGTTGGGGGGGGGGCAGAAGAGACAGACATTGCCCAGACCCTTGCATGTCTCGGGATGAGGATAATTGTTCTGTGTGCTCCATAAGTCGTCCTTCACTGCCCAGGTCACCAGGTGGTAGAGCAAAGCCTGCTTTATCTGCACTGGACCAACTTTATGGCTTTCTAAGGAACGTTTCTGATATCCCTGATAAAAACTGTCAATCCACCCATCAGCGTCGAGACCTCAAGCTAATTAGCCTAGAGCAGTCAGAGTAGACCGGGGTTAAGTCTGCAATCATTACAAGTTGTTTACAGTTTCCCGGGAATTTTGATAATAAAAAGAAACTCAGATCTTTGTTTCAAGGAGTTTCCCTAAACAATGGCATTTACTAATTATTGTGCTCAATAATTATTTGTTGAATGTATGAATAAGTGAAAACAGCATTTAAAAATTAGATGCTTTAAATAACCTGGACTTTATACATCTCTTACATTAGCAATGATCATCTCTGGGTGGTAAAATTACAGGTAATTTTTGTTTGTTTACCTGTATTTTCTGTTTTTTCCCACAATGAAGGTACTTTTTCCACACGTATATCTAACACAGCAGGAAAACTTTTTGAAAAGAATTTTTCATTAGAAATTAGGTGAGTAAGATAAAGACTAAAGAAAGCAAATAAAGCAACATAAATGAACTCTTGATTACTGGAAACTTTTACTATCAGCAACCCCATTCCAATTAAAATGTCACATAAAACAGATAAAACTTTGTCCTCTATTGAGGGACGTATTAGGAAGGACAGATTTGGCTTTGGAGAGAAATGATTTTATTATTTAATATTAATTTCTTAACCCAAGGGGTTTCTTTATAAACATTACAACAATAAAAAAGTGTTTTTTAAAGAAAAATCCAAATTAAAGTGAATAAAACCTTCAAGTTTCATGTATTTTGGCAATTACCTGTGTAAACATATTTATGTGTATATAAATACTGTATTCATTTATATGTGGTATATATTAATATAATACACATTCTAGACTATATGGAATCTATTATACATTGTATTATACATTTATATATATAGATACAGTAAATATATATAAACATACACATATTGTATGTTTATATATAACATATAAACAAATGCATATATATAACATACAAATGTGTGTAAATAAATATGTAAAAATATAAAAATAAAATATAAACACATACACAAGCACATAGAAAAAACCAATGAACAGTGATGACAGAGCCAGGCCCCAGACAGCATAGTGCCACTGAAAGAAATAAATGGGGCTTCAACCCGACAGTCCTGGTCTCAAGCTCTCTCTCTGTCATGCTAGCTTTGTAACCTTAGGCAAATGACTCAACCTCTTTGAGTCTCATTCTTCATGATTAATAATGGGCTCATAATACCGACTCCCAGGATTGTTATGAAGATGAAAAGAGGTGATGGAAGTAGCGGACCCAGCACAGAGTCAGTGCTCAGTAATGGAAAATTATTCTGGTTTCTGCTTCCGTTTGCTATTCTGACTCTAAATTCTGTGCTCTTTGCACCACAACACCATAAGGCGCTAGTCTATATAGTTCTCAGTACCCTCTCCCACATCTATTTCTGGTAAGGAGCTTTGCACCCCACTCTTCGGCTGCCTACTCAGCAGGAGGATTTCCAAATTGCAATGCGCATCCAGCTTGCATGCATCTGTAGACTTCAGTACCTCCTAAGCAGCCTGAGCAGGTAAACCGAGGAAGTGATTAAGGAAACCGAGTAAAGCCCTTGCCTTTTGATTTCTCTCTAACTTGGCTGTCTGGTGTGATACTTTATTTCTATTTAATAAACACTGAAGGGTCTTTTTCTAGTCCTCCTTACTTGAATTTTACTTTTTACCCAAAAGAAATCAAAGGTATTACCATAGCACGTCAAGAGGAAATCTGAAGATCTCCTCATAATGAACAAATACAGATACTTTGTCCTTTCAACTAATTCCTGCTAAATAGCTCATATTGCCTGCACTAAAATAAAATTTACAAAAATGTCTAGACTTAGGAGACTGCCTATGTGAGAGAAACTATAATGGTTTTTTTTTAATAATGGTTTTCTTCTAAATACCTTCTCACTCTTTATAGAATTGATATGAATCGACTATAAAGTGATACTGCAAATTCACAGTTCTTCCAAGTAACTGAATACAGAAACACCCAGCATAATATGATAAGTGGGATAAGAAAATCAATTGTGTAAAATATGGAGTCGTGAATTAGAAGGTTAATGAAAAATATTTAGTTAGTCTGTGCTGTCACAAACTCCACAGAAGGTACTAAAACTTGTACAAATGGCAGTACACTGAGTTGAAGGAGTTTCCAGGCAATCATGCTCTAATTCCACCCTGATGCCCTCAAGACAAGAATGTAGCTCCCAAACTGAGAACAGGGACCAGCAGAGGGTGGGAAGCAATCACCCACCCTGTCACCTGACTTTGTGTTATAGGCCAGATTATGGTGGGTTTTTACCCAACAAGCTGTAGATGGACAGCACACTTATCTACACATATTAAAGGTAAATAGTGTCCTGAGGTTCTTTAAATTGTCTATTTTGTCATTTCTAAGACTGCATAAAGATATATATTTTATTGCCTTGCCCTTATGGACCTTTGTTGCCGTATCCAGAAAACAGGGATAAAAATACCTTCCTCATAGGGTCACTGCAGGCCTAAATGAGATCATGTTTGTAACATGCCTAGCTCAGTACCGGGGACATTGCATACTCATAATAAATGGTTGTCATTACCACAGGAAGGAACCTTAATTGGTTCCTGCAAATGCAGCTATCTAACATAAAACGATAGGGCTCTTTCAACCAAACATCAATTCAACACACACTAAGTACTGTGCACTGGGCAATGTTATTTTAGCAATGGGACTACAAACAAGGGATCCGCCACAGTTCCTGCCCTCAGGGAGTTCACAGTCTAGAGGGAAAGACAGATACAGAAATCCGTTAACACTGAGAAGTACTCAGTGCAGGAGGTGGGGGGGGGGCAGCAATGGAAGCAACAGGAGAAGCACCGAACCCTGCCAGAAGGAGGGGTCACTGGGCCGAGTTTCAAAGGCTGACCGTCATAGAGAACTGGACGCTCCAGATGAAGCCACAGATAAGCAAAGGCACGGGTGCAGAAAGTGTCAGGGCACACTGAGAGCAGAGTGTGGCTCAGATGGCCCAAACCAGGCAAATCCACTGTCCAAAGGCTGAAGCCAGAAGGAAGCAGACCACATAGAAGGTATGACGCTCCAGCAGCGACTTACCCATGGTTGATGAGTTTCTGCTGAAAATCCTAGTTTCTCTGCACAACTTTTGTTCATTAAAATGACTGAGTTGGCAATAACTCTTTAACTGCACTTTCTTGAACATTATGGGAAATGAAGACAGTTCTCCATATATAATTTTCACAGTGAAAATTATGAGAATATAAATTTCACTTTGGGGATCCCTTATCCCTACAATCTTTCACATGACTCAAACCTACTCATTTTAAGACAAAGAGTTATGGCTTCACAGCATTTGAAAACTCCTCAATTTCAAAATGTTGCGAAGCTCATAAATACTACTGACAAATTTCCTTCCCGTCAAGAGCAGGCATAATAAATGCTCTGACAGTTTTGCTGACTTGAAACACTACAAATATACAGCAGGGGTTGTGTGTGTCCGTGTGTGTTTCACCGTGCATCCAGAATCCGACTTCTTCTTGAGGCCCTACCGCTACTAACTGGCCCATCACTTTTCTGCCTAAGTGCAATAATCTCTGAATTCTTTGTTGGTCTCCTTCTGCCCCATTTAGCCAGTTCTCAGCAGAGCAGGCAGAGCAGGTCTGTACAAAATGTTGTCAGAACATGCCTCTCCTCTGCTGAAAACCTTCCAGATGGCTTCCTATCTCAGAGCAGAAGCTGAAGCCCTTACAGAGACCCTCCAGGTATAGAAGGGCCCCCAACCCCAGGCCTCTGACCCCACCTGTCCTTGTTCATCTTCTCCAGCTACACTTCAGAATCTTGACTTTGCTCTTCCTCCTGGAATGCCTTTCACCCCAGAGATCCAAAAGCTTTCAGATCTCTCCCTCCCTTCCTTCAAATCTTTGCTCAAATACCACTTTTTCCAAGGAGGCCTTCCCACCTCATTTCAGATTGAGGCTCCCTGCCCCTCTTCTCTGCTTCTTGTGTCTCCATTACCCTTCTCACCTGCTAATTTATTATTTTTATTTTTAAAATTTATTTTATTGAAGTATAGTTGATTTATTACAATGTTGTGTTAATTTCTGCTGTACATCAAAATGATTCAGTTATACATATATACATTCCTTTTCATATTCTTTTCCATTATGGTTTATTACAGGATATTGACTATAGTTCCCTGTGCTACACTGTAGGACCTTGTTGTTTATCCATTCTATATATAATAGTTTGCATCTGCTAATCCCAAACTCCCAATCCATCCCTCCCCCACACCCCTTCCCCCTTGGCAACCACAAGACTGTTCTCCGTCTGTGAGTCTGTTTCTGTTTCGTAGAGAAGTTCATTTGTGTCATATGTTAGATTCCACATAAAGTGATATCATATGGTACTTGTCTTTCTCTTTCTGACTTACTTCACTTAGTATGATAATCTCTAGGTCCATCCATGTTGCTGCAAATTCACTTACTAAATTCTTCATTTTCTTTATTTTCTGGCTTCCTCCTCTAGAACTTAATCTCCAAGAGGGCAGGAACTATTGGCTCTCTTGTTCACTGCTATAACCCTCAGGTTAACCGAGGTGACGTCTGGGACACAGTGCAGAAAGCGAACCATCTATGATCCAGTGGAGAAATGGGGTCTCACTGGGATTTCGGTGTCTCCATTCCCTTTGTCCCTAGTTCATATTGCTCAGCTAAAAAGAGTTTTTGAGTCAAGACACCCTCTACGTAGCACAACCATAGACTATAAAGTGATGGGCAACAATAGAGCCTGCTAATATAACAACAGCAAGTTTGGCTATTATCTTTGTTCTCAGTTAGCATGAGCATTACAAACACATATTTAGGATCTGTAGATTAATGAGTGTGGAGATCACTTACTTTTACTCACTAGTGACTCATTCAGTCAACCTTTGGGAAACAGTATATTATGTTTGCAGAATATTTGAGTGGGCTGACAAACACTCGTTTGCAAAAACAATTCCTTCACACAACAGAAATAGGCACTGATGAATGGGCTCCGCCAGGGTGATTTATCATCATTTCTTCTGCCCAAATCCACCAGCTTCATTTTCCTGTTGACGTTTCTTATGCAGATCTCTCTGCCACAGGTTAATTGGAACTGAGACCTAGACAGGAGCCTCTGAAACTCATTATCCTGCATCATGGATGCGATTTACGTGAACATTTACTGAAGTGAGATTCTAATTTTTTTTTTTTTTTTTGCGGTGCACGGGCCTCTCACTGCTGTGGCCTCCCCCGCCGCGGAGCACAGGCTCTGGACACGCAGGCCCAGCGGCCACGGCTCACGGGCCCAGCCGCTCCGCGGCATGCGGGATCCTCCCGGACCGGGGCACGAACCCGCATCCCCTGCATCGGCAGGCGGACTCTCAACCACTGCGCCACCAGGGAGGCCCCTGAGATTCTAATTTTAACAGTGCTGACTTGCAGTGATGAACATCCGGAAACGTTCACTGGGCCAGGAGTAAGATTCTCAATGGCTAAGGCAGCACATACGAAATTATGTTTAGTAACTTCCTTTCGGTACTGGCAGTAGGTACATACAGAACTGAGGTAGCTGAGTGCAAAACTTGGGCCATTCTGTCAGCCCAAATGGGAGAAACCTTACCTTAAATTAAATTGCTAATGAATACCAGAAGGCATAAAGATGTCAATTTCCTGAACTAGTAATCCTCTCCTTTAGAGCTGTTTCCCTTCCTATGAATTTTAACAAAAATGTTAAAAGGGGAAAAAACTTCAATACCTAACCCCAGGTGTGGAACAGTCTCAATCCCTGTGGCCATGGTATGCAGACAACCCCAAAGGAAAGACCTGTTCCCACGGTAAAGTCTGACCAGCAAATTACTTTGTGTGACACGGCAGCAGTCCAGGGAACAGGAGAAACAGAGCATGAGTAAACACATGAAGGCACGGTATGAAATAGCATGGCATCTTTAACTTGGGATCAAAGAGATACTTATAGTTGATCTTAAACTATGTAATTGTTGAAACTAATTTGTACTGATTCTAAGCAAGTGATGGAAGATGTGAAAGATTTTTGAAGGTAGGGCCCAAAGGGAAACTCCGGAAAAAGTAATGGCTTTCATCCATTTCCAACACTTTTTACTTTATGTATTGATTGGCTGTACTGCCGTGGAGCGAGATGGATTAAAAAACAAAACAAAACTGAGAGCAGTGGTTTCAAAATAAGACTTAAGGTAAAAAATGAAGACTAACTAAGGTTGCAGTAAAGTCATGAATCCACAATGAATATTCAGCTTCACAAGCCTCTTCCTAGCATAATGCTGATGTAAAAGTCTAGTGCAGGGAGTTCATCAAGGAGAGGAGAGCAAATCACTTTAAAGAACATTAGCTGAGTGTTTACATATTATTATGGTCAGACACTGTAATAAGTGCTGTAGTGAACACACTGAAAGCAAAGCTACCACAGGCAAGGAGTTCACAGTTTAGTGAGAGATGGATGGACAGAAACAATTACAAAACTGGGAAGTGGGAAATACAGGTCTTCAGTGCACTGGAGAAAGGCAAGGAGTGATTGCCTCAGCAGAGGGAAGTGAGAAGGTTCCAGGGAGATGACATGGGATGTTGAATTGTATTTTCAAGGATACAGGGGAGCTCACTGTCCTTCTAGAAATGAAAGGGTCTGGAGAAGGTGATGGCCATCTGGTCTGGTCACACACAGCCATTCTGATCAAGTGACCTGCATTACACACTCAGCAGCCAGCATCCTGCTTGGGAATTGTGCTCTGAACTATTAAAAAATCTCCTCGAAGCGTCTTTATATTTTTTCATGAAGATGTGGCCAACCAAGCTTTATTAATTAAACAACGTTTAGTTCATTTCTCCACTTGTATTAATTGGAGGCTTCCAGTTATACCTTCCGAAGTAGCAAGGATCACTACACTAGGTGATGAAAATCTAGCTAAGAGCAAACAACTGAAATATAGACAGGGCAGCTTTCCTGTGCTTAAATGGGGGAATTAAGAAAAATTTTGGGGGAAACATTTAAGAACGCTATTGGTGACCTGACGCCCAGGACTCCAGGTGGGGAGCCACCAGCCGTGGGCACATGGGCTCCACACACCTCTTTGTTTTCTCATACTTACTGGCAGTTCCTCCCTGGGTCTATGGGTCTATGGTCCTCACCATCTCCCTCTTGGTGTGGGGGCGGGAGCGGTGGGTAGCCCTTAGGATTCTATGGTTACAAGCAAAAAGGAAACTTTCTGTTAACATGGAAAAGGGAATTTATTGGAGAGAAATTCACTGGATTGAAAGAAAATCAAGAATCAAGTTTAGAAACAATAGGCATAGCGTTCTCTGGGGTTCCGGGCAGCAGGAACTGATGGGGTATCTCCCTACGGGGTCAATCGGCCCCAAGTTTTAAAAAAAATTTTTTGTTTTTGTATTATTTCTCTCAAATGTCTAAGGCCCAGGGGAGAGACAGAGAGACTTCCTTTAGCTGTGTGGTTGGTGCTAGAAGAACAGATCCCTTCCCGCAGTGGACATCATGATGCTGCAGCTAAGGGAAGAGGGGCCCCTCCCCTCAGGGGTCTCCCTCTAGAACCAGGGTGACATCCTTAGATTGAAGCTCCACTCAGGATGTACTGATGATGCTTTTTGACCAAGATGGTCAAAACCAGTTTCTGTGATGGTCAAGGAGAGACAGTGCACATGTCCTCAAGCAGTTAGTACATGTGGCTGGGAAGGGCTGCACTTTATAGACCCACACTGTAACTGAGCACGATGACACCAGTAAAAATGAAGGAAGGTGAAACCGTGAGTGTACCTGACAGGCAAACATTACAGGGTTCCATTTTGGAGGTTCCAGGATGGTGAGTTTCTTCTAGACTTATTGATATCTAGAATATGGTTCTTCCCACTGATGGGAGCCACAGGTATATAAGAAACTGGAAAAATCCATCCCAAAAGATGACAAGATGGCAGCATTGCAGAGCTGAGTTCTAATCCAGTTCCACATTGGCTCTGTCATAGTAGGCAGCATGGGTTAGCCAAGTCATTGTGCTTTGGGTATGGAATGTGTAAAATGGGACATTACTTACTCCTGTGTGCATAGACCTAAGTTAATTAAATTTTACAAGCCTTTATGAAGCTCTGTGGGAATTCATGTGGAAGACTTGAAGGAGGCATCTACTTGGGAGCAAACAGAAAAGTGAATTCATTTCACCCATGTGGGTGGTCCCACACATCGGGCAGGAGATAGGACAGAAAAGGGCTTCTGACTTCCTCATGCTGGCCACATTGTTCATTCTGAAACGACTGTCCCAATGTGCCCGACACCATGGTTCTCAACTTGCTTTGGAGCTTCCGAGTTTTTCATTTCATGGCTCACTTCCTGTTTGGGGTTTTCCCTTCCCCACTCACGTGACTCTAGTACTTGCTCTCTGGCTTTGACCTTTGCTTCTTGCCTTGAGTCTAACTCAGTTTCCCACCAGTTACTACTTTAGGCTGTCTTGATAAGTTCCCCAAGTTAGAGGATTGGTTTTGGACCCAGTAATTTGAAGGACAAATTCTCCAGTCAGGTGCCCTGACCCCTTGAAAGGATCAGGGCAATGGCTAAAAAATTAAATGCCCTGACCCGTGTTACTTAAGTGTTACTCAGCCTTGGCAATTCAGTGGGGTGTCATCCCTCTGCCCCACATGTGTGTCTTCCAGTGTTTATGCATAAACACGCGGTAGTTTCCAATAACTTCTCTCTCCTTTTTCCATTTCATTAACCTGCAATATTTCTGTATGCTTTTGAAAAGCTCTGTGAAGGCAGCTTTCAGTGATGGGTGAAATGATTTCTATAAATAACTTGCAAATCAATTGTTCTGCTTGTAGAAATCTTGATGAAGAAAGGTACTATTATTACTCAGCCATAAAAAGAAATGAAATTGAGTTATTTGTAGTGAGGTAGATGGACCTAGAGTCTGTCATACAGAGTGAAGTAAGCCAGAAAGAGAAAAACAAATACCGTATGCTAACACATACATATGGAATCTAAAAAAACAAAATGGTCATGAAGAACCTAGGGGCAGGACTTGAATAAAGATGCAGACCTACTAGAGAATGGACTTGAGGATATGGGGAGGGGGAAGGGTAAGCTGTGACAAAGTGAGAGAGTGGCATGGACATATATACACTACCAAACGTAAAATAGATAGCTAGTGGGAAGCAGCCGCATAGCACAGGGAGATCAGCTAGGTGGTTTGTGACCACCTAGAGGGGTGGGATAGGGAGGGTGGGAGGGAGGGAGACGCCAAGAGGGAAGAGATATGGGGATATATGTATATGCATAGCTGATTCACTTCGTTATAAAGCAGAAACTAACACACCATTGTAAAGCAATTATACTCCAATAAAGATGTTAAAAAATAATAAAATAAAAATAAAAAAAATAAGACAGTAATTAAGAAAAAAGAAAGGTGCTATTAAATGTGAAAAACCAAAAAGTTCATTTTAGTGTAGAGTATGCTACTAATATTCTGTGAAGAGATCCCTGGACTTAGAATAGGGCAAACCTGGGCTTGATAACCTGGGCTTTCTGGCTTCCTGCCTGTGTGGCTTTAGGCAAATCATACAAGTTCTCCAGAACCTCAGTTTTTTTGAATGCAAAATGAGGGAATAACATCTCCCTCATTGTATGATGGCAAAGCCAAAATTAAAGAACACATGTAATTGTTGCTAATAAGATGCTGGGTACCCTTTGATAGGCTGATTACATTTTTGTTGAATCTGAATTTGAAAACTTAACCTACAAGTGACTGCAAATAGTGGTTGAGGTCTATGAGAAATTGCTGGGGATTTTTCTTGTTTTAAAAAAGAGTTGTACTTCAGTTGACTAGAAAGCAAATTTCATTACAATGAGTTTTGTTTTTACCTTTGCTTTAAAGATATAAATCAGAATGTGTTCCTGGTGAATAACTTTCACTAAGGAAATATACTAGGAGTGCATTTGTAGAAATTTTTAAAATCATTTCACTGATGCTGGGTTTCTTATCTGACCCCAGCATACATGGCTTTCTCTAAGCCAGAGGAATGTTTCTTGTTTTGTACGTCCTGATACCAGCCTCAAAGCTCCCAGAATTTAAATTCTCTTAGTCTGTTGTTTTGAATAACTATAATGTCTCATAAGGTTAAGCTGCAATTGTTAGTGCTACCTCTGAGTGGGATATGGAGGGTGGGAGGGAGGGAGACGCAAGAGGGAAGAGATATGGGAACATATGTATATGTATAACTGATTCACTTTGTTATAAAGCAGAAACTAACACACCATTGTAAAGCAATTATACTCCAATAAAGATGAGTTAAAAAAAAAAAAAAGCCTCTCATTTTTTTTTTTTTTGCGGTATGCGGGCCTCTCACTGTTGTGGCCTCTCCCGTTGCAGAGCACAGGCTCCGGACGCGCAGGCTCAGCGACCATGGCTCACGGGCCCAGCCGCTCCGCGGCATGTGGGATCTTCCCGGACCAGGGCACGAACCCGTGTCCCCTGCATTGGCAGGCGGACTCTCAACCACTGCGCCACCAGGGAAGCCCAGCCTGTCATTTTTAATCGTATAAATAAGTGATACAAGAAAAACTGTGAATGGATTAGTTTTAATTTCCTTACACTGGCTTTGCTAAGAGTATTCTGTTATTTTAGAAATTTTATATGCCAAGTAGTAAAACATTAAAACATATACACATTTAGCAAGTATAAAATACACATGTTCATTATTCAGGAAAAAAAAGATCCTCAAAGACATAATTTATACTTTCCAGTTTCACTGGCTTCATAAGTACTCATTAAATTAGCTTTGGAAACTGAAATGATAACTTTACCCTTTTTTGATATGGTTCAAAAATTCATATAAAAATAAATTTGAAATCTAATCATTGTTTCATACATGGTGTGCTTCCACTAAAAGGGAACACTCTATACGTTTCAATTAGTAAATTCATATTAAGACCATGGCCAGTAACAAAACAAAGCAAAACACAAAGAAACAAAAATGGTTTAATATGAAAAACTTTTATCAAATTAAAATTCCCTGGCTAGTTATTCAAATTTATCCTAGCAAGTGTCTATAAGGTAAGGATGCTAAGGTAGCTGTGTTTGCAAAAATAAAATTGTAACCGAGAAGATGGTCAGTGAGACCTGTAAGATCTCCTCCAGCTCTAATATTTCATCCGTTCATCCTTGCCTTCCTTTCTTCCTTCCTCCCTTCCAGATACTTCCTATGTGCCACGCACTGGGCTAGACTTTGAAAGTAGAAAGAGAAAGATAATGAAATGGGCTCCAGCCACAGTGCATCAGCATGAGCGGTGGGAGGGAACTATAAACACGGGGAGTCTGTAATCTGCATGGAATTCTCCACATTCTGTTCGAGAAGAAAAAGAAGCTTGCCCAGGTGACAGGCACACAAGATCCAGCATTTCTCTAACACTTAGTTCACATAGCACATCACAATTCCATCCATTTAGAGTTGAACACACGGAGACACAGAGAGGAGACCTAACTTGTTGAAAGTCACAGAGCAAGTTAGAAGGCCAAAATTAGAACACATTCTGCTGTAATGCTCTCTACAAATGTGTTCAGAACCTGCCAGGTGTCTGGCTCAGAGCCCGTAACTGGGGACAAGAAAGATGATTAAGAACCACTTCTTGCCCAGAGGCGCTTAACACTCTTATGCTGGCACTGGCTTGACATGGGCGTTTCGGGAATCATTTGAATGTTGGATTGTCTTGGTATCTACTGCTGGGTCTTTGAGGATTGAGGCAGCACGAAAACACACCTGGTACTCTGGATTAGAACACCTGATACAGTACACGTGGGGAAGCAAGTTCAGCTTGGCTGTCATCTGTAAAATGCCAATTAGAAGAATTTTTTTCACCTACCAATCTTGCAAAGATTTAAAACTAACAGCACTCAAGATGTAGAAATTGGCCGTCTTACCCACTGATATTGGAAAAGTAAATTTCATGTTTACATGCCCAAATCGCTGCATCATATGTAATAGTTTACAACCAGGAATGATTTCTATGTTCAACAGTAATTTAAATAAATTACGTTTACATTCATGCAATATTATGGTACATGAGGCAGTTTCTTAAGATTATTTAATCATCTGGGGAAATACTCATCATCTAATGTTAATGAGAAAACCAGGATATTAAACTATATACAGCATAATCCTACTTTTCTAAAAAATACAGTGTGCATACATAGGTGCATACATGTACTGGATGTAATGTATCAAAATAATACTTGGGTGACTTTCATTTTCTTTTTTTCTGTATTGTCCAAATTTTTGATAAGCAGACTTTTAATTTAATAATTAGGAAAAAAGAGTATTAAGTGTTAGTTAATTTTTTTCTGACCAGACTGATTCTCTGAAATGAACTGCCTGCAACCAACTGGTTTTAGGCCACAACGACTCAGCCCCTTCTGGTCTGGACACTACAATGGACTTGAAAAGCCCTGTGACCCAGACCTGTTTCCCTGCTTACTGGCTGAATCTTTGGGGAAAAACAGTTCTGAACCTTTGTAATTTTACCTGTAAAATGTGGCCACTGATATTTGCCCCACAGATGAACTTTAAAGAGAGCATAAGAAAAATGTGTTGAAAAGCACTATATAAATGCAAGTTCTGTCTTACATGAGAAATAGGATAGAGGACAGATGCTAGAACCAGATTGAGGCTCAAATCCCAAGTGACCAACTTCTTAGTTTTATGACATCAGTCAAATTACATAAGCTTTTAGAACCTTAGCCTCATCATTTGTAAAGTGGAGCTATTAATGCCTTCTTCAGAGGGTCACTGTGAACTAAACACCTTGTGCAATGCTAGTAAAAGTTAGTTTCCTTCCTTTCTTAGGCTCTACCTTTCACCACCCCACCCTTACTCCGAAACAAGGATTAAAACAAAAACAAAAACAAACCAACTCTCTGGCATCAGCAGTATGTGTCCTAATTTTAAAGCATACTTATTTTTGATATGTTAAAAATGTATAGACTCTCGTTTCTCTACCCTTTAATGGTTTGGACCAATAAGGAGTACAAAGTCAGCACAGCCTGGGCAAATCAATGTGAGGACTGTGGACAAATTTTAAGAGAGTCATCTGAGCCTGACGTCTGCCATACAAACTTTAAGCACTTCCCATCAGGGCAGGCAGAGTAGGAGGGGTGAATGTCCTTGCTTTGGTGCGCTGAAGTGATTTCAGCATATTATGTCTCCTTGAATTCTGGGTTTATCTAAATATATGCGTGACACTCTCTAAATGTGCAGAACTCAGAATTTCTCAGGCTCGGTGTCTCTAGTGTCAATTGACAACCGCATGTCTTAAATGTTTCCTTTAATTAACCTTCTCCATTTTCAAATCAGTTTTCTCACTTCCTCATGGTGTTACTGCTATTCTAAGGAACGCAGACCTAAGGGATCCACATTTCAAGGTTTCAGAGGTCCATATGCCAAGCCTGGAACTCTGTCCACAAACAGATATCCAAGCACATCTGCTCTCTCTTTTGCACACCCAAATTTCAAAGTTCAGGGTATCAGGGGATTCAGCCCTGTTTTATTTTCTGACCTCTGGGCTTCCTTTTGTGTGGATCTTTCAGAATGAAAGCATTGCAGATGTTTGAGAAAGGGAGCAACCCACTCAAGGCCCTCCTTATTCTAGGAAGAGTAATCTGTAAAATGCTGGGAGACTGCCTGGAAGGACTGATCTGCAGGGGAGATGATGATGGAGGCAGATTAGACAGGAAGAGCAGGTGAAGGGCACGTTATGGCAGACACTGTTGGTGCCCCGTCCATTTCCCTGGAGTCTTAGCCCATTGTTGTGCTCTGCCTGATTTGGGACTGCCTGTGTCTACCTCCCTTTACTTGAGAGTTGAGGAATTAACACCCTCACGCCCAGCAGCCCTCAGCCAATGAGTGATAGGAGTCAATACATAAACACCTTGCCTTTTGGGTGGAAGAACCCTAAGTGTGTTGTATTTGTTTCCTATTGATGCTATAAAAAATTACCAAAACTTAGAGGCTTAAAGCAACACAAATTTATTATCTAACAGTTCTGGAGGTCAGAACTCCAAAATGGGTCTTAGTCCAAGATGGGCTAAAATCAAGGTGTCAGTAGAGCTGGGTTATTTCTGGAGGCTCTAGGGGAGAATTATTTCCATGCCTTTCCAGCCTCTAGATGCTGCCCACATTCCTTGACTCTTGGCCCTTTCCTCCATCTTCAAAGTCAGCAATTTAACAACTTCACATCTCTTTCTGACTCTGACCCTGCTGTCTCCCTCACATAAGGACCATTTAGATTATTTTGGGCCCACTCGGATAATCCAGGACAATCTTCTCATCTCAAGATCCTTAATTTAGTCATATCTGCAAAGTCTTTTTTACCATATATGGTAACCTATGCACAGGTTCTGGAGATTAGGGTATGGGCATCTTTAGGCGGGGGACATTGTTTGGGCTACCACATGCATGTTTTATACCATCTCCTGGAGTTTCCCCTCAAGGAATAAGCTCTAATCATCCCCAGTGGTGGTGCCTTTATAACTCACTCTTACATGCCTGCTTCCCCTTCCCTGAATACTCCTCTGATCTCCTATCAGTGTTTTCTGAAGCTCCTAAGTAAACTACATGTCCTCAAAGTCGTGTCTTGGGGTCTGCTTCTAGGGCAACCCAAACTTAAATATTATGAGGGGAGAAGCCTACAGTAGTGGAGGTGGAGGGAAGAGTCAAGGATAGACTGGGCCGTTAGGGGAGAATAAAAACAATGGGGAGTCAGAAGGGGATCTGAGTTTGAGAGAAAGACAATGAGTTCTATTTTAGTGGAGGTAACATTAGGACAACAAAGTGGAAATGTCAGTTAAAGAGGTAGGGTGTCTCCTATGAGGTGAAGGCGCTGAGACAGGATGGAAAATATTGTACTTAGAACTTTTGGGATAATAACAATTTGTTAGTGAAATAAACAAGAGATATAAAGGGCACTGCCATCATTTGATTCCAGAGGCAGTACTGTGAACCCCAGAGGAGCCTGAAATGTCTAAAACATGAGCTCATACCTTCCTTTCAGAGATCTTTTTCATCTTCTTAGTGAGTGTTTTCTATACCCCAGGCAGGCATGGTTCTAAACATGTTCTTTGTTTTACCACATTAAATCCTTGTTATAAGCATATGAGGTAATTACCATTATTCTTCCCCATTTATATTCGGACTAAAGATCAGAGACATTCAGTAACTTGCCCAAGATCCTATGGACAGTGGTAGAGGCAGAATTTGAAACTAAGTTTATTCAACTCCAGAGCCTCAGATTTTAATCACTGCATTTTCCTGCCTTTTTTTTTTTTTTTAAAGAAGAGGAATTCAGGAAGGCTCCTTCAGGTCTCATGCAGACAAGCCACCCACAACTTGGTCTACCTGCATTAGGAGCTTGGTCATCATCCTTCAAACTGAAGGTACATTTCTCTCTGCTGTCTTCAAACCAATACATCATTATTCCCATAATTTAATTTAATCCCATCTAACTGAGTCTCACTATTGTACAATCCAAGTCTAGAACCATTGAGTCAAATCCTTTAATCCCCTAGACCAGCAGGAAGATGTAGAAAGTATCCTAGACGCTCACTCTGGATGGAAATCAATGATGAAATGACAAGATCCACAGTCAGAATCTTTTATTTTTCATTCTGGCTATAAATAACTTTATGAACTTAGTGTAATCACTTTATCTCTGTCTGACTAATTTCATTTCTTTATGTAGAGTTAGAATTAACAGACCTGTCCTCTTTGACAGATGTCACAGTGTTAACTGAAAAATTCAATGTGAACTTGTTTTGAGTTCTAATACAACAGCAGTAATTATGTTAATTCAGGGCATAGTAAATCTTTTGTTTTTTTCCATGAATGCAGGCTTTAGTCAAATCTTTCCAAGCAAAGTATCCTCTGTACAATTGGTGCTCCTCAAATACTTATTGTTTTTGATAAGAAGAGAAATGACTCATTGTCAAGTAACATACTCTCTACTTTCTCTGAATTGTAACTGGTATACATTGCACCATCCTAGTCAATTTGATCAACCCCCTCATCACATTTATGTCTCACTTCTTGATCAGAAACAAACTCTCTTCTCTATGTTCATTGGGTTTTTCTGCAAGCTGAAATAATGAATAGTCATATATCAAATAACAGAACACTTGACTTTTGGGTCTATTTTTAATCACACTTGTGCAATTTTTATTGAGACTCTGTTATGTCTAGAGCTCTGTTGGAGAACAACTCACAGAACTGGTCTTCCAAGAGGTTACATAATAATAGCTAAAATAACAACTGACATCCATATATTGCTTTACAGTGGGAATGTGGCTTCCTATGGTTAGAGGTTTCTCAAACTTCAGTCATTTTTATAACATCAGCATGATATTTTGCCATATTTTCTTTTTTCTTTTTTTTTTTTTTTGCAGTACGCGGGCCTCTCAGTATCGTGGCCTCTCCCGTTGCGGAGTACAGGCTCCAGACGTGCAGGCCCAGCAGCCATGGCTCACGGGCCCAGCCGCTCCGTGGCATGTGGGGTCTTCCCGGACTGGGGCACAAACCCGTGTCCCCTGCATCGGCAGGTGGACTCTCAACCACTGCACCACCAGGGAAGCTCTGCCATATTTTCATAACTTGAGCTCTACTATTTACCAACCATTTTACTTTATATTGCCTTGCCTTTTTTTTAGCTTAAAGTTTATTTAAAAAGTGAACTTTATATCACTCCTATAACTAGAAAACCAATACTGCTTGCCATAAATAGAAAGTAAATAAATGCAATGAAAACAACACTGTTTAATTCCTGCTGCATACTGCTGTTGGGTAAAGGTCTCTGGGCCTGAGATATGCTCTTTTTTGTGAGGGGTAGGGAAAATGAAAGAAAGAGATTTGCATGTATGAGATAAAGTTTCAAGACAGCTAAGCTCTAAGTTGAGATTTTTTTTAGTGAATTATTTAAATTTTGGAAAACAACATAATGGATTGTAATCTTAATTTGTACAACAACCTGGTTAAGTAATTTGTTAAGTAAGCAGCACAAATATTATCCCCTATTTATAGATGACAAAACTAGGGCTCTCAGAGGTTATAGGACTTGCTCCTCGATCATATAAGCTGGTAAATGACAGAGCTGGGCCTCAAACACAGACTTCCTCATTCCAAACTGTGGCTCTTTCTACTGCACCAAAATCCCTTCTGGAGTAAATCCCTGTGAGGAGAGTCACAGAGGACTTGGGTGGAGCATGCATTCCCTCAAGCAGTTCACAATCTAGTCATGGAGATGAGAGATGCCAAGTGATATATTTAAATGGCATCAAGGGAAAGTAAATAAGTGTGCTTTGAGACAACGAGCCCAGAGAACAATGGTGAAAATATTTAGCAAGTGAGTTCACGGTAAGTTGGACTATTAGGGAAGGCTTTCTGGAGAAGGTGAGATTAAAGGGTGGATAAAATTAGATGAAGAGAAGACAGAGGGAAGGCATTTCAAATAATAACAACACTGTGATCACAATTACCAAAAATATCAAAGAAAGCTCTGTTATGGTTCCCTGCAGATAGGGGAGAATGCAGATGTGACAGGAAGTGCCACAGCTACATTTTAGTCTAATGTGCTATGAGGTGGAATCAATTACTGTCTTGGACTCTTTCAAAATAAATTATTTCCCCCTTAAAAATATGTATGATTCAGAAAACTGCTTACAGATTTTTTTTCCTAAGGAAATAATGTTGGATGTGGGCTAATACTTACAGGGAAATTGGAAATAACTCATGTTTGACAACATGGGACTTAGTTACATAAACTTTGACACACTGACACTGAGGACACAGCAGACTTCAGAAAGGTTGTCAACCTTTGCTACTGAAATGTGGTCCTTGGACCAACCCCATCACTTTTACCTGGAACTTGTTAAAATGCAGTTTCTGATTCAGCAGGTCTGGAGCCAGGTCTGAGATTCTGCATTTCTTACAGTTTGCCAGTGATTCACAATGCGTTAAAGTTTGAGAAGCACTGAGGTAGATGATTAGAGGCATGGAAAGATATTGCAATTAAGTGGCAATTAAACAGGCTGATTTCATAAGAATTAGTTCTATATGGTACTACACTGGTAAAATTTAAAAATACGTATAAATTCATACATATGAGTGAAAGAGACAGACATACAGGGAAAGAGACAGAGAGAGCAAGAGAGCCAGTACAAGACAGCAAGACAGATAAGAAGAGTATTTACCAAAATCCCAGCAGCAGTGGAAGTAAAGGAGATTTAAATATTCTTCTGTGTTTGCTTATCTGTATTTTCTACTATGAACATGCCTCTTTAAAATATAAAAGCAATAAAACTATATTTTTAATTCCTTTTCTGTTCTCAGAATTTCATTGAGTTCTTTCTGGAAAAATAAACATGAACCAACAGGTGAACTGGAAGACAACTACCCACAGGGATTTCATCAGTGTAACAAGGTACTGTCAGAAGAGAGAAAGACTTATAAGAGTTTTCCACTAGGTGTGAAATGTCTGTGTAACCTTCACGTTGTAGTCCCTGGAGCTCTTGGGATACATAAAATAAATTTTTTTTTTTAAACAAGGCTATAAAGCTACAGGAGCATAGACATTTTCAAGACTGCCAACTGGGAAAGTGCTTTTAAGATGAAACATCAATTTCCCTTAACAAGTATTTTCAGTGGTTTTATTCTGAGTTCTGGATGGGAAGATTCCAGCCATGCTAGTTGGAAGCTGAAAGAGGATCCAGCTGCTTTGTCAGAATGATTCTTTGCCTGAATTCTCTCTTGGAAAATTTACCTGAAACTTTACTCATTTCTGTCAGTTGTCCCCCATTTTGGTGACCCCTTTATTTCAGCATACTGTGGTAGGAAAATGATTCAAATCCCAGGTTCACTGTTTCCTAGCTACAGGGAGATTAGGCAACAGAAGTAAAGGTCCAAATTCCTTTAACACAAAATTGGGGGGAATGGTATCTCCTTTAGTTAAGAGGATTAAATAAAATATAGCATTTATTAGGGAGTACTAGGAAGTTATTAAAAAGTTGATTGATTGGTTGATTCATTCCTCATTCAACAACTGTGTACCATGTGTCCATTATATGCTGGAAACTGCTGAGGGCAGAGAATATAAATGATCCCAGACATGTTCCCTTAACTCAGAATGCTTTTAGGCTCAAGGGATATAACCAAGGCAACACCATTACTGTAGAGCGTCAGAAGTGCTACGATAGGGAGAGGGCCCACTACCGTGGGAACCAATAAGAGGAGGACCTTACCCAACGACAGGGGTGGTGATGGTCAAGTCTTCCTGGAGGAAGTGACACTGAACTGAGGGCTGACAGACTAGTGGGTCTTAGCTGGGGAAGGCTGGGAAGTTCCAGACAGCGGGGGTATCACAATTAAAGGGTCAAAGGCGAGAAAGAGCATGCATATTCAGGTGCTCAGCAAACTAAAATGATTAAGATATGAATTTGGGGTAGAGGATGGGGGCAGTGGAAAGAAGGTAAGTAACACTGAAGGGGTCAGCAGAGTCCACCCATGAATGGGCCTTGTAAGCCATGCAAAGGAAGTTTAACTTCCTCTGAAGGGTCACGAACATTATCATGATCTGTCTGGGGTTTTAGGAAGAATGCTCTGGCCACAGTGTGGAGCAAAAGAGTAGAATTGGAGATCAGCTGCAAGGCTGATGCATTAATGCAGGTGAGAGATGATCCTAGTCTGAACTAGGCCAATGTCAGTGGAAAGGGATGACTGTAAATGGAGCGAGATTGGTGATTAACTGGAAGTGGGGATGATGGAAAAGGCAGTGAGAATGTACTTAATAAATGTTTATTTCCTTCCTGTCCTCTCCATGGAGATCTATCGGCCCCTTCAGGCCAAGGGAAGATTAAACAGTAGGGGAAAAAAAATATTTTCTGGACACACAATACCTGGCTCTCCTTAAAAAGTAATTGTTTCAAATTTATACAGTAGGCTAGCAGTTCTCAGAGTGAAGTTTAGGGATCCTTAAGCGTCCCTGCATTTCCATTTAGGGGGTCTGTGAGGTCAAAATTATTTTCACAATAATAATAAGACATACTTGCCTTTTTTGCTCTCATTCTAGCAAAGCATACTGTGGAGTTTTCCAGAGGCTAAGTGTCTGGAATGATGCAATGGCTCTGATGTAATATTATATGTTCTTGGGCTTTAAATTTTTACCAGTTTTAATTTCGAACATGGTAAATATAGAAAGCTATAACCAACATAAACAAAAGCTCTTGGGGTCCTGAGTAATTTGTAAGAGCGTAAAGGGGACCTGAGACCACAAAATTTGAGAGCGATTGTCATAAGCATTTAAAGAACATTTTAGAGGCATCTACTGCCAAGAGGTCAGCAAATTTATAAATAAGGGTAAACTCTACTTACTGAAGAGCCTAGTACTTATCTGAGTTTTGGTGTCCTTTCAAATCAGAGCTACTGCCTGTATAACGTAGGGATAATGCCTGGACTTTAAAGATGGCATCTAACTAAGGAAATCGAAGTACATAACACACAGTGTACTAAGTAGAAACATGAAATCTGTATCTGCGATGCTGAAGATACTTTGTTCTTTAAACTTGTTTTTAAAGTTAGAAAACAAAGTCACTGAGTAATACTCATAGCTTAGAACAAGATCTCTGCAGTGTGGGCAGAAAAGCAAAATAGAAGCTGCAGTGTGGGCAAGTGGAGAATAACAGTGAAGAGAAATGATGCAAAGTAGACTCTGAACCAGGAGTTCCAAACTCAAGTTTCCACCCTCGAGAGGACTTCAGGATCCTCTATGGACCATGCCTTTAAAACCTGAGGGAACTGGGCCAGCTAAACAAGCGTAAACCCAGCAGTCCCCTTCTTGCCACCCAAAAGGTCTGGAGACGTGAAGGGAACTTTATTGTGCCCCTGAAGAACACCGGGGAGTCTGCCCTTCCAAGAGGTCACTGGATGTCTCAGCATGAAGAGCCTGGGGAAGGTCAGGATAAGAACAACATAGAAAAATGGTCCACGAGACTGACGGCAGTTAAAGCTCAAGACTTGAGACCAGAATTCCATACGGTTTTCAGGAAGATTGAGAGATCTCTAAGTGCTAATATGAAATCATGTTCTATAAGTAAAGTAGGGGAAAAAAGCCAACAGGAGAACAGTGTATAATATGGTCTCATTTGTAAAAAAAAAAAAAGGTCGGTGGACGGGAGTCTATGCAAATGCTTGTAAATCATAGACTATTGATGGAAGAATACATCAGAAGTGAAAATAACAGTGTCCTGTGGGAAGGGAAAATGGGGGACTCAGGCTCTGGGTTGGGAGTCTTATTTTTCATTGTGCCCATTTTTGTACTGTTTAAATATTTAATCAGGTAGAGTTTAAGTAATAAAAAAAGTTACAATGAAAATAAAGAATCTGAATGTAAAAAAATGGGATTCATTAGTGGGTAAATCTAAGAAGACTAAGAAGTGCTCATAACTCAAGTATGCGAAATCCCAAAAGGGGTGGATTTCTTCTAGTCTTGGATTATAAAACTGAGGACTGTCCCTGAAGTTTCTGAAAAAGGTTCAAGATTTCTTTTGTTTTTAAAAAAATTAAATAGAACTCTATTTAGTAAATAAAACACCTTTTCAACTTACTATCCTTAAGAGGTGCTTCAGGAAGGATTTAGATAAATGCACGAATTACTTTGAATCTATTTATTCCTCGGTAAATTTTTGACCTTTTGTCTAAAAGCAATAGCATTGACTCTAACCCTGCTCAGAGGTGAACAGTTTTCAAATATTTTATATTGTATGAAATAAAAATTTAAAACTTTTTTTCTGATTCTAAAAACATGTTTCATTGTAGAAACTAAAAATAGTTATTTAAAAGTTAGAATAAAGCTATATACACAGATTTGACCACTTAACCCCACTTAACCTTGCTGTGTAACTATTTTGCTATTTAATGAAAAAAGCATGTAAAAAACTTTATTTTTAGTGGTTATCATAATTGATTTACTAATTGCTTTATTATCATTTACATTGTCAATTAGATTGTTTGACTGCAGCAACATTTTTAAGTCCCTTAATACATTCTGGAACCTACTTTCAAGAAAGGTTTTTAAATTTTCATAGCAGAACTGTGAATATAATTTTAAATCGATTACTAGCACAAGAAAACACTGATTGTAGCCATGCTGAAAGAGTCTGCCTGACACCTGATTGTATACTTGGGATTGCAATCTTCTACAATGTTTGTCTACCTACCATAGCAGCACTGACCCGAAATCCTTATTCTGTCCCTACTCTGAGACCCTCCTATGTTCAGGTGCTCCAGCTTCCTAGTCTGACTCTCCTCAATGTGTCTCCATTTCCAAAATTAGGCTTCTGCTTTAGATGACCATTTTCTTGGCTCCTATCCTGTATCAATGGTTTGAAACATCTCCTCGAAGTTCTTCCCACATATTTTATAAAATAAACTATTCTTTAGCTATTTACTTAAAATTATCTGTCATTTTCCTGGATAGGGTAAGAGAGAGAATGTGCTGAGTGCTAACTGAGTATACCATTTACTACAATTCAGGGGTTTTGTTTTACTTTTTTAAAATTTCTAAACGGCTGGGAAATCAAAGACATAGTTTTAATGCAACAGGACTCATGAGGTGTCAGAGAAACTGCACAGGAAAAACCCTGAAGAAATTTAGAGTAACACCACTAGACATACCAGACTTGGGTGTGAGTTCCAATTTTCAACTTATTAGCTACAGGATGGTAGTACATTGTTTTAAATGGCCACAATTCCTTGTAGCTCCTTCCATCGTAAGTCAGTTTCTCTACCCTTTGAATCTGGACTGGTGTGATGATTTGCTTTGGCCATTACAATGAAGAAGTGCCGCTGTGGGAGTTCCAAACCTGGGCTTTGGCTCTTGTTCTTGTGACCCCTGCCACCGCCACCATGTGAACAAGCCCGAAGTTGTCAGCTAGAAATGCCAGACACATAGAACAGATGATAAGCATCACGGCTGAGGCTATACAAGAGCACCCACCCCCAGCTAAGTCAGCGGTTGACCCAGCAGTCACATAAATGAAGCCAAACCAAACCAGAAGAACTGCGATGCTGAGCTCAGACCAAACTGCTGACCCAAAGAACTGTAAGCTAAACTAATGATCTATTTTAAGCTGCTACTAAGTTTTCAGGTGGTTTTTTATGGGGCAAAAATTAACTGATAGAGTTACCTTAGGCATGTCAGTTAACCTTCCTTGGTTCTAGTTTCCTTTTCTCTCACAAAAGGAATAACTGTTCAACTCAAAGGTTCCCTATATTATTAACATTTAATTATTTGAAAATAGTACTGCCCAAAAGAACAACGATGAAACTGCTCCATGTCTGAGCTGTCCAATATGGCAGCCATAGCTGCATGTGGCTATATGGCTTGTAATGTGGGCTAGTACATCTGAAGAACTGAATTTTTAATTTTATTTAATTTCTATCAATTTAAATTCAAACAGTCACATAAGACTAGTAACTACCATAGCAGAGACCTCTATTTCAGAACTTCAATGAACTGATCTTCCCAATCTTTGGATAGCCAACACTAAGATCTTCCATCCCTGGGCAAGACGGCTGGGGAGAACTCACTGTTTAGGTAAACAAGTAGGTGAAACCCTTTTCTCCCACAAAACCCCAGAATTAGTTTCCTAGGACATCTGCTAGCAAAGCTGACTAGTTCTCCTGGGAGAGTCACGGAATAGGAGCTTAGTAAAGTGGGAAGCAGAGGCAGAGGACAGAGAAGCAGAGGTCTTGACTGTTACCCCATGTGACCTGGCTGTGAGCTTCCTTTCTAATTCTCTTCCTGGTAAATACCCCTTGTCACTGTGCTCCAGCCACACAAGGCTCCTAGCTTTTCCTCAAATGTGCCACGCAAGTTCCCATCTCTCAGCCTGCTGTTATTAACTTCCTTCTTAGCCTGAAATATTCTTTCCCTAGATGGGGGTTTCTTCACTTCAGTGCTATTATCATTTGGGGCTGAATAATTCTTTGTTACAGGGGGCTGTTCTGTGCATTGTAGGATGTTTAGCAGCATCTCCAGCCTCTACCTTCTAGATGCCAGTAGCACTTCCCACCTCCAGACCAGATTGTGACAACCGAAAGCATCTCCAGATGCCAAATGTCCCTTGAGAGGCAAAATCACTGCCCTAGATATCGGCAGGATTCACTCCCTCACTTAATTTAGGTCTGTACTCAAATGACACCTCTAGGGAAACTTTTTCAAAATCCAGGCTAAAACAGAAAGCCCATCTTCCTCTGTCCGCTTTCCCGGTTTTATTTTTCCTCACAGTACTTATCATCAGCTAACATTATATCAGACAGTTCTGTGTTTATTGTCTGTCTTCACTGTTTTGTTCACTGCTATAATCCTAGCACCAGGAACCTGAAGAGCTGGTAGATGCTTTACGAAGGACGGAAGGAAGAAATTACCCTGTGGAAAGCTGGAAGAGAGACAGGAAGTTCTCCTCCTGGGGCAAGGGAAACACAGCACCAACAGAAAGGCTTCAGCTTTATTTAGCTATTAAAAGCTGTCTTGCCTGTTACATACAGCAATGATGAGGTTTTAGGGAATTTCCTAATAATGGGCATACTTTTACTCACGTTCTCTATAAGGATGCTTTGAATGAAGAAATAAAACATTTAAAAATTTTCAGCCACATTTACGAATGGTATGAACTTTTGAGACCTAAAATTACAGTCATTTCATATCAGCAAGAAACTATCTCACCCATTATAAACATTGATACCTGCTTGCCATTGAGCAAAAAACATTGTCACAGTTAGAAAGGTGTCTGATTAAAGAAAGACCTGCATTTTCCTTCACATTTATTAGTTGAAAATGTGTTTCTAAAGGTTTTGATTAGCATTACTGTGTAGGTCTATCAATTCAGTGGGTGTTATTCCCAGCACTAATAAGTTTATTCATGTAGTGAAGTCCTTACTTAATTGTAAGACTGACTTTTTTTTTCCTGAAAATCTGCTATATTCTTTCTGAGTTCCTGAAGACATATTAGGCTGATTTCTAAGAGGTTGACTTTCTTCTGGAAAGAACTTTAAGTATTCAAGAGAAATTACAAGTGCCAAGAAAATTGCATATTTTGGAGAAGGAGGTAAAGATATCTCCTGATTGGCGGTAGGTCCTTGTGAATGGTCAGAATACTTCCATAAAACCTGAATCCAGCCAGCCATTAAGTGAAGTTCCATAACACCTCAGCTGCCAAGAATCTCCAGGGACTACCTTCTGAATACATTAAATACAACTTTTAAAAATTAATTCTACTTTCATCTTTTCCAAGTTTTCACTGATTAAAGTCTAAACTGCATAATACTTCCTCTCCTAATAGACTATCTGTAACTTTGTGTGTATGTGTATTGTAGGGACCTAAGGTCATCCTTATGAACAGAAGTCCTTTTCTGAGCTGTGCATAGCACAAGCAAGGGTGAGCACAGCGCAGGTCTCACGTTTTCAGGATGAGGTTCCCAAGAGTAGCCTGGAACTTACTTCCTCTCACAGGTGGAGTGCAGCACGTGCAGAACCATGATCCATTGTCACAAGCCTGCCTTTTACAAAATTGATGGCTAAATCAAAGACTAAAAGTAGCCTTTCCATCCTGAGGTTTTCATGATTAAAAAAAAAAAATCATCATCTTCTTTACTCTTTTTCTAGAGTCTTATCAACTTCTGGTAACCTTCCAAACCTTGTTTGTGATGTCTAGTCAGCCCTCTTGGCAACTCACATCACTCATATATTTCTGTTTCGCTAGTTGTATGGAGGAGAAGGAGTCCTCATTATTAGTCCAAGAATTGATGTGAGAACAGGTAGGGACAACCTACACCTAAGGTGCCTTGTCCTCTCCTAACTCCACCATCCCCATCCCCATCACCACCACCACCATCATCAGAACATGACCACTTTCAGAGACTTAATACCAGAATACATTTTTCTGAAAGCATTACCCACTGTTTGACTTTGAACAAAATTCTAGACATCCACAAAATGCATTTTAATGAACAATGTTTAGATGTTTTCCATAGTATCTGTAGGATATATCAAATTCTTCTTGTATTTTCTTTCATAATAACATTTTACTTTCTGAATAATATCCCAGTTGACACATGGGCAGGCAGAAAGATTACTGAAGATAGCAATGCTGCCTCTTCAAGGTTAGAGCCATAATTTCCTAGCTGGAGAGTAGCTGAAGTGTCCTCAAGTAAGGCTCAGATTTGAAATAATATTTCCCTGACAGTCTACTAAAAAATGATGGAACCTCTTGGGAAGTATTCTGCATCTATCTGTGCATAAGTTTGTCCTCTGGAATCAACACCGAGACTCCTCTGAAAGCCCTGTGCTAAGGACTTTTTTTTCTAAAAGTTAAAGGTTTTATTGTCCAGAGGCTCCAAGACTAGCTCCTGCGGGCACAGTCAACCTGCTCTCATTGTGTGTGAAACGAGGGACAGTTCACCGGTAACCTGGAGTTATGACCAGGCGCGCTATTCAATACTACTCAGAGGGTGGCAGTCTATTTTCAAAGGTATTCTCTGTAAAGAATAAACAATGGACAATTTTTATATAGCTGCATTATATACTGGCTGTTTATAAAAGTTAAAACCAGTCAAAGTATCCATGCCTTAGTCAACTATAAGAATCTATTCTTTTTCTAATTTGCTCTTTAAAATTTGTCTTTTCACATTGTTTTGAGTTGCAGGTCATTGAGGGGACGGGGAGGAGGGAAAGGTACTCTCTCTTTGTATTGAGAAATACTGAAATAAATACCCCCATTCAGCCGAGCATAGCGGCTTGGACAATACATCAACAGAATGGAAAACACACTTACAAAAGCAGAAGGCTTGTGAAGACCATCCCTTTTTAAACAAGTTACACAACACTTAAAATCACATATGTATCCAGCCAGGTTTCCTAGGCTTGCTCATTTCAAGTCACTTCCAGTTTCCATGCCCCCTTGCCTTTCCCGGTCCACACTGCAGGACACCACATATAACAGCACTCACTCGTAATCCAACTGCACATAGTTACAATTTTCTACAGCCAAAGACTCTACCAGATGACAGTGATGACAGCTCATTCATTACGGCATTCAGCATACATATCGTGGACCTACTATATGCCAGGCAACGTGTGGGCCCCTGACCTCATGGTCACTGGCCACCATGGCACTGTATGTCTGAAGGCCTTCAGTAAATCTTTTATGCAGTGACAACCCTGTGTGATCCCTGGGGTGATGTGATTTATCCTTATATTAAATGTAACCCTCCACATCACAGCAGTGTTATTCCAGGGCTGATGCCTGATATCTACCTTTAGACCAACCATATCTTGAGAGATGGCTGAGATCTATAATAATTTTTTGATAAACCCCTCTGCTGGCCTACTCTATTTGATCCTTCCTTTCTCTCAGGCTCCTAGTGTTTCTATCCTATAGCTACCATGCCCTCTCTCGTCCACACAGCCTCTTTTCTTTTCCTATCCTCTTGTCTGTCAAATATTCTCTACTTCAATTATCTTTTTTCTTTTGCCTCAGTCATGTCTTCAATGCTTCTGTGTTCATTATCTCAGTCTGGTCAGACAGTCAATGGTAATACTAAAATATCTCGGTTTCCAGGTCTTCCTAGTTACTACTCTTACTTTTATCTGCTCAAAGTCTGGATAAAGAATTCCTTAAAACACACATTTATCTGTTCCCAACACTGTTCCCCTCTCCCCCATCAAACCTGGTTTGGTGCCATTCCAGAGGCTCAAAGTTGTTCACAATCTGACATCTGAGTTCTGGATAATGGATGAACTACAGTAGCTGACCTAGCCAGAGACAGTGAGAGCTCTTCCTGAGACACTGGGCACACTCACATCATTTGACAAAATGTAGAGGCTGAATCAGAATGTAAGAGCTAATGAATAGCACCTTAGAAAACAGGCCAAAGAGCTATAAGCATTGCAGCATATTTCTCTGCAACCTTGGACAGACCGTGCTGACTCACTGATTCTCAAGTTTTCAGAGAAGAAATGGGAATGTTAGATCAGAAAGAGACCTACACTAAGGTTCCATGGAAGGGAGGTACCCTATAAGAAGCCCAGTACACTTCAGTTTATTTGGAAATGGTGGCAGATTGAAATGGTTAGATCAATTTAATTCTTTGACTAACCAAGAATTGCCATATGCACCATACATGGACTTCTGATTTTCAAAGAATAGGATGAAATGAGTTTATCAATAAAAAGATGCTGCCAGGGCTTCCCTGGTGGCGCAGTGGTTGAGAGTCCGCCTGCAGATGCAGGGGACACGGGTTCGTGCCCCAGTCCGGGAAGATCCCACATGCCACAGAGCGGCTGGGCCCGTGAGCCATGGCCACTGAGCCTGCGCGTCCGGAGCCTGTGCCCCGCAACGGGAGAGGCCACAACAGTGAGAGGCCCGCGTACCGCAAAAAAAAACCCCAAAAATACAAACAAACAAAAAGCAAAACGAAACAAAAAGATGCTGCCAAAAAAAGCCTATTTGATTTTTTTAAAGAACTCTAGAAAAAGTGGAATTCTATACAAAGTCATCTAAATTTGAAAGTTAAACTGATGAACAATAAAGTTATATAACACCAGCTCACCTAATCTGGGTTCAATGTATTGCTTGAGATTCCGAATTTTTTACCTGGCTCTTAAATTGTTTTCTTAGATTCTCTGTACAGCTTCTCCTCTTTTTCTCTGTCTAAAATCATCTGAAGCCTCTTGCAGTAATTATACTGGAGTAGGCGATCCCATAAAATGGTCAAACAATTCACTTTTCAGTGACTCAACTACATAAAAATTCCACTGAAAATTTTAGTCACAAGAAAACAGCGCATGCATGTATTAAGATCTAATCAGATTGGGATAGATGAAGACAATGATGACAACTCGATGACTTCACACTGGTCCAGCATAATTGTGGTACTCAGACTGGCACTGTGGCCCTTACTGCCAGCCAGGCTTACATTAATTGTATCAGAGTCACTGAATGCCTAGGACCGGATATAAATCTCATGCATGTTCAAATACTTGGATCAATAGTTCCCACTGTGGAAATGGCTTTATATTAGCTCATTAAAAGACGACCCATTTTCAAGTCCTCTTCAACTTCTGGAACTTTAAAGTGTGGTATCACTTATTTCCCTCATGACTCTCTCTGAATTTATACCAGTGTCTTCCTTTTTGAAATTGTAGAGCTGGTCTGAGGAAAGTGGGACACACTTCCCTTGACATATTTCAAGCTGTATGAGAAAGAGAAACTTAGCTGCAATAAAATGGAATATTGGCAGAAAGCAATCAAGTCCTCTGCAAAGTCTCACCCGCTCTCTTCCACCTCCACTTCATATAATACCCCAAATGCCAAGGTTCCTGATTAATATTTCTCCTGGGCATGTACTGCTAAGACTTCATTGTTTGAAGGAGTTTTCGGAGGCATAATGTGCTATACTGGTACAGTCACAAGATATTCTTTTCCTTGGTTACCAGCATCAAATTTTGGGTCAGGAGAGTCATACTATTCCTCAGGGGACCTACTGTAATGCTCTTGTCACCAAATCAGTGGGAGAGGAAGTGTGGCTAACATCTTAAAACCTTGTATATTATTTGCAACCCAGTACTAATTTCTTTAGCACTATTTTTCTGTTTCACATCTGACCTAGACTATTCCACATCATTTTTTTTTTGTTGTATCTGAGTTCTTCAAAAAGCTCTCAGATGATGCTCAGTGCTCTCAAGATGCCTTTACATCTTAGTTCCTACACCTTTATTGTGCAAGGTAAGAGCTTAGGCTGAGAAATGAGAGGAATCAGAGTACTTGAGGAGTTGCATCTAAAATCTCCACTAATGGCAGAAGAGAAAGTGTCCAGAAGGTGAGAGGCAGAGCAGAGAAAGACAGGAACCAACCTGGGCTGAATTTAGGGGTTTATGGAAAGTTTCAGTTTCAACTGAGGTCAAATATTCAGTACTTAGAAGAATACCAACAAGCTCACTAAGTAAAATGGACCTCAGACCTCAACAAACTTCATATAACCACCTCAATGACTCAGAATATTTTGCCCCATGTTATTATCCACCTTTCTGGATTATCCTCCCTTTAGGTTTCCATTATTGCATATAATAGAGTCGATTACACCTAGAAACCACGTTTAGCAATACATACATAAAATAAATACAACATTATGTGACTTCAAGCAAGTCACATCACCTTTCAGGGTCTTAGTCTTTGAAACAACTCTAAATTCCCTCCAAATTCTACTGTAGCTCTATGATATGGTTCACACAGTCAAATTTCTATAGGGGCCAAGGAGGTAACATAAATGGATGAAGCAGGCTATAGATAAACCTGTAGATGCTATGCTACTAGTGTCATGACCAATCAATACAAGCAATTCTTGCCTTGCTATACTGTATCTTAAAAACCTCTGTGTGTGCCAAACAAAACCAAATGAGGCTGATTTTGGGATTTGGGGACATCAGTTTGACTCTGAGGATCTATAATAATTTACCAGTTACTGCAAAAGAACCTGCAGAAGATGGTACACAAACTGTTCAACAATGGAGTCGGAAAGACTGTTTTGAAGATGAAAGTGCCCAACTGAGACAGCCTTGTCGGAAAGTGCAAGGGTGAAATTTCACTGTGAATACATGGATTACGAGAGAATTTGTTAACTGGTCCCTGAGTATTAAACTACAGAACTGCAAGAAGAAACCTGCAGCTGTCCATGGTGCTTAAGAATTCTCCATAAAGCTGGAGCCTCTTCTCAGAGTCTGTGGTATGGGAATACTTTACACTGAACATATTGTGTGTTAAAAAAAAAAATCATCTCGGTGTAGCCCAAGAGGATCTGATGTATTCTTCACTCAACTCATATCAAATATTTAAACAGAAACTCATGTCCTCGATTTCCTTTCTGTAGTTCTGAAACAATTTATGTGTGTAGGGTGGTTGGTGTGTGTGTGTGTGTGTGTGTGTGTGTGTGTTACACTTTTGAAAGCTTCTACCAGCATCATATATTCCCCTGATGTTAATAATATCCTGACTTGATTCTCTAAGTGTCCAAAGTGCAGTGCTTGATACAAATAACTGCTTAGGTACCAGTAATTCTGCTCTGGAGTGTGCAGCTCTGTGTTATAGGAATGCCAATTTCTGATCCTTCTCCCTACAAGTTTCACTCCTCGGTAACTACTGCCTTTTATAAAGTTAAGAAAAATTACTATTGTCTCAAAGCAAGGGGAATTTAAAATTCTTTATAACACACCAAAAAAGAAGAAATAAAAAAGAAAACAAAAAAGGAGGTTGAAAACAGCATCTAATCCAGAAAATTTTCCACTCTAAAAATTTAAAACCACTTTTAAAATATAATTCACCTGGTTTATTTTGAAATCAAAACATCAATTCTGTATGTTCACAAAACCCAGAGCAAAATAATATTGGCTGGATTTCAGTTACTGTCACCCTTTTCCATTATAAACGTTGTGAAATGTTGATCCGACATTGATACTGGCTAGAGGAGTTTTTGTGCAAATCTGGAATTAAAAAAAAAATTTTAGACCTAGTAATTTGCCTTGATTGGAGTAAAAACAGTAAAAGAGGAAAAACATGGAGACAAAAATATGTGGTCCAATAAAATAACCAAACATTTAAGTCTTCTCCTTTCTTTCACAATGAAAGTTTCAAAAGCTTTAATCATGAGGAACAAGACAAGGTTGTCTACTCTCACCACTATTATCCAACATAGTTCTGGAAGTTTTAGCCACAGCAATCAGTGAAGAAAAAGAAATAAAAGGAATCCAAATCGGAAAAGAAGAAGTAAAACTGTCACTGTTTGCAGATGACATGATACTATACATAGAGAATCCTAAAGATGCTACCAGAAAACTACTAGAGCTAATCAATGAATTTGGTAAAGTAGCAGGATACAAAATTAATGCACAGAAATCTCTTGCATTCTTATACACTAATGATGAAAAATATGAAAGAGAAATTAAGGAAACCCTCCCATTTACCATTGCAACAAAAAGAATAAGATACCTAGGAATAAACCTATCTAAGGAGACAAAAGTCCTGTATGCAGAAAGCTGTAAGACGCTGATGAAAGAAATTAAAGATGATACAAACAGGTGGAGAGATATACCATGTTCTTGCACTGGAAGAATCAACATTGTGAAAATAACTATACTACCCAAAGCAATCTACAGATTCAATGCAATCTCTATGAAATTACCAATGGCATTTTTCACAGAACTAGAACAAGAAATTTCATAATTTGTATGGAAACACAAAAGACCCTGAATAGCCAAAGCAATCTTGAGAAAGAAAAATGGAGCTGGAGGAATCAGGCTCCCAGACTTCAGACTATACTACAAAGCTACAGTAATCAAGACAATATGGTACTGGCAGAAAAACAGAAATATAGATCAATGGAACAGGATAGAAAGCCCAGAGATAAACCCACGCACATATGGTCACCTTATCTTTGATAAAGGAGGCAAGACTATACAATGGAGAAAAGACAGCCTCTTCAATAAGTGGTGCTGGGAAATATGGACAGCTACATGTAAAAGAATGAAATTAGAACACTCCCTAACACCATACACAAAAATAAATTCAAAATTGATTAAAGACCTAAATGTAAGGCCAGACACTATAAAACTCTTAGAGGAAAACATAGGCAGAACACTCTATGACATAAATCACAGCAAGATCCTTTTTGACCCACCTCCTAGAGAAATGGACATAGAAACAAAAATAAACAAATGGGACCTAATGAAACTTAAAAGCTTTTGCACAGCAAAGGAAACCATAAACAAGATGAAATGACAACCCTCAGAATGGGAGAAAATATTTTCAAATGAAGCAACTGACAAAGGATTAATCTCCAAAATTTACAAGCAGCTCATGCAGCTCAATATCAAAAAAACAAACAACCCAATCCAAAAATGGGCAGAAGACCTAAACAGACATTTCTCCAAAGAAGATATACAGATTGCCAACAAACACATGAAAGGATGCTCAACATCACTAATCATTAGAGAAATGCAAATCAAAACTACAATGAGTTATCATCTCACACCAGTCAGAATGGCCATCATCAAAAAATCTACAAACAATAAATGCTGGAGAGGGTGTGGAGAAAAGAGAACCCTTTTCCACTGTTGGTGGGAATGTAGATTGATACAGCTGCTATGGAGAACAGTAATGGAGGTTCCTTAAAAAACTACAAATAGAACTACCATATGACCCAGCAATCCCACTACTGGGCATATACCCTGAGTAAACCACAATTCAAAAAGAGTCATATACCACAATGTTCATTGTAGCTCTATTTACAATAGCCAGGACATGGAAGCAACCTAAGTGTCCATAGACAGATGAATGGATAAGGAAGATATGGCACACATATATAATGGAATATTAGCCATAAAAAGAAACAAAATTGAGTTATTTGTAGTGAGGTGGATGGACGCAGAGTCTCTCATACAGAGTGAAGTAAGTCAGAAAGAGAAAAAAAAATACCGTATACTAACACATATATATGGAATCTAAAGAAAAAAATGGTTATGAAGAACCTACGGGCAGGACAGGAATAAAGATGCAGATGTACAGAATGCACTTGAGGACACGGGGATGGGGAAGGGTAAGCTGGGACAAAGTGAGAGAGTGGCATGGACGTATATACACTACCAAATGTAAAATCGATAGCTAGTGGGAAGCAGCCACATAGCACAGGTAGATCAGCTCGGTGCTTTGTGACCACCTAGAGGGGTGGGATAGGGAGGGTGGGAGGGAGATGCAAGAGGGAGGGGATATGGGGATATATGTATACGTATAGCTGATTCACTTTGTTATAAAGCAGAAACTAACACACCATTGTAAAGCAATTACACTCCAATAAAGATGTTAAAAAAAAAAGAGAAAAACACATACCATATGCTAACACATATATATGGAATCTCAAAAAAAAAAAGGTTCTGAAGAACTTAGGGGCCGGAGAGGAATAAAGACGCAGACGTAGAGAATGGACTTGAGGACATGGGGAGGGGGAAGGGTAAGCTGGGACGAAGTGAGAGAGTGGCATGGACATATATACACTACCAAATGTAAAATAAATAGCTAGTGGGAAGCAGCTGCATAGCACAGGGAGATCAGCTCAGTGCTTTGTGTCCACCAAGAGGGGTGGGATAGGGAGGGTGGGAGCGAGATGCAAGAGGGAGGGGATACGGGGATATATGTATACGTATAGCTGATTCACTTTGTTATACAGTAGAAACTAACACAACATTGTAAAGCCATTATACTCCAACAAAGATGTTAAAAAAAAAAGCTCTAATCATGAGATGATAAATATGATGGAATCAGGGAAGTTAATAAAGAATTTAAATAATAAATGGAAAGAATCTTAAAACCATTAAAATAGGAGGCTCTTTAAAATGTCATTTAGTCCCCATCATTTCAGACACTTATGTGTCTTCCTCGTTCTTGTCTTCCTAATGAAACAACTCCACAGTCCTTCTAAATAAATCATCCTAACACAAAACAGCCTTCATTTTCATCCAATGATGAAATATTTTTTCATCCTATCTAACCTTAATGTTTGCCACCTAAAGCTTATTTCCTTTTTAAAAAGTCTCTCTGTCTGCACATCCATGGGGAAAATACTCGTCATTATTCCTCATATAAATGTAAACAGTCACTAAATTAGTGAGGCTTGTTGTTCTTTTTCAGGTAAATAGACCTCATTTCTTCAACCTTATTTTGTGTACTCTTCACTCCCCATTTTCTAATATAAGGTTATTTTCCATGATACTTTTTCAAATTCCCCACATCCCATTGGTTATACAATCCTCCCTGAGAGGAGAAAGCATTTCAGACACTATCTGTCAACTGCTACTATATTTTTTGTATGTGCTATTTATATGACCTGCTTAAATTTAAATGGAAATTACAGTAAACAGCATTCAAGTAGTTTCACGTATAGCAGGAGGTGGCTGTACATAGATTTATTTAGGCTAAAAAAAAACTGGATTAAGAAATCTTAGAGCAGATGAAATCAGATACCACTTTCCAGAATGTTCCCTAGGAAAGCTTATGAGATTAGGAATTCTATTGAAACAATAGAAAGTATGAGTCTTCATAGGAGTTAGTTAGGCTGAGCTGAAAATGCTGGGCTGGACACATTTTTGTATCACTTCGAAATAAAAAAATATTATGACTTGTTATATAATAAACGTGAATACAAGTCATGCCTCCTTTGGCACTATTACATCTTCAACAGGAAAGCCATGAATAGTTAATTAATATTTGGTTTGTAGTTCTTATGAACAGATGTTTCATCAGAAAGAACCAGTTAATATTACCAGATGCCCATTAGGGATCTGAATTAAACTCTCTGGGAAATTACACAGGAACAGCATATTCAATCCGTATCTTCAAGGTCCTAACTTTCAACCTGAAGAGCTGAGGCAACAAAATGCAAGTGCCAGCATACAAACAAAATGATAAAGAAGACTTCCAAACAACCCTAACATGTATTACCAACTTTGCAAGGGAAGGGCAGAGGGAGGGAGAAATGTCAAAGAAAGAGTTCCTACAGTATTTGGAGGTGCTAGAAGGAGGTGAAGCCAGTATGGGAAGATAGGTTTTGAGTGACGTTGTTAAAGGTTATTTTCTTGTCCTAATAGAATCTGGAAGGTCACCTCTGAAAGTAATGAAATCCTCTCTGCACTGCAATAAGATTGCTCAATTTTTAATTCAAGGAAAATCCCAAAGCAAATGGCACATGAAATACTGGGGCTTGGGGGTGGCAGCGATAAAATTATCATCAAAATTTAAAAACCTGTCAATCTAAGCAGTATACTTGGATCCATTTTTTAATGAATTATACTGTTTTTAAATGACATATGCCACTTTTATCATGCATATTCTTGCAATCTAATTCACCATAAATCTCCAAATAACTTATGGCAATTATTTTAAGTGCTGCTTTATATACAGCCATGTCATTTGCTCTCTTTTTCTATTTTTGTTGCATCGATGTGAAGGAGTTTTAATTTATTTCATATTTTTGCTAACAACAAAGAGAAATATGATGCACCAAGAAAAGAATGAGCCCACAGAGCATCTGGTACTCCTCCCCCATTTAAAAAATGATATTTAATATGGGTGTTTCCATTCCAAATATTCTAGCACCTTATATTTAATTTACAGTCAAAGTTTTCTCCCCTTAAACTCTATCTAAAGCCATAAACTGAATCTTTCATCTTATCATAGTGACTTAACATAGACTATGAAGTAAGCAAATTTTGTCATAAGACTTTAGGATCGAGTAAAGCACTAGAAGGGACCCTAATAAATATTACGGCTATTACCTTGCCTTCCAGTATAGCTGAATCAGACAGAGACAGATCATTTACTTTCCTATTCATGTAATTCTCCTTGAAAAATAATTTCAAGAGAATTTCTGTTAATAATTAATAATAGAAGTCCAGGGCCAGAGTCAAAGTGAGAACAAACCATTGAAGGAAGTTCACAGTTCAAGAAGCCTTCTATACACCATACTTCAGGACTGAAATTAACGTATAGAGCTTAATTCAACAAATGTTTCTTAAGAACTTATTAAGTACTGGGTCCTGTACAAGGTATGTCTTTGATAATGTGAGCATTCTGCCATATTGAGTATTCGCAACTCATAAATTTACATTTAGATGTCTGATTTATGAAGTAATCTAACTCATGGTATAATATGATTTGTAGTACATCCATAGTAAGGTTAATATCCAAATACAACTTCTGCCGTAGTCTTATAATTTAATTTACTATGCAGTGATATTGATACAACACAATTATAATACCTGGTAGAGAATGGTAATTCCTTTGAAGAAGAATTTAAAGAGCATGTCTTCCTAGAAGACTTCTCTTTTGGAAACTTAGAGCCACGAAGTTTGGTGAACATAGAATCGTGATTAATCTCGGACACTTGGTTAAATGCATAGCTGACTGTTGCTCAGTCAGATTTAACGAGGCATGCTATGACAAAGAGAATGACATTCCAACAGGGCAGCATGTGATAACATCTGTTTTTCAAACGCAAACACAATTTGAGCAAATAATTTCCTTTGAGAAAGGTGATGTCTTCAAAGTTAAAACTACATTGAAGATTCCACAAATATTTGAAAGATAAGTGTGCACAATTCTGATCTGTAAAAGATGAGTTGTGGACAGGATAAAATGTCTAAATGACCTGACATGCTTTGAGGTCCTGCCAAAAAATAACATTACTAATACAAAGTCTGTTATAGTGCTTCCCTTTCAGTAAAACAATGCCAAGTGGCTTTGTTTTGTGGCATTTGTAAAGGGAAAACAGTGAGTTTATGCCCAATCCAGTTACCTCCAGCTGCTCTAATTCCAAAAGAGCCACATTATTAAGTTCAAAAAGAATTCAGTCTTAGTTTAAAGAAAGAAATAAAATTTACTTAAATTTCCCCAATTTTTAATTAATGCACACATTATAATTTTGGCATATCTACCAACTTAAACATCTTTGAAACCAACAGGGCATATTTCAAATACAAACATCAAACTGCAAAAGATACCATTAAAGGTAAACCAATAAGCAAGCCACAGATTAAATCCAAAATCCTATACAAACTTCAGGTGCCTACTAAATCTCCCTAATCTTGTAGCCTACCTAATCTTCCCCATTAGAAGAGCTTGCTCCTTACCCTCTGTCACAACTCTTGCAGCCCCGGTCTGCATCATTAAAAACCTCTGCCTTATACTGTAGTTACATTTATCCACTGCAGTATATGCCAGTGGGGTGATTTCGTCCCACGAAGGGCATTTTGCAATGTCTAGAGACATATCTGGTTGTCCCAACTAGGGGTTAGGGAGGGTCTATTGGCATCTAGTGGGCAGAGGCCAGGGATGCTGCTAAACATCCTAGAGTGCCCAGCATAGTACCCCACAACAAAGAAGTATCCAGCCCCAAATGTCAATAGTGCCGGGAATGAGAAACCGTGCACATTGCATATCTGGTAAATGGTTAATTTCACATTGCACGCTGTAATTACACACAACTCAATCAGTTGTTTCTTTAGTAGCTAAATGAGGTAATGTCAATCCAAACATACCTCCTTCAGAATAAGCAAACAGTTGAGGTAAGAGAATCTGGCTCAACGTTTTATTTTTACTCTATTTTGGCTTAGGATGAAAAGCATACAAACTGTTGAAATGTTTTTGACAAAAGCTCCCAGATTTGGAGGTAATCTGTCTACAAAATAAACTATCTTCCCAGGGCTTCATTTACACACACCACATCATTTTATATGCACATTTATTTTTGCCATTTAAAAAGAAATATACATAAGAATATGATGAGATGGTTGTATGACTAAAGATGGCAGCATTAAAAACACATACGAAGGCCACTTTGCTGTGGTCTTGGAGGGGTGAGAGTTCGGGGAAATGGCTAACATGTACTCCTTCTCCATGTTCCTAAAGATGCAGAACTGAATGGATGTGGGTCCACAGATCAGCGTTCGATGTAGCATGTCTTAGGGAAGTTTTCCCCTTACTCCCAGGATACATAGCAGCTACTTATATTCCCCTCTGGGGTAGAGGTATGCCAGGTTTGAAAGAAAAGTCCAATTCTTGCTATTCCCTGGCCCTTTTATATTCAGACCTGCATGGTATTGGGGGGAAAAATACCCTTATTCTCCCAGTCTTTGGGCTTCTGCTTAACAAGGGTTATTTACAAACATTGTGATCTCTTGATTCTTGAAGCAAGCTCAGCCCTAGGGAGGCCACATCCTCATCAAGGAAAGGAAGCAGAGTCACGGCCTTTGTGTCCTGATCAAGATTTCTTCAGCTTTACAGCACCTGAAAAACCAATCTCCCTGGAGTCACCTCTTGGCAAGACCTTTCATTATGTGGACAAGCATTTCACATTAAACATGGTGTAGGATTACACTTCCCCTCAAGAGGCAGTCTCCTTCCTGTAATAACAATATTCTAATTGCTTGGAAGAGACTATAACCTCAAGAATATCTTATATCCAACCAAAAAGGTAAAAAGAAGAAGGTTAAACCTGGTTCCATAAACAATAGTACAGTCTTCCTTTGTGTATTAGCGTGAGTCCATATTGCTCTCGAGTGTACTGTTTTTGCTTATTCATTTTGTTTTGTTTTAATATGAAGGCAAATAAAATTGCAGTGTTTGTTTCCAAGCAGCAATCAGAAGGCAAAGCACTCTCCCTAAAACAGGAGGAGAGGTGGAAGAGAAGGCAGTGTCGGAGCTCCGAGACTTTGGTGACCTTCTCCAAACTGAACAGAGTATGAAATGTGAGTTTGCTCTCTTTAGAATGATTACCGAATTCCTGTTGGCTAATACGACCATTTGGCATTAAATATTCTCTAGTTGTCATGCAGATGACTCACTTAAAATCATTACAGGATAGCACATATGGTTAACTCAGTTCACTTCATCTGCCGTTCACCAACTGTTCTATAGAATATTTTTGCATCTTGTAGAATTGATCTGTTTACCTCAAGGCAAATTCAACCTGATCTATAGAGTGTTTCTTTTCTTTCAAACCAAGGAAAGTTTTCCAATTAACTTTAAAATTATAATGAACGCCTGGGTACATTTTGGGTTCTTTCTTCATATCAGAAAGATCGTATTTTATTTATTGCTCGGTGGTACACAGCAGGTCATCATCCTGCTGGCTTCCTCTCTGACGTCAGTCCCAGATTTATGACTTGTACCCATTTCATTTAGGCACCGAAATAATTTATGGTAAGACTTTTTCACCATTAAAGAAGCAAAGATTTTGTCACTTTATTTTTAGAAGAAAAAGTTTTTAAAGATTCATTTATGCTAAGTATTGAAAAGAAGACTCTATTTGAAAAACTACCCTCTAATATTTACCTTATATGCCTCTAAGCAAAGATCAGATCAGTTTTACATTTATTTGGAAACATGGTCATTTACTATTGATGCCAGAAATCATAAACCAAGATCCTTCCCAATTCCTTCTCAGGGGGTAAAGGGGTTGCTTCCAGTCTTCATAGCACACCTCCAGAAGTTCATAAAAGAAAGCAGGTTAACCCTAAGGGTCTAAACAGCCCTGGGGGGCGGAGTCAAGATGGCAGACTAGGAAGACGTGGAATTTGTGTCTCTGCACAACTAGGGCACCTACCAGGCACTGGTGGGGGACCATGGACACCCAAGGGGATGGGAGGAACCCCCAGCAACCAGGTGGGACGTGGGGCATGGGGGGGAAGTGAGGTGGGGAGGAGAAGTGGAGGTGGGATGGGACTGGCGCCCCTGCTGAGTGGCAGCTTGGGGAGGGGAAGGGATCCCACACCCAAAGGGGGAAATTGGGGGACCATTGGGAGGGCAGAGGGTCAAAAGGGAGCATGGCCAGGTTTCTGCTGCCTACTTGGGCCTCCGGGAGCCTGCTGAGATCCAGGGCCTGATCCTCTGCCCACCAAGGGCCCCTCCAGCCCGCCCAGGTCCTGAGGGAGTGGGAGGGAGGGAAGGGGGAGCAAAAGTAAAGGCCGGACCTACAGGACCGGCACCCCTGAGGGGCAGCTGGGGGGAGGGGAGGAATTCCTACACCCAGCCAGACACACCCATGGTTAGGGGTCCAGTGGGGACAGGGGAGACCCTGGGGGAGACAGTGGGGGAGGGGAGCAGAGGAACAGAAGGGAACGCTGCAGGCGCTTTTCCTGTCCACTTAGGCACTGGGGAGCCTGTTGGGCTCACAGACCTAATCCTCTGTCCTCGGAGCCTCTCTCCTGCCACTCAGAGCCCAAGTCCTGCCCCTACACCCCACCCAGGGCCCTACCTCTACACTCTGAGACCCCCTCCAACCACACTGAATGTAAACCCCACCCACACATGCTGACCCAGGACCTTACCTCCAAACTCTTGAACTCCACACTTCAGAGGCCCTCCTTTCCACGTGCTGCCTCTCCCTGTCCTCGCAGGTCCTAAGCAGAGGCCCGGCCCCACCCTAAACCCTGCCCCTAAGTTCCACCACGTCTAAACTCCACCCCCCACAGCCAAGGTCTTTTTTTTCTTCTTTTTTTCCTCTTTGAGATTGGGGTTCTGTTTTACCTTGTTGATTCACTGTTGTTGATTCATTTATATTTTTATTTTTTCTAATAAATCTTTTATTTTTCTAATTTTATTTTATTCTTTATACTTTGTCATTGTTCTGCTCCTTCAGCTTGTTACCCTTTTTTTCTTTTTTTCTTTTTTCTGTTGTGGTTTTATTTTACCTTGTTGCAGTTGTTTCAATTATATTTTTATTTTTCCTAATATATTTTTTTATCTTTCTAATTTTATTTTGTTTTTTATTCTTTGTTATTGTATTGCTCCTTTTTTTCTTTCTTTTACTGCCATGCCACATGGCTTGTGGGATCTTGGTTCCCAGGCCGGATGTTGGGCCTGAGCTCCTGTGGTGGGAGCTCCAAGTCCAAACCACGGGATGAACAGAGAATCTCAGACCCCAGGGAATATTAATTGGAGTGTGGCCTCTTGGAAATCCTCATCTCAGCACCAAGACCCAGCTCTGTCCAACTGCCTGCAAACTCCAGTGCTGGATGCCTCAGGCCAAACAACCAGCAAGACAGGAATACAGCCCCACCCATCAAAAAAAATATTAAACAACAAAAAAATATGTTACAGATGAAGGAGCAAGGAAAAAACCTATGAGACCAAATAAATGAAGATGAAATAGGCAACCTACCTGAAAAAGAATTCAGAGTAATGACAGTAAAGATGATCCGAAATCTCGGAAGCAGAATGGAGAAAATACAAGAAACATTTAACAAAGATCTAGAAGAACTAAAGAGGAAACAAACAGTGATTAACAACACAATAACTGAAATTAAAAATACTCTAGAAGGCATCAATAGGATAACTGAGGCAGAAGAACAGATAAGTGAGCTGGAAGATAAAATACCTGCCAGGGAGCAGAATAAAGAAAAAGAATGAAAAGAATTGAAGACAGTCTCAGAGACCTCTGGGAGAGCATTAAACTCACCAACATTCGAATTATAGGGGTCCCAGAAGAAGAAGAGAAAAAAAAGGGTCTGAGAAAATATTTGAAGAGATTATAGTCAAAAACTTCCCTAACATAGGAAAAGAAATAGTCAGTCAAGTCCAGGAAGCACAGAGAGTCCCATACAGGATAAACCCAAAGAAAAACACGCCAAGACACATAATAATCAAACTATCAAAAATTAAATACAAAGAAAACATGTTAAAAGCAGCAAGGGAAAAACAACAAATAACATACAAGGGAATCCCCATAAGGTTAACAGCTGATCTTTCAGCAGAAACTCTGCAAACCAGAAGGGAGTGGCAGGACATATTTAAAGTGATGAAAGGGAAAAAACCTACAACCAAGATTACTCTACAAAGCAAGGATCTCATTCAGATTTGATGGAGAAATCAAAAGCTTTGCAGACAAGCAAAAGCTAAGAGAATTCAGCACCACCAAACCAGCTTTAAAACAAATGCTAAAGGAATTTCTCTAAGCAGGAAACACAAGAGAAGAAAACGACCCACAGAAACAAACCTAAGTCAATTAAGAAAATGGTAAAAGGAACATACATATCGATAATCACCTTGAATGTAAATGGATTAAATGCTCCAACCAAAAGAAACAGACTGGCTGAATGGATTCAAAAACAAGAGCCTTATATATGCTATCTACAAGAAACCCACTTCAGACCTAGGGACACATACAGACTCAAAGTGACGGGATGCAAAAAGATATTCCATGCAAATGGAAATCACAAGAAAGCTGGAGTAGCAATACTCGTATCAGATAAAATAGACTTTAAACTAAAGACTGTTACAAGAGATAAGGACACTACATAATGATGAAGGGATCAATCCAAGAAGAAGATAAAACAATTGTAAATATTTATGCACCCAACACAGGAGCACCTCAATACATAAGGCAAATGCTAACAGCCATAAAAGGAGAAATCAACAGTAACACAATAATAGTGGGGGACTTTAACACCCCACTTACACCAATAGACAGATCATCCAAACAGAAAATAAATAAGGAAACACAAGCTTTAAATGATACAAAAGACCAGATAGACTTAATTGATATTTTTAGGACATTCCACCCGAAAGCAGAAGAATACACTTTCTTCTCTAGTGTACACAGAACATGCTCCATAATAGATCACATTTTGGGTCACAAATCAAACCTTGGAAAATTGAAATCGTATCAAGCATCTTTTCCGACCACAATGCTATGAGATTAGAAATCAATTACAGGAAAAAAAACAGTAAAAAACACAAATACATGGAGGTTAAACAGCGCGCTGCTATATAACCAAGAGATCACTGAAGAAATCAAAGAGGAAATCAAAAAATACCTAGAAACAAATGACAATGAAATCAAGATGATCCAAAACCTATGGGACACAGCAAAAGCAGTTCTAAGAGGGAAGTTCATAGCAATTCAAGATCACCTCAAGAAACAAGAAAAATCTCAAATAAACAATCTAACCTTACACATAAAGCAACCAGAAAAAGAAGAACAAAGAAAAGCCAAAATTAGTAGAAGGAAAGAAATCACAAAGATCAGAGCAGAAATAAATGAAATAGAAACAAAGAAAACAATAGCAGAGATCAATAAAACTAAAAGTTATTTGAGAAGATAAACAAAACTGATAAACCTTTAGACAGACTCATCAAGAAAAAAAAGGAGAGGACTCAAATCAATAAAATTAGAAATGAAAAAGGAGAGATTACAACTGACACTGCAGAAATACAAAAGATCATAAGAGACTACTACAAGCAACTATATGCCAATAAAATGGACAACCTAAAAGAAATGGACAAATTCTTGGAAAAGTACAACCTTCCAAGACTGAACCAGGAAGAATTAGAAAATATAAACAGATCAGTCACAGGTAATGAAATTGAAACTGTGCTTAAAACTCTGCCAACAAAAGTCCAGGACCAGATGGCTTCACAGGCAAATTCTACCAAACATTTAGAGAAGAGTTAACACCTATCCTTCTCAAAGTCTTACAAAAAATTGCGGAGGGAGGAACACTCCCAAACTTGTTCTACGAGGCCACCATCACCCTGATAGCAAAACCAGACAAAGATATCAGAAAAAAAGAAAATTATAGACCAATATCACTGATGAATATAGATGCAAAAATCCTCAACAAAATACTAGCAAACAGAATCCAACAACACATTAAAAGGATCATACACCATGATCAAGTGGGATTTATCCCAGGGATTCAAGGGTTCTTTAATATACGCAAAACAATCAATGTGATACACCATGTTAACAAATGAAGGAATAAAAACCATATGATCTTCTCAGTAGATGCAGAAAAAGCTTCTGACAAAGTTCAACAGCCATTTATGATAAAAACTCTCCAGAAAGTGGGCATAGAGAGAACCTACCTCAATATAATAAAAGCCATATACGACAAACCCACAGCAAACATCATTCTCAATGGTGAAAAACTGAAAGCATTTCCTCTAAGATCAGGAACAAGACAAGGATGTCCACTCTCACCACTATTATTCAGCATAGTATCGGAAGTCCTAGCCACAGCAATCAGAGAAGAAAAAGAAATAAAAGGAATATAAATTGGAAAAGAAGAAGTAAAACTTCACTATTTGCAAATGACATGATACTATACATAGAAAATCCTAAAGATGCCACCAGAAAACTGCTAGAACTAATCAATGAATTTGGTAAGGTTACAGGATACAAAATTAATACACAGAAATCTCTTGCATTCCTACACACTAACAACAAAAGATCAGAAAGAGAAATTAAGGAAACAATCCCATTTACCATCGCAACAAAAATAATAAAATACCTAGGAATAAACCTACCTAAGGAGGCAAAAGACCTATACTCAGAAAACTATAAAACACTGATGAAAGAAATCAAAGATAACATAAACAGATGGAGAGATATACCATGCTCCTGGATTGGAAGAATCAATATTGTGAAAATGACTATACTACCCAAAGCAATCTACAGGTTCAATGCAATCCCTATGAAATTACCAATGGCATTTTTCACAGAACTAGAACAAGAAATTTCACAATTTGTATGGAAACACAAAAGATCCAGAATAGCCAAAGCAATCTTGAGAAAGAAAAACAGAGCTGGAGGAATCAGGATCCCAGACTCCAGACTATACTACAAAGCTACAGCAATCAAGACAGTATGGTACTGGCACAAAAACAGAAATATAGATCAATGGAACATGATCAATAGAAATATAGATAGAAAGCCCAGAGATAAACCCACGCACATATGGTCACCTTATCTTTGACAAAGGGGGCAAGAATATACAATGGAGAAAAGACAGCCTCTTCAATAAGTGCTGCTGGGAAAAATGGACAGCTACATGTAAAAGAATGAAATTAGAACACACCCTAACACCATACACAAAAATAAACTCAAAATGGATTAAAGACCTAAATGTAAGGCCAGACACTATAAAACTCTTAGAGGAAAACATAGGCAGGACACTCTAAGATATAAATCACAGCAAGATTATTTTTGACCTACCTCCTAGAGTATGGGAAATAAAAACAAACAAATGGGACCTAATGAAACAAAGGAAACCATAAACAAGACAAAAAGACAACCCTCAGAATGGAAGAAAATATTTGCAAATGAAGCAACTGACAAAGGATTAATCTCCAAAATATACAAGCAGCTCATGCAGCTCAATATCAAAAAAAACAAACAACCCAGTTCAAAAATGGGCAGAAGACTTAAATAGACATTTCTCCAAAGAAGACATACAGATGGCCAACAAATGCCTGAAAAGATGCTCAGCATCACTAATCATTAGAGAAATGCAAATCAAAACCACAATGAGGTATCATCTCACACCGGTCAGAAAGGCCATCATCAAAAAATCTACAAACAATAAATGCTGGAGAGGGTGTGGAGAAAAGGGAATCCTCCTGCACTGTTAGTGGGAATGTATATTGATACTGCCACTATGGAGAACAGTGTGGAGGTTCCTTAAAAACCTAAAAATAGAACTACCATATGACCCAGCAATCCCACTACTGGGCATATACCCAGAGAAAACCATAATTCAAAAAGACACATGTACCACAATGTTCATTGCAGCACTATTTACAATAGCCAGGACATGTAAGCCACCTGAATGTCCATCAACAGGTGACTGGATAAAGAAGATGTGGCCCATATATACAATGGAATATTACTCAGCCATAAAAAGGAACAAAATTGAATTATTTGTAGTGAGGTGGATGGACCTAGAATCTGTTATACAGAGTGAAGTAAGTCAGAAAGAGAAGAATAAATACCGTATGCTAACACATATATATGGAATTTTAAAAAGCAGTACTGATGAACCTACTGGCAGGGCAGGGATAAAGACGCAGACATAGAGAACAGACTTGAGGGCATGGGGGGAGAGGAAGGGGAACCTGGGATGAAGTGAGAGAGTAGCATTGACATATATACACTACCAAATGTAAAACAGATAGCTAGTGGGGAGCAGCTGCATAGCACAGGGAGATCAGCTGGGTGCTTTGTGACCACCTAGAGGGATGGGATAGGGAGGGTGGGAGGGAGGCTCAAGAGGGAGGGGATATGGGGATATATGTATACATACAGCTGATTCACTTTGCTGTACAGCAGAAACTAACACAACACTGTAAAGCATTTATACTCCAATAAAGATGTGAAAAAACAAAATAAACAGCCCTGAGAGATCAACATCATTAACCCTTTTCCAGTGAAATAACTGAAGCCCTAAATGGTTCAAATTCTCACCAGGTAAGGAAGTAGGGAGTGGAGTGGGGTCAGGTGAGCTGGGCTTGGAAGCCGTGCCCTCCTTTCTAAGCATATCAGTCCCAGCTCAGGTCCAAAGAGTATAGTCCCTTCTTGTTCTTTGGCTATTCTGAAAGACAGATGGTCTCACTTGCGTTGCTTTGTATGACTGGCATTTTTATTGAATTAGTGACAAAAAAAATTTGACTCATTCCCAGCTGGATAATTTCAAAAATACCAAACTGAAAAGAATGATATCTCATAAATTCAGGCAAATGGGCATTAAGGAGGTTAAGCTAGCTGTCCTTTTAATATACTGAGTATTAGCATTTTCCAGGGCTTCAGGCTGTTAATGTAGTTTCAGCTCCGAAGGCTAACGCCTTTCATTAAAACTCTTTTATTCATTCTGCTTTGTTATAATAAAAAAAGTCTTAAGTTGTCACATGTAATGATTATAGAAGGTTTTCAACTCTGGGGAGAGAAAGGCTCAGGAAAGGCAGGCACAGTTTTCAAAGGCCACATACTGCTTACCTCAGTATAAAACAAAAACAGCTGTAACCAACGATTTACATCAAAAAATAAGTTTAATTGTACAGACTGCTGATTTAGGAAACCCTGAATATCGAAAGGCTCCTTAATTTTTGTACAGTCAGAGGCCCAAAGAATTCTAGGCTAGCTGATTTTAGTCACTGATGGGATAAAGGTTGTCTTAGTTTATTCAGTTGCTATAACAAAATACCATAGACTGGGTGGCATATAAACAACAAAAATGTATTTCTTACAGTTCCGGAGGCTGAAAGTCTGAGATCAGGATTCCAGCATGGTCGGGGAGGGCCCCCTTCCGTGTCGCAGATTTCTCCTAGTATCCTCGTGTCGTGGAAGGAGCTAGGGAGCTTGGTGGGGTCTCTTTCATAAGAGTAATAATGTCGTTTATAAGGGCTCCACCCTCATGATTTAAGTACCTCCCAAAGGTCCCACCTCCTAATACCATCACCTTGGGTATTAGGATGTCAACATATGGACTTTGGGGGGACACAAACATTCAAACCATAGCCAAGGGCATATTCAATAGCAACAATTTGTTTTTACTTGAGTTGAGGCTTGGATTAAAAAAGCAAAGCAGTACACCGAAAGGAGTGTATTTTACTGCATGTAAATTTAAAAATAAATTTAAATAACTGCCTAGCGATCAGCAGCGTAATGTGATTTGGTGCTAAGTCCTTTGGCTACGGACCTAGGGTTCCTTAGATTGCTTCAGACTAGGACAGGAGCATAGAACCCAGAGAAAAGACATGAGGAAAAAGTAGCCCCACTGTGGAGTTTGGAAGACTGCAAAGCAGCAGAAAAATTTCCTTCCCAGTCATTAAAATCTAGTTTAAAAATACAAAGAATGATATCCAGTTTTAAGGATAGAAGAAAATGTGCACTCTCACATACTGAGAGTGTATTAGTCAGGATTCTCCAGAAAAAAAAAAATGCCGACCAAAAAAAAGTAAAGTAAAGCACACAAGTCTGGGGTACGTCACCCGTCTTACTTATCTCTCCAACAGCCTTAGTGTCTATCACCTTGCAATCTACATAGCAGACACTGAGTTAATGTTTGTGGAATGAACTGCAAGGATGAGAAGGAGATGGGAACTACCATTTCAATGAAAGAATGTCAGTTCACCTCACTCAAGTCCACAGGTACACCTACTGGACTATTGTTTTGGGGAACACTTTCTGTAGCAGCATGGCAATCTCCCCCACTTCCTTCAAGCTTCTGATCAAATGTCACCAAAGAGGAGATATGCAACATAGTGAGAACTCTGACAATGCTTCATCACAGCAGATGTAGAACGTGTCTTTGGAAAGGTTAAATGTGAAAACTTCTCTTGACGGTAATTTGGCAATGTCTGTCAACATCTTGAATATGCATGCTTTTATCCTATAGACAAAACATGTAATTTATCTGCCCACGTGTATAAAGATGTGCAAAGATGTTCAATGCTACGATTTTGTGATTGTGGAAAAGAACCTAAATATCCACCAGTAGGGGAATAGTTAAACCAGTGATGTTACAACCCCACTATGGAATTGCTAGGCTGCTGTGTCACAGAGGAAGGCCAATCTACATGTAGCAACGTGAAAATGAATCCAACTTATGTATTAAATGAAAAAAGCAAGTTGCATAAGAGTCATTTTTGTTTAAAAAACACATATCTGTATAGTTATATGTATATTTCCTACTGCTTGAATCATGCTTAAAATATGGATATATTACCTTTGCATTAAAAGTTTTAAACACATTTAAGATATTATCTAATGCATACTTTTCTAAGCATATATGACTGCTTTTAAATTCACAGTTAACAGTGTTTTAAATCATAACTCCTACTCCTTCCTACACATAAGCCCTACAGTTCTTAGGTTATTTTTTACCTTTGGTAATAAAAGTTTCTGACAATGTAAAAAAAAAAAAAAAAAGATACTCATCTTTCAAGCACTTGGCCATACTTGAAACTCCCAGGCTTTTCAGTCTATTTTGCTTTATAATCTATTTGTTCAAATGCTGAGGGATATTGATTTATCTCGAGGTACATATTTTAAAATAAGCCAGCACAAAACAAACCAACATAGTACATAAAGCAACTGATAAATCAAGTTTAGCTACTCTTCTCATGTATATATTGTCTCAACATTGAGCCACTGAATAAAGTTTAGGAAGTAGTCTAGCTGTTGGAAAAGGTAAGGATTTTAAAATCAGGTCTTAGTTTGAATCCTGTCTCTGTCCTGAGTATGACTTACTTTCTCTGAGCCTTAGTCTTTCCATCTGTAAAACATGTTTCTTGTGAGGATTACCCACACTGTTATAGACAAAATGTCTCTGTTCCCCGCCCCCCCCAATCTATTTGTTGAAGACCTAATCCCCAGTGTGACTGCATTTGGAGATAGGGCTTATAATGAAGTAATTAAGGTCATAATTAAACGAGGTCATAACAGTGGGGCCTTGATTCAATAGGGTTGGATTTCTTATGAAAGTACATAACAGAAAAAACACTTTTCTCCCTTTTGCTGCCATGTGAGGATACAGTGAGAAGGCTACAGTGTGTAAGCAGGAAAAAGCTCTCACCAGAAACAGCGTTGTCAAACTGAGCTGGATATGAACCCTAGCTTTGCAACCCAGTCATTGGGAGTCAGTTTCTTTAACCACTTGAGCATTATTTCCCTGGTCTGTGAAATGGGTATAAAAATATCTACCCTGCACGTTGTGGGAACATGGAGGAAAAGCACTGAGGTCATGTTGGTACATTGCAAGTGCTCAAAAAATGATTCCTATTGCTGTATTTATTATGGATGTCCAATATAAAACCTCAGAGTTGCTACCAGGTTAAAAGAAAATCTCTTCCCAGTGAACATTTGGATATATCCATAAAAGGGCAGATGCAGATACCTGTCTAGTTACACTCAGTCCAGGGCTTGACCCCCGGAGGGCACCCAGTTATGTCTGCCCCCCAAACATTCCAGTAGCTTAGCTTCACTGGCTGGCACTGAAGAGGTACAGGTTATGGGATTAATCTCCAAACAGTCCAATTAGCTTCTAGAAAGATCTGTGATTAGTGGCTTGGACTGACAGGGCACCTTGAGACCAACACTTGCAGGAATACTAGAAATACTTGTGTGAGCACATCCATCCATGCAACTCCTTCAGGGCTGGCAGCCTCATAAGGAGGCTTCAGCAATGCCGGGTATGGGTTAGGATATAATCCCAATGTCATAACCTGAGATCCACTTCTTTCCCAAAGCCATGCTGGATCTTCCTCTGCAGTTACTCTGCCTGCAAATGCTAACTGCACTTCACACACAAAACCATGGTTCTGATCATGAAACAGAGGGACTGACTGCCAGGGTCACTTTTTATTGCAGGCCCAGCTGCCCTCCCATCTGCCTGTCAGGCTGGAGAAAAGGCCGAGAGCTGAAAATGGGAAAATAATACAGCCCCAACTGTTAGGAAATCTTGATTTTTTTCTCAGTTGTCATTCTGTGAGTAAAACCTAGGAATTAATCTGTGACCTCTTTGCTTTTTTTAATTTCAGAAATGGGCAAAAGCCATAGGGAAGTATCCCTTACACCACCCCAGGCCCGACTGCTACAGAGGAAGACAACAGTGACTCTAAAGTCACATAAGGATGGAATATTTTGGAAGTCTTAAGATGTGACTGGTGTTTAGAAAATAAAAAAGGCTAATATGGTTCCAAGCAAACACCGCGCATCTGCGCTGCTCTCTGGGTGGTACTCTGGTCCAAGCATCCAGGCCTGGTGGCCTTTGGTTCTTGAGTCTGAGCAATGAAGAAAACAGAGCTCTATCAATCCAGGTCCTCTGGATTTAGAATTCTCTTTTAGAATTCTCAGTACCTTTTATGTGAATGCCCTTTTGCATCATATCTCAACACTGCTGACCTAAGGGTATCAGAACCAATGCTTTTGATGTCCTTCAGCCCAAAAATGCTTCAACAGCAGAATCATTTCCATTCCCTTTTGTTTCAACACTCTCTTCAGTCATCCAGCCCATCACTCCCTCGCACCTTTTGACCAGGTCTTATTTCTAGTGATGATCTACGAAAGAATTTTATAGAGAACGCTGCTTGCTGCACAGGGTATGGAGTCTAGCACAGTCCTCAGTACACAGCTTGGCACCCAGATTTGAACAGGTGTTCAGGAAGTGTTGATGAGCAAAAAACATGCATAGAGGAAATCTTTCCCCTAGCTATTTCTGAAGTGACCCTAGTATCCCTCCCCAGTTTTCTTGATATAAAAATCCTCTGGGGCTTCCCTGGTGGCGCAGTGGTTGAGAGTCTGCCTGCCGATGCAGGGGACACGGGTTCGTACCCCAGTCCAGGAAGATCCCACATGCCGTGGAGCGGCTGGGCCCATGAGCCATGGCCGCTGAGCCTGAGTGTCCGGAGCCTGTGCTCCGCAGCAGGAGAGGCCACAACAGTGAGAGGCCCGCGTACCGCAAAAAAAAAAAAAACAAAATCCTCTGACTTGTGGTTTGCAGCAGTTCTCCAAAGCCATATGGGTCCCTGCCTTTATGAAGATTACATTTTAATGAGAGAGACAGAAAAAAACAAACAATTTTTTCCCATTTCAGGTGATAAATCCATGAAAAAAAACAAAAGAAAGTAAGGTAATGGAGAAGAAAGCGGTGGGGTGATGTTATTTGAATTAGGGTGACACAGGCAAGGCTCTCTGAGGAAGTGACATTTGAGCAGAGACTGTATAGAACAGTCTGCCAGTCAGTTTGAACCATGCAAAAAATGTCTCTAGAATTAAAATACACGACAATGGAAACACAAAACATCGGAGATATTAAATTGATCAAAAAGGCTCTTAATACACAATGTCCTGAAAGTGGTAAAAGTACTCATTTATATTGGACTTTAGTAAGTAAAGTATACATAATGTATTCTCTACAGTTTTAACAAAAGAATAATAAAATAGAGGAAGGAGAAAGAATGTAATAATAATAACTCATCAAAAAGGTAGCAAAAAAGAGAAAGAAAGAACATTTAATTGGAAAGACAGAAAACAGCATGATGATTTAAACCCAAATATATCCATAATTACATCAAGTATACATTGACTAAATACTCTAATTAAGAGACAAAGATTGTAAAAAAATGACTGCAAATAAAACCCAATCATACACAGTTTACAAGGGACACACTTTGCATATAAGGGAATGAAAAGATGGAAAGCAAAGGGTAGAAAACTGCAGACAAAACTTAACCAAAAGAAGGCTGGTATAGCTATATTAAAACTAGATAAAGTAGACTTTAAAGTCAGAAGAATCACTAGAAATCAAGAGGACCATTTCACAAAAATGAAAGGGTTATCTCAGCATAATGATATAATAATGCTCGATTTGTGTGTTTAATAACATAACTTCAAAATATACAAAGCAAAAATTAACAGAAGTAAACAGAGAAACAGAAAAACTACAACCATAGTGGGAGATTTTGATGTACTTCTCCCTGCAATTGATAGAAAGAGAAGACAAAAAAAAAAAAATCAGTATTGAAATAACTGAACATTTGAAGAATGTGATAAACAAGGATGCCCGCTGGTTTTTCCTCTATACTGCATTGCACCCGAGGTCTGAGCCAGGCTCATCCAGGCTCATTTGCAGGAACAGGGGTAAGAAGACAAATGGAGCCTACATTCCCCACACATAAACATGAAAACATTACAAATCAAGTTATGAAACTGTCAAAATATGTTCTGTCCTCCTGCCTTGACAAATAAACCTTTATAATGACAAAAAAGTACAAAGCTAAGATTTATATATGACTTAAAACTGGCAAAATATTAAAGATGATTAAATGTAATTATTATAGTACATGTCAGGTGCTCTGTTGATGGGCTGGCCATGTTTGAATAAGTCAAAAAATGAAGGCAAGAAAAATCCATCAATTTTCACATATTTATTCCATAAAATTATTTTTATACTACCTTTATTTTAGCAAATTTCTCACGTTGTTATAGTCAAGATTTTCATATAATTGGTACTATCGACAGTAATGATTTAGAGGATTAAAAAATAAAATGCAATTACATTCAAGGTATGTAAATTAATATATTTTTATAAAAAATAAAGAAAATATAAAATACCAAAACATTTTTGTTTTCAAAAATACTACTTTTCTTCTAAAATATTCAAAATTATATATTAAAACTGACGGCAAGATACAAGTAAATTAGTGAATCTCAAAATTTTAAATTACTTAAGAAACCTGATATTTTATACTTAATTTTTGAAAATTTAATAAATTTTATTAAATATTTTTATGCATGTAAAATATTTTCAACTCTATCATTCAGTGTCCTTCCAAATGCCAATGAAGTGAATCAGTAAGAGGCATCACATATGTTAGGCCTAGAATTATATGTATGCAAATTTAAGAGTAATATAAGTTGTTTCCTACTGTAAAATGTTCCTTAGCTGGGATATGCAATTGATGCAAAGATGTTGCTAATTTATGCATAACTTGCTATTTCCCAGAAATACAAATAAGAGTACAAGAGAAGTAAGAAAACAGAAGCCCAAACTACTGGGAAACAATACTTTATTATACAAGGAAGCTATGCATTCATGCTATCTAGGAAGAAAGATTTGTCAACTTAATTAATTTGCCTTTTACTTAAGTGCTTTTGCCACTCCAACCTCCTCTCACTACAAAGCAGTGTTAGTTCCCATTATCAACATGAACACAACTTGCAAATTGTCATGGAATCTGGATGCTATCACCTTTGTTTCAAAGACAATGCACAAGACGTGGAGAACCATTTTCCTGGAGGGTGGATGATGTTAGGGTAAAAGTGAATATTTAGAGTAACAGATCTCAAGTAAGAGAGAAGCCCATGCATTTTAAAATAAATTTATTATGTTCAGTATATGTTTATGATATGCTGGTCTAAAAGAGGTATTGGTCTTAACCAGTGCAATAAAGCAAGAAAAACAAATGAATGGTATTAAAGATTAAAAGGGAAGAAACAAAGCTGTCATCATTTGCAGACAACATGAATGCATATGTAGAAGAAAAATTATCTTCAAAGAAACTATTTGAATTAATAACTGAATTTAGCAAATCAATTACATTTCCATATATTCAAAAAAACAAAATAAAAAATTTAAAAATTATTGCAGTCAAAATAGCATGAATCTATAAAAATCATTCATCTAGAGATAAATCCAATAAAAGATATGCAAAGCCTTTATGAGGAAAATGAAATTATTTAGAGAAACTGAAAAGTCTAAATCAATGTAAAGATACAAAATGCTATGGATAGAAGATTCTATATCGCAAAGAAGTAATTTCTACTCAAATTACAGACTGAATGCAATCCTAATCAAACTCCTACCAGGCAGTTTGGAAATTAATAAGCTAATTTAAAATTTATATGCAAGTTAAAAAGGCCAAGAATAACCAAGAAAGTTCTGAAGAACAAAGTTCAAGAATGTACACCATCAGATGTCTTAGTCCTCACTACAATCAAAATAACGTGGCATTCACACAAGGATATACAAATAGAAAAACTATAAACAAATTCATACACATAAAATCACTTGATTTATGACAAAGATGAAACTATAGTGCAGTGAAGAAATAATAATCCTTTGAATAAATGGTGCCAGGTCAATTGTATATCCATATAGGGAAATAGAATCTTGACCCTTACCTCACATCATAAAGTTCAATTGCAGGTGGATTGTTGACATAAATGTGAAAAGTTAAAAAAAAAACCACAAACTTCCAGAATATAACATAGGAGAATATCTTTATCACACTGGGATAGGTAAAAGTTTCCTAAACAAGACACAATGAGCACTAACTTATAAAGTCTGATAAATTGGACTACATTAAAAACTAAGAACTTTTATGATCAAAGACAATATTAAGAGAATTAAATGGCAATCTACAAGGGGAGAAGACATCAGCAATGTTTATGTCTGACTCATATCCAGAATATATGTGAAGAACTCCTACAGATCAGTAAGACAAAAGGCAGACAACCCAATAAAAGCATGTAAAAGACTTGAACAGACTCTTTACAAAATATACCCAAATAGCCAATTAAGCATCAGAAAATGTGATCATCAAGGAAACAGAACTTAAAGTGATAATGAAACTCCATGACACACTTACCAGAATGTTTAAAATGGAGAATTCAGACCATGCCAAGTGTTGACAGAATACGGAACAACTGGAACTAGTGGGAGGAAAACTGGCCTCATCACTTTGAAAAACTGTTAGGTGGTATTTATTAAAGTTGGACCTATGCATATTATAAGACCCCAAAATTCGTTTCTTGATATATACCCAAGAGAAATGTGTACAAATGTGTACCACAAGTCACGTACAAGTATATTCATAGCAACATTATTTGTAACAGCCAAAAGCTGGAAACAACTCAGCTGTATATGAATGGCAGAATACATGAATAAATTGTGGTATATTCATACAATAAATTACTACAGAGTAATGAAAATAAATGAACTATGGCTACATGCAACATGGACAAATCTCACCAACAATGTGGAGAAAAAGAAGCCAAACTCAAAAAAGTGCATACTCTATGAGTCCATATATACAAAGTTCAAAACAGGTGATAGCGGTCACTCCTTTGGGAAAGGGTGGTGAGAGGACCTGGGAGAGTACTATAAAAGGGCGCAAATGCTTGCAGTATTCTTTTTTCTGATCTCGGTGGCGTTTACATGAGTGTGTCCGATTTTGGAAATTCATCAAGCTGTAAGTAAACATAATGAATTATTATGAATGAAATTATATAGTTCAATGGGAAGATGGAGGCACGGAGAGGGGGTACAGCAGGCTAAATAAAACATAGGTAGCCAAACAATTATGACTGTTATAGTTGAGTGTTGGGTAGGGTGTTCATTGTGCTATTCTTTGTATTTTAGTTACATTTAAAATTTTCCATTATAAAAAGGGCCAGAAAATAAAAGAACTATCCATAGAGACCTACGACAGCCTCGTGATGGTTTACTGCCCTCTCTGAATCACAGTTTCACTGGCTCTACCTGAAAGTAAATAAACACAGATAAAGCTAAATGTCATTTGAGGACAATGAAATGATGCTACATTTTGTATGCCTTTCCTGGCACCCAGAGTGCTACCTCTCCCTTTCTAAGAGCTCACAGGTTTGGTTTCTGCTGCTGCCAGCTAACCTTTTTGCCTGAAAATTTTTGTGCCAGTGATTAAGCTATTTACCTCTCAGCTCAAACCTGCCGTTCTATATATATTCCAACTTTCTGAAGCTGGGGATGGGGCTCTGCAAACTATGGTTTTTTTTGAGGGCGGGGCACGCTGCACAGCTTGCAGGATCTTAGTTCCCCAACCAGGGACTGAACCCAGGGACAGGGCAGTGAAAGGGCAGAGTCCTAACCACTGAACTGCCAGGGAACTCCCTGCAAACTATGCTTCTGGTTTGCCAACAGGCCTTCTGATTCTGCCAAAAAGGGGCATGAGAGGGAGATGGGAAGTCTGTAAGAGGCAGAAGGAAGAAAGAACTTGCTCCTTCCTTTTCTATTTCCTGGGCACTTCCTGTCAGTTTCTTTGAGTTTCACCCCAGGGGTGGCAGTCCCTTCCCTTCCCAGCAGCTGAATCCAGCGTGCCCTTTCTCACAGAACCAGCCTCACTGTCCTCGGCTCAAAGATGGGAGCATCAGGGCAGCAGCCCCCTCCTCCAAGTTTCTAAGTTTTAATAATTCTAGCCTTTTCCCTTTGTTTCCCCAGTCTTAGGAGTGGCAGCTGTTTCCTGAAATTCTACCTCCCTGGTACCTTAAAGTTCTCTTACACTTTAGATAATTAACAACTTTCTGCCTGGTTAACCATTCTTTATGTCAAGCTCGCTCTGTTCAAGCATCAGGTGAGATTTCTGCCGACTACTGGATCCTGACTGATACAACCTTCCAGAGTTATATTCTGTCCTTGCTGCCTCTATGCTTGACATAAAAGTATTGATTATTTTCTCTCACTGAACATACATTTGTCTTTAACAAAAAAAAATCAATAAACTCTTCTCCTTCCTATGTTCACCTCAGATAAGCAGAAAAACAATTTCAATTATTCAAGTATTCGGCTATCTCAATTCTTTTTTTTAATGACTATTGAAAATTAAATAATTGAGTTTTGCCTTAACAATTCAGTCATTCACACAGTGTATAATGGGATAATTTTTGACAGTATATCTGAGCTTTAAGTCACATGTCTCTCACATGTTTACATTATTTCTCTCAAATCTTCCCATTGTGAATGAAACTGATATGGCAATATTGAAATTGAGGCAGAAAAGCCGAATTCCATCCCAAAGGCAATTGTCATCAAAGTGTTGATGTCATAAGTATGTGGAAGCTATACTGTAGGTGCTTAATTTAAAAGCAGATGAGGGGCTTCCCTGGTGGCGCAGTGGTTGAGAATCTGCCTGCTAATGCAGGGGATACGGGTTTGAGCCCTGGACTGGGAAGATCCCACATGCCGCGGAGCAGCTAGGCCCGTGAGCCACAACTACTGAGCCTGCGCATCTGGAGCCTGTGCTCCACAACAAGAGAGGCCGCGATAGTGAGAGGCCCGCGCATCGCGATGAAGAGTGGCCCCCGCTTGCCACAACTAGAGAAAGCCCTGGCACAGAAACGAAGACCTAACACAGCCAAAAAAAAAAAAAAAAAAAAAAAGCAGATGAGAGGAAAGTTGCGTATTATATGAATTAGTGTTGCCCAAAACAGAGAGAGCAAGTTATTGGGAATTTAGTCAAAATGTGCTGTGGAAAGATCGACAGGTATTATCCTAAGGAAAAAAAAAATCAATGTTTTTCTGTAAGTAAATCTCTGAATAAATTTGAGACATACCCTAATCACAGCCATCTCAGTTACTCTGTTTAATAATACGTGATATTTGTACATAAGAAGATCCCTCCCCAAAGCATGTTCATTAGTGTGACCGCCCCCCGAAATCTCACATCAGCCATATGGAATAGAGCTATATTATTACTACCCTTCTCTGTGCTCCCTCCTCTATACCCGCTGTCTAGATTTTTTTAAGTCCAGGGACGTTGGAACCTTTTCTTAGTTCAAGTGTATAAAAGTGGCCAAAGGAACTTGACCCTGGTTTTCTGATTCACAGCCTGGTTCTCCTTTCATACAGGTGCCCTAGCTAGCATTACAACATGTCTCCTTTCAGAAGCAAGGCAAACTAAGAAGTAACCTATAAAAGGAATCAGTGAACTTATTCCCTACCCTGCTCAGCACACAAACCTGTCCTCAGGAATGTCTCCTCATAGGACATTGAGTCAGTTGGTTTCTATGGGCCACAAATGTACCTCTAATAGTGAGACAGCAGCACTACCTTAGGAATGGATGACAGCTTCACGGAACCATCCTGCTGCATTTGGAGGGAAACAACTGAGACCATTTATTAACAGATGGAATTTTCAACAGGACATGGGGATTTCCAAATAAAACCAGAGAACGCTTTTGTTTCAATGAAAACCTTAAAACATTTTAAATGTCTCAGATTTTTTCTCGTAAGTCAGAAAAACCTGTTATTTTGAAAAATAGAGGAATTCTGTGCTTAACACCTTTCTTTCAAAGCAACAGCATGCAAAAATTAAAAAGGCAAAATCAGTATTGGGCTAAGAGAGCAGTTAGAGCTAAGGTGGATAATTACTGCTGAGGTTATGTCATAGGGTCAATCACTTTACCACTTCTGTTCATGGGAAGTTGATAATGCACTGATTTGTAATTCACCTTACAAATTATACACAATTTTAATCAGCTAATTTTTAGGGAAACAGTATTTGAAATACAGGTGACACCGATTTTCTACATTTTTTTAAACGATCATTTACTGTGCTGTAAGCGTAACTTGGAAGAATGAAGTGTTTTCCTTCAGTGGCATTTCTCAGACTTCGCCACTGTCCCCAAGCCAAGGACAGGATGGGTGTGGGCTAGGGCTGGGTGGAGGCACATAGCCCAAAACAGTTATTATGAAGCAAAATTTCTTTGAATTTGTGTTATATGCAACAAAGAGAGGGATTTTTGCATTCCATAATCTGTTCTTGTTTGCTTAATATAAAAATATCCTAAATTACTTGCTAGGTAAATTATTTAACTGCTGCCCCGGTCTAAAATAGCTACCAAGAAAATTATGCTCAGATTCTAGGATTCTGTTTGTCCTAAGGCATGCTACTGTCTCTCCTAATTCAAAAAGCATGGAAATTTAGGCACAGTTCTTAGTGCTCTAAAAATGCTCTACAGGGCACATGGGACAACAGCATGAATGGATTGTTGCCTTGTTTTGGTGGCTTGCAGGTAAGGAGGATACTCCCTAGCTTGATTAACCCATCCCTAAACTGTACGGTTGTGTTTATTTGATTATTCAGTGGTTTAAAATGAGGATGGCTTCACCCCCTTCAGTCCTAATTTCCAGTGCTGGATCACTACCTCAACACCCGTGCAGCACGGTGTTGCTGGAGGGGAAAGCCACAGTGTATTTCATTTCAAATGGGCTCAGAGAGCTGCTCTGCCATGTTTTCCTGCTTCATGTCAATTGCCCAGAATTGCACAGCAGTCCAGCCAAACCTTCTCTTCTTTACCCAAGGACAAAGCCCTCTTCCCCCAAGAAGAAGGTCTTGTCTATGTTACCAAGAAGATCTACTCTACTCCTGAGAAGATCAAGACCACCATCTTCAATTCAAAATACCTCTTTCTTTACTTCCATCTTATTTTCTTTCTTCCTTACCATACTGGGGGGCAGATGTTCCCATTCCTTCCCCAAATCAACCTTCCCACTTGTGTCCTTGATTCCATCTCCTCCTTCCTCTTGTTGGACCTTGCTCATGTCATGATCACAACTCGCCAGCATCTCCTGTTCTTCTCTGTCCTCAGACTAGAAGTGTGCAGGTTCCTCTTTTTGCATTTTGCGGTTGCAAACTCATCTGTTCATAGAGATCTGCTGGGTCATCTAAAGGACGGAAGGGTTAGATGGGGCTGATTAACCCCAAAGCTTATGTCTCAGAAAAAGGGAGCAGCTGTCACTTGGTTCAGCCGACTGTTGTCATGGGGGAATACAGACCACATCTGATTTCTGAAAAGCAGACAGGAATCTAGATTTCCATATGAAATCTGATAACTTTTAAATGGTGGACACTAATTTAAAAGACTAAACAACTCAAAAGATCGGTTGAGTGGGCCAAATACCTCGTGGGCCCCAACCACAACCTCTCGTTTAAACATTCATTCGACTCTGCTTCCTATTTGAATGTTATATCACTCTCAGAACTTCCCAAACATCTAGTCTGTAACTGTTATTCTTTTCCACACCCACGACTCTCTCGTCAGCCAACTTCCGTATGTCTTCCACTCTGCTGAAAGCGTACTCCTGAAGGTCACCAGGAAGCTTCTAGTCACCAAATACTCCAGAACGCCTGTGTGATAATATATACTTTTGTACATCCTTAAAACAGTGGTTCTCAAAGGGATCCCAGGAGAAGCAAAGCAATATCAGCATCACCCGGGAACCTTCTAGAAATGCAGAATCTCATGCCCCTCCCAAGACCTACAAAATCAGAAACTCTGGGGGTGAATCCAGCAATCTATGTGTTAATAAGCCCTCCAGGTGATTCTGATGCCTGCAGGTTTGAGAACCACTGCCCTAAAATATACCTACTTGTGAATCCATGGAGGAGGAAGAATTCTACGTGTGGGGAATTAATCTATCTCTCCGTATCTTGCCCTACAACTGCAATCCCTCTTCTACATGTCAGGGAATGTCTCTGCATTGATGGAGCACTCTTTGTTAAAGGATTTTCACATTTTATCATCTACTTTCTGGGTAAGAATCCTACATGTTAGGCAGAGCAAGCCGAACAAGCTTATTATCCCCATCTGGCCATCTTACAAATGTGAACACTAGCAATAAGAGGTTAAGTGATTTTCTTAAAATCACAGTTAGTACAATGTCAGAGTTAAGACCATTAATCTGGTTTCCTGACATAAATCGCAGCCTTTTCTTTTTGTCTGTGTTTCAGAAATAGCATTTTTTCCTTCCTGTAAGAGTCAACTACATTAGCTGCAGAAAAGCTGGTAAGCACAGAAACTACAACAGAAGAAACCAAAAAATCACCCAGAATTCCATCATCTGTTACTGTGCATTTTCTTTACCTCTTTTTTTTCTTTAAGTGCATGAGCCCACACCTGCACAGGTGCAGCCCTCTTTTCTGTCCCACGATATTGTCAGGATAAGCAGCTCCCTTGTCCTCAGAGCCTATGCTAACTTTCTGGAGAGATCATAAATGAAAAACTTCAAGAATTATTTTCTCTATTTATTGTTCATCAAAGTTATAAGTAACTCTGAAAGGAGATGCAAAACCTAAATGAAAGGATAACCGTAATAGAATCCAATAATAAAAACACCCTTCATTACCATAACAGCCTAGCATGTCAATAAAATTGAGACTGCTCCTGCAATAAGCCAAAAATTAGAAAATATACCCAAGGGCATGCAATGGGAAACTTTTAATTTTTTATGGACCCAGAGAATTAGTTTTCCCTGATTCTGGCATTCCTCTAAAATCCAGTATTCCCTTCCTCACTTCCTTAATTCACATACAAAATTAAAAAGCAAAGGCCCAAAAGCCTGAAGAAGATTCACGGGGAGGCCAACCGAAGTGCTATTTCAGACAAAGAACCTTTTTTTAGTGCACTTGTGGATAGTTATTTTTAGCCACACTTGGTTATCTCATTGGTTAGCAAGAACGTTTGCAAAGGTGTTCTGAGTTCCTTTGGGGGTTTCTTGTAAGAGTTCCTAACCTGCTGGACCTTCACTTCAGAATATAATCCCGGCAATGAAATCAACAGTTTTATTTCAGAGCAGTGTTTGTAGGGAAAAAAGCCTCCTAGCAAGAACAATCCCATTTGTGGAGTGTCTGCTGTGTGCCGGTACTGCACTGGCACTCTCCAGATCGCTGCTGTAACCTCTTTCTCAAATTATGAAATATTTTAAACATTCAAAGAGATATAGCAAATACAATGATCACCAGTGAATCCACTGTCTGACTTATTCAGATTTTAACATTTTGCCATGTTGACACTGATTTGAAAGAAAGAAAATGTTAAAATTGAAGCCCCTCATACTCTCTCACCCCATTCCCCTCTCTTCTTTTCCTCAACCCCTTTGCTATTTATCATTCCCATGCACTTTTTTAAACCTTTCCTTTCTCTCTCTCCCATTATGTGTATATATATATATATATATGTATATGTCTAAAACATTTCTATAAATGGTTTCATAATATACATATGCAACTTGCTTTTTTTGCCCTATGTTATATTATGCAAGTTGATCCTTTATACATAACCTCTTTAAGTCTCAATTTCCTCACCTGTCAGAAAGAGACAATGATGCTGCCTACAAGAGGACTAAATGATTCTGGTGAAGTGCTAGCACGATGTCCAGTATGTGATACGCATTTGATAGCAGTTAATTACAAACATTTTACTATTACCCGACACACCATGCTACCTTCCATGAGATTAGCCAAAGCAAATTCTCCTTGCCTTATTTGGCAATTAAGCTCTCCTAGGAATGCCTTACATAAACTCACGGATTTCTAGCTACTTCACATGACCCCAGGACAGAGCGGCACCATAGGCTGATTGGACACACAATGGCACAGACACACACGCGCACACCACACGCACAAAGGTTATCTGTGTGCCAGGAACCGACTGGAGCTGCTCTGTATTTACCAGTCTCACCCACACAACTCTATGCATTTCACAGGTGAGGAAACTGAAGCACAAAGAGGTTCATAAATGCTGGAGACCACAGATCTAGTCAGTGCTGCCACAGCTGGATGCTAATTTCAGAAAGTCCTGTTCTTGAGCCTGGGCTCAGGGCTGATACTCGGCTGCTTCTCCACCTCTAAGCCTGCATAGGTTTCTCTATTTTCTGGTTTTTCAAAAGCTGCACGTTCACAAAAGAGACATGCAACAGCAAACGTCATATGTGCTTCCCAGGGTATTTACTGAATTATTTACTAAAGACAAATACCCAGAGTCATTAGCATTGGACAGCAGCTCACACTCAGCTCAGTCGAAGCAGATGTAAATACGTTGTGCAGGAGAGCAGATCCGAGGTTTCGCCTCCCTGCCTCCCAGCAGTGCTCACAAACAAACAGGCAGATTTCCCTCTTTAACATGAGACACTGGTTTCTTTATGCTCAGCCAAACAACAAACCATTATTCTCTTCCCTCTGAAACGACACGAAGGAATGACATAGGAATTTGTAAGATTGGCCTTTCGTTGATGCAGTGGGGTAGATGGTAGAAAAAACTGTTGAGGGCACCTGTGTGAGCGTGTTTAAAGCTCCTATAGTCCCAGCTGAGCAGTAAGGATTTTGCAGGACGGATGCCGGATATGGCTAGTTGGTGTGAAAATTATGACCTTTGTAATTTAACCTAATTGTTCAGCAATACTGGTCAGCCTCTGTAGGTAGTCTAGGCCCAATTATTTTTTTGTTGTTCCTTTTTGTTTTTTACCAACACAGCTCAAAACATCTTCCCAGTTTCCCGATGGCGCTGGTCTAGCCATAAGGGACAAAGCATATCTAGGTGTAAAATGAAGGAAGAATCGCAAGATACAGTTCAGCCACAGTGGAGGATGATGGCAGCCCTTCATTTCAAAGGGAGAGAGTGCAGAGGAAGTGCGTTTGTGCTAAACTAAAACAACAAGAACCTGCTCCTAAAAAAATAAAAAGACAACCTGCTCCTCTCTGGAACAGGTTGCTGCACCAGACTGTGCAACTTCCCTCTCCCAAGACCTTGTGGTACAGGATGAGACACATCTGATCAGCACAGCCAGCGGCCAGAGTTACTTCCAGATGCCATCAATAAACCTTTAAGATTCTCATGAATCAGCAGGACCAGTGTGTGCCTTCCAGACACAGAGGCAGCTCACCTCTCTTCCTTGCCCTCGGCTCAGGGTGCTTAGGTGAAAAAGGTTAAATAAACAACAACAAAAATAAAACAAGCAGCACAATCCAGGTACCTAGCATCCCCTTGAGCAAAACACAGGTATTTATTCGTTCTGTTTAAAGGAAACGGGGAGGACTTCCCTGGTGGTGCAGTGGTTAAGAATCCACCTGCCAATGTAGGGGACACGGGTTCGATCCCTGGTCTGGGAAGATCCCTACATGCCGCAGAGCAACTAAGCTCGTGCGCCACAGCTACTGAGCCTGAGCTCTAGTGCCCGAGAGCCACAACTACTGAGCCCATGTGCCACAACTACTGAAGTGGCGTGCCTAGAGCCTGTGCTCCACAACGAGAAGCCCCCCGCAGCAATGAAGACCCAACACAGCCAAAAATAAATAAATTAAATAAAATTTTTTTAAAAAATAAAGGAGACAGGGAACTAGCACATATTTTCTTTTGGTCTGTGTCACTGTCTTAATTCTACTATACCAACCAGGATCTTTTTTTGGCTGTATTTTTATATTTGGTTGGGTGTCCTTTTTCTAGAAGGTATTCAAAGGAAAATCAAGTACCACCAGCGATTAAAAAAAAAAACAACACAAAGCTGAGTTTACTGCTTGTGCAGTAAGAGAGAACCAAAGCTACGTTACTCAAGAACTGAGTTCAGCTGCTCTCCCTGTGCTGAAAGCAAAAGGAGCCATTTATTTCTCATTAGGAGAGATTCTATGCATTACAAGAAATACCTGAGGTAGACTGGGTTTAGGGTAGTCAGATTTAGCAAATAAAAATACAACATGCTTAGTTAAATTTGTATTGCAGATAAACGAAGAATCATTTTTAGTATAAGCTTATTCCGTGTAATATTTGGGACATACTTATACTAAGAAATGGTTCATTGTTTACCTAAAATTCAAACAATGCGTCATCCAGTTTTTTATCTAGCAGTCCTAATTAGGTGAGGCTCTTTCGGGTTCAGAGTCAGGCAGCAGCAGCTAGGTTACATGCCCACACGTGGGACTTGGTAACATTCCCCTCTCACAATGTCAGGTGAGGGTTGCACTGCAGTGCATTCTGCCACAGGGACCAGAAACCAAATTCTTCCATCTGGGATCACCCTTTGTCCATTAAGCCCAGTGGAATAGTATACTAATTTGGGGAGCAATGCACACAGAGTTCTCCAGGAACTCAAGCCAATACAAGAGGAATCACAGTTACCAGTGCCTCCTGAACAAGGAGGATCCGTTGTTGGATGCTGCTGGTGTAGACTGGGGTCGGGAAGGCGGTTCAAGGAAGGCGTCTTTGACGATGACTGATTTCTAGCTTGTGAAGCTCGTTGGAGGACAAGGTTTTCACAGATATCCAGAAGACAGGAAGATTTACAGGGAAGGCTGGAAAGGCTGAGTGGGCACAACAATCCCTCTCTTCCTTCCCAGCTGCCCAGTGAACACCTCTACATAAACATCCTCCCCCTGGGTGTCCCAGAAGGCTCTCACACGCGGCATGCTCAACACTTCCTTCGTTCTCTCTTCTCCAGACCCACTTGTCCTCCGGTAATTCCTGCCTCATGTACAGCCAGCACACAAAGGCACCAACAGCCCAAGGCTGCCAGCCTCCCTCCCCCCTCGGTCAGTGAAATGCCAAGGCCTCTGAGGCTGCCTCTGAGATGTCTCTCCAGTCCCACCTCCCGCCTGTCCCTTAATTCATGCTGTCATCATTCCTCACCTCCACATCAGCAGAAAGGTCTTAATGAGCCCCCTCCCCACCCAGCCGTTTCCTCTTTTTATCTCCTCTTCTCAGAAACGCAATTCTGAGGAGGTTTCACCATTTCTTAAAAACCTAAGCGGCTTCTCATGCCTGGAGAATAAACTCCAAATTGCCTTGGGGCAGGCACACGGGTCCTTCAAGGTTTGGCAGTGATCTTCATTTCCGGCCTCTCAACGAGCACCCTCCCCCATCCACAGATGGGGCCCCACTACCAGCCAGTTGTCTGCCATCTGATGCTCGTTCAGGTCAGGAGGGCTTTGCACAGACTGTTCCTTTACCCGGCATGTCCTTCATTTACCCTGCTTTTGTCTGGCAAATCCGTCCTTCCAGACCCTGCTCAAGTGGTAGGCCTGCTCCTGGTAAGCTGTTTCCTTCTGTGTTGCAGAGTTAGCTGCTCCCTGGTCTGTACCCCCATAGCACGTGGACCTGCCTTCATTCTAGGACTCACCAGTTCGCACTGAGTGTGGCAGAGGCAGGTCTGTCTTCCCCAGAGGATGATGAGCTTTGGGGGCAGGGACTTGTTCACCACGTCTTTGAATCCCTGGGACTTTGCACAAGCACTGACTATAATGATTATAGCAGTAATGGTTACTGTGGCTAATACTGGCTGAGTGCTTATGTGCTGGGCAATTTTCTAGACCCTTTATCTATTTTTAACTCCTTAATCCTGACAACAACCCTATGAGCCCAGTGCCATTATTATCTCCATTTGATAGAAGAAACTGAGGCCAAGATGTGAAGGGCTGGCCAAAGCAGTGTGGCCAGTGGTTTCAACTCAGCTGCAAAGTAGAAGCACCTGAGAAACTTTCTAAAAATACTGATGCTCAGAGCCACCGAGAACCAATGCCTCAGAATCTGTGGTGGCAGAGCAACTAAGCCTGTGCGTCACAACTATCGAGCCTGCGCTCTAGAGCCCGCGAGCCACAACTACTGAAGCCCGCGCGCCTAGAGCGCATGCTCCGCAACAAAAGAAGCCACCACAATGAGAAGCCTGTGCACCACAAGGAGAGTAGCCCTCGCTTGCCGCAACTAGAGAAAGCCCGTGTGCAGCAGCAAAGACCCAACACAGCCAAAAATAAAAGAAATAAATTTATTTAAAAAAATACTAATGCATGCCACAACATGGATAAACCTTGAAAAATTGTGCTAAGTGAAAGAAGCCAGTCACTAAAGACTACATATTGTATGATTCCATTTATATGAAACGTCCACAAAGAGGCAAATCTATAGAGACAAAAAGTAAATTAGTGGCTGCCTTGAGCCGAAGGAATTAGGGGGAAATGAGGGGAGGGGTGGACTGCAAAAGAATACAAGGTTTCCTTTAGGGGAGATGAAAAATGTTCTAAAATTGATTGTGGTGATGGTTGCACAACTCTGTGAATATACTAAAACCACTGAACTGTACACGCTAATGAGTGAACTGTATGAGGTGTGAATTATACCTCATAAAGCTGCTACCAAATAAAGCCGATTCAAAAGGTTAAAAAAAAAAAAAAAAGAATCTGTGGTGGGCTGGGACCTGGAGGGCCTTATTAAAACTTCCCAGGTGATTCTAAGGTACCAGCTTTGAGGATCACTGGCCTACTTGCTTCATCCTAAGAAACCTGAACCAATGTTGGGGGGAGAGGAGAGGAGCCAGAGAATGTTGGAGGGAAAAAGGGACGAGGACGCTGACAGCTGGGGGCTCCAAAGCTCTGCGGCCATGCGCCTAAGTCCCCCATCAAGCATTAGGCTGCTGTAGAGGAGTGCGGCGCCAGGCCCACCTGACATGCTGCTCTGCATCCTTCCTGAGTATTGCAGAGAGGACCACGTTCTTTCCTTAGCACATGGCTGGCTTGAGATCAGCAGTGGGAAGGGAGGCGGAGACGGCTCCTTTCCAACCTGGGTGTGCACTTTACCAGGCAACAGAGGAAGGCTCTGGCTGAATTAGACATTTCTGAGCACATGCACTATGATTCCACCTAATCTTCTCCAAGGACAGAACTGGTCCTGTTTCTCTCGGTGCACCAGCTGCTTCTCTGAAATCACTCCCTTGCCAAAATTAGAATGCGTAATGCAGTAACCACTTTCCACGGAGTCAAAAAGTTGTCAAAAGGCAGGATTTGACCATAAGAATGTTCATTTGATGAGTGCCTGAAAGGTATTTGGTTATGTGACATCACTGCCAGCTGCTTGCCAGGGAAGAAATAAGAACAGAAACGAGAGAAACTTGATGCAGAAAGCATGAGGACTTGATCCAGAATAAGGATAAGAATGCAGGGGATTTTTTTTTTTTTGGCAGATATAAAAGACCTAGGAAAGGTGAGTTACTGTAGATGTATTAGGAGGAATCAAATGTGGAGCCACGGTGGGGTTCATACAGTGCAGGAGAGATCAATTCTGACCCCAAAACTGAGGGGTTACAGCTGGATCCCAATGAGAAAAGCCGAGGATTCCCTATGGCTGAAATAAGAACACGGTGGTATCTTCAAGGGTTATAGCTGTCAGAATGATCATCATGGTGAGTGAAGATGCTGTTTAGCACAGGCTGTGCAGCCATGCAATCCCAGGCAGTTGGATCTGGGCTCAGCCCCTCATAAGCTCTGTCACTTTGCGCAGACTCCTTAAACTCAAAGAGCCTATTTCCTCATACGCAAAATATTCTTAATAATAAAGACCTACCTCATACAATTTGGGGAAGGAAGAAATGAAGAATCCACATCAACAATAATAGCTAATGCTTCTAGAGGGGGGTGGTGTGTGTGTGTATAAGAAATCTATTCACTTAATCTTCACAACAACCCTTGGAAATAGGTACTATTAGCATTTCACAGATGAGAAAACTGAGGAACAGAGAAATTAAGTGACTTCCCCAAGTTCATGTAGATAATAAGTGGCTAAGCCAGATTTTGCACCAAGGCAATCTGGTGTCAGCATCTAGGCTCTTAACTGCTATACTATGCTCAAAATTCTCTGCAGGTATTAACAGAATAAATGAGGAAAAATGTCAAACGCAAGAAAAATGGAAATGCCAGAATCCCTAAGTTACGGCTTTCAAAGGAGGAGTCCCCTAATCCCTCAGGCGCCAGGAGTGGCATTTAGACCTAGATTCACTTTCTATCACACCCTCTCCTTTTCTTTGCACCCTCTGGCTGGATGGAAAAGAGCCCCGTAAAAGTGCACAAAGGACCAGACAGGCACCCTGTGGCATCTGAAGGTAGATTTGATGGGAAGAGTGACCCTCTTCCTAGTTTCCTTGTCACTAAAGGAGCAGGAGATGCTCCTCATGAGTCCCTTCTGATTCTCACAACTGGCAGCTGCCAGCATCTCTCACTTACATCAACCACGCACCTTCTTTGAGAGAACCAAGCGGTCTTTCTAGCAGCAAAGGTATGTAAATGATTAAGTGCAAAAGGTGCACAAAAGGCACCTTTTGTTGTCCTCAGACCACCAGTGACTCCCCTGGCTCATCAGGCAGCGAGGACAGGAACACACAGCTGAATCAGTCTCATCCAATCACATCTCAACTCAACTGATGCCCACCAAGGGCAGCTCACCTAATTTCTCAGATTCCCAAGTCCCAGCATTTTTAAAACCCTGGATATTATCTCTGTTGACAATCAATAAAGCTTTTAAGAATAGAGATAGCTTTATTCTGGAGAGTTCTAAGTGCTGGTAAGCAGAGCTAAGAACATGGGGAAAAAAAGTAATGACCCTAAACTATTAACATCCCCAAATAGTTTGTCCATTTCCTATACAATGGGGTGCTTTTCACTTAGGCTGGCACAAAACCAATCTTTATTTTTAAACTGCCACCTTCCTATCACGTATTCACCTCTATTTTTAAGGAATGAATTAAATTACATTACTGTAAATAGTGGAATTTGAACCTCCAAGTTTCAAGTGTCTTTTAGTACTTCCTGGCTTTAGTTTTTTCCATTTTCTCCTTTTCTCCACCAAGCACAGAGTGTTTGCCTACTCAGCCATCTGTTTAGAATAAGTTATTCCTTCAAAACTACTATCCCACCAAAGGTATGTACCAGTGAGAAAACAAAGCTGAGGACCAGACAGGCACCCTGTGGCATCTGAATGTAGATTTGATGGGAAGAGTGACCCTCTTCCTAGTTTCCTTGTCACTAAAGGAGCAGAAGATGCTCCTCATGAGTCCCTTCTGATTCTCACAACTGGCAGCTGCCAGCATCTCTCACATCAACCACGCAGCTTCTTTTAGAGAAACTTTGAGAGAACCAAGCGGTCTTTCTAGCAGCAAAGGTATGTAAATGATTGAATAAATCGTATATTTGAACGTGCACGCATGAAAGATACTCTTTAAAAAAAATAAGGGAAAAACTGGAGCCCCCAACACTTTCCACAATACTAACAATTTAAGCTACATTACAGAGGTGAGAAAGCTCACTACTTAGCTTTCAACAAGGTAAGCCACTGCACTGAGTTCTCAGAGATTCTGCAAAAGGGGTCACACCCTCGGTGGCAGAGTAAGAGGAAGGATTCACCTGCCTCCGAAGACCCTGCTCCACTGCCTGCCTTCCCAAAACCACAGTCCACCCCTCCTTCAAGATCGAGGTTCTCCGTGAAGATGCCCCTGTAAACACTCATTCCCCAACTAGGCTGGGTCAGGCAGTGGGGAGGACAGTGAACACAGAGCTTGGAGTGTGACAAATTCACTGAGAGCCTGGCCAACCATCATTCTCATCATGTGACCGTGGGCACATCCCCCCTCTGAGCTTGGGACTCCTCAGTGACACAGGAACTGGCACTCAGCATCTGTCCCACCTTGCTTCTATATGCCTTCCTGAACTGCAGAGGCCAGAAACAATGACATTTCCAGCCTCCCTTGCAGCTAGGGTGCAGCGTGCTATTTAGGCTTAGCCAAGCAGAGACTCTCAAACTACATTCAGAAGGTGACACTGAGAAGCTATACTGCTCCTTTGCTCTTTCTCCTGGGAATCATGGAGAGGATTTTCTTTTTATTAACCTGTGGTGTTTAGTGACTAGGCTCATAAGTACTGAGAGGCAGGGCACTGGTGGCTTGTTCCAGAATGCACCAGTTCCCATGGCAGCTTCCTGATTCCTCACCTTCCCAACTGAGGCAGAAGTGGCAGCTCTCCGGGCAGGCCAGTCTTACCGTGTGATTCTGGGAGCAATTTCTGGACACGCAGCCTGCTCCTCCTGCCCTCCCAGTGATTTCTGTAAGCACCCAGTTCCTCCATTAAAGCCCCCTCTCTCTTTTTTTTTTGCGGTACGCGGGCCTCTCACTGTTGTGGCCTCTCCCGTTGCGGAGCACAGGCTCCGGATGCGCAGGTTCAGCGGCCATGGCTCATGGGCCCAGCCGTTCCACGGCATGGGGTATCTTCCCGGAGCGGGGCATGAACCCGCGTCCCCTGCAGTGGCAGGCGGACTCTCAACCACTGCACCACCAGAGAAGCCCCCCCCCCCTTTAAAATAATAGAGTGGTTTCTGTATTTTCTGCAACTGAACCCAGACTGACACATCTCTCCCTCCTTCAGAGTGGGTGTGAGGACTAAAAGCCTAAAAGGAGGCAGTTAAAAGCATAAGCTCTGGGCTCAGATGGCCTGAGCTTAAACCCTGCTGCTTCTTCCTTGCTCTATAACTACGAGCAAGTCCCTTAATCTCCAATTCCTATGCAGTGGGGTTCTCATCGATCACATAAGCAATGCTTGTAGAATGCTTGCCACAGTACTTGGTCCTCAGTAGGAATTCAGTAAGTGTCAGTGTCTTTTTGCCCCAAGCTCCTGTAGAGCCCTCTGTACACCTCTATTCCAGAACTTGTATTGATTAGCCCTCTGTGAACACAAACCCAGAGGACTGTCTATGATGTGGGAGTAAAAGGTATAGGAATATCCCAAACTCAAAACAAAGTGACTTGGGAGTAACATTAAAGAAGGAGAACTGACAAGTGATTGTAACTGACCAAGTGGAAACGTAGCAATCTATATTATTGTACCCTGTTATGGAGATACAGTGTGAACAGGTGGTCAGGTATTGCACAGAGAGGGAAGTATCACAATTAGACAGAGTTGGCCAGGTCTGTCGAAGGGCTGTCAAGGGTAGAGGAAATCTTGGCTGAGCAAATGTTCGTCTTTCCTCAGTAAGGTCATCCCTGCTGTGGTGAGAGTCTGTCAAGCATTTTAGCAAAGCAACACTTCTTGAGTCCATGATGATGCTATCAACTGGCTTCCCGTTTTGTTATCTATACAGAGTCTATGGTCAGACCAGTCAACTTGACAGTTTAATTCCTCATTTTAAATTAACAGATTGTCACCCTGATTATGATACTTTGGTTTTCCAAGTACTTGTCTACTGGGGGATAATAAGGCACTGATTTGTTGATTTGGGCTTTCCTTTCGATTTTAGAGATGTAGTTCTCATTGTATTTTAATGGGCTCTAATTGGGTTTATATTAATAGACAGCAGTCATAATGAGCTTGGGCAATACAAGTCCACCTCTGACAGAAAATCCCTTTGCAATGGGCCATTACAATCAGGGTTATGAGTCCATGGGCTGATAGCCAGGCTCCTGCCCACGGCAAATTCACTGAGGTAAATGCTACCTGCTTCCAGTGCACTGTGTCATGATATAACCTTCAAACTTGAGCATCCAAACTGTATACGACGATCTGCTCTCATGTCTGTGTGGGCTCCTGGTGTGCAATGACCATGCTTCAGCCAGATTGTACCTCCAAATGCCCCACTGAGTGCCAGGCACATACACAGTCGATACGTAATAAACATTTGATGCACAAATCCATAAACAAATGGATGTGTCCTTCTGCAGAGGAGTTTTTTTAAAAAAACTATAGAAACAAAGAGAAAAAGAAAATTCCAAAGGGATTCCAAGAAGAGGAAAATCACGGGCTTAAATATTCTATGGTGATTTTCGAAAACACTCAAAGCCTAGCTATTGATATTCCTACATTTTTGGATAGCTATTTATATCCTGTTGCTATCATGAGTGGATTCGTTTTCTACTGCAGTAAAACAAACTGTCACAAACATCGAGGCTCACGACAACATCCATTTATTATCTCCTAGTTTCCACAGGTCAGGAGTCTAGGCAGAGCACGGCTCAGCTACGTTCTTAGTTTGGGCAAGCACGTTATTAGGTGACAACTAATTCACCTTTGGCAAGCACTAAAGATTATACTACAGTTCCAGATTATTCTGGAACTAGAAAACCAGATTTCATCTGGTTTTATTTCAGACTAGGCTCTTTGCAAGAGGTATTGACCTAAGTCTGTTCATTTCATGCAGAGAAAGACCACCTTTCTAAAGTCCTCCTAGAAAATGCTGAAGTTCAAGGGAGACTGTGGGGCGAGAGGGCAATGGTATCACAAATGTATAAAACTAGAGCTTGGAATCCATGCCCCAGGCTTCCACTGCAGCCTCTAAAAAACTGAAATGTTTACCTCAAAATTCTGGAGCCAATGTATTCAATTTGCCAACACACAACTGAAACAACTGACTGGCCAAATGATGGTAAATTGTAAATTCCTTGAAGGCAAGGGTTGTGTCTTATTTATCTCTGTACCCCAAGAGCCAATGCAGGATCTGTCCTGCATTCAGTACACTGTATGTTGATAAATTCAAGAGTTTTGGATGATGGATATAAGGCTGCATTTAAAAAATTATCAATACTTATTAGAAAATTCCACTGATTCATAAATTTAGTTGCAAAGAAGAAAGGAAAAAAATTCTAAAGTAATTTCTTTTATTTGGTTTCTTCTGCTTCTCCTCCTCCTCTTCCTTCTTCTTCTTGCTTTAAATAATGATCACTTCAAATTCTACAAGGTTATTTTTCTTTATCAGAAAATAGACACAAAACAGAAATATCCCCTTGACAGTTAAAAAATAGCTTGAATACAAGCTGAAGCTCAGGGCTTCCCTGGTGGCGCAGTGGTTGAGAGTCCGCCTGCCGATGCAGGGGACATGGGTTTGTGCCCCGGTCCGGGAAGATCCCACATGCCGCGGAGCGGCTGGACCCGTGAGCCATGGCCGCTGAGCCTGCGCATCCGGAGCCTGTGCTCCACAACGGGAGAGGCCACAACAGTGAGAGGCCCGTGTACAGCCAAAAAAAAGAAAAAAAAAGGCGAAGCTCAGAATTGAAATAAACACCCCAAACACCCCAATAAGCCAATGGGATTTCCTAGTCTTTTAAAGTCACGTACAACCCAGTAAAGATCTTGACAAAGATCTAGACATACCAACAGAGAAGAGATTTCACCACTGAGTCTTTATTAGGGTAATTTCAATATCAAAAAGGAAGAACTAGTTTACAGAGCATGAAAGAAAATAACCTATGACCTGGCCATGGACATGAAGTCCAGCCTTTTGTCTGAACTAAGTTGGTGAAGAAGACAGACACAGGGAGAGCCCATCAACTTGCCCAGATCCCATCACACTTTGCTTGTCCCCATGAACATGACCCAATCCCTCCTCTGGAAGAGGGAGGGAAAGAACAACCATAAGTAACCTGTTGGCGGTCAGAAAGTCGTTCTGGACTTTGCAATTGGGACTATTTCATATGAAATTCTGACCTTCCGTAGTTTGTTTCCATTAGTCTTCAATGAAAAAACAAAACAAACCTAAGAGTTAGAATATACATTATTTGGAAAATAAATTCTCCTTGCTAAAAAGGAACAAGAAAGCATGGTTTCCTTCTGTCGGCCTTTGGGACCAGAACATCCAATGGGAGTAGGGTGTACCTTGAAGGTTGTTCAAGTGGGGTTGGGTTGTGAATGTGAGGGCCCAAGGGGACGAGAGACCCTTGTCAGGTTTGCTTTGTTTGTAGTAAGGAAGGTGATTCCTCTTAAAGAGCACTACAATCTAATACCTCAAAGTTATTTTATCCCTTACCAATCACTGGGGTCCATCGATAATTCCTGCTAATCAGGCAAGTTGCAACTAAAATATATCCTCTTGTTCTACTAAGGTAAAATCATCTCTTCGCCTTCCCTCAGTAGCTTACCCCATGCTGCAATGCACCTTTCCTCTGAGGCTCCTGTGATAGAGTGCAAAAAGTGCTTGCGCAGCTCTTTTGTGTCAAGATTACACAGCAATCAGTATGCCGCCTATTGATTTATGTGAAGATGCTCATCTTGCTGTGGAAAAGGAAATCAAGAACAATGAGCCTACTTTGAGGTCCTACTGTTTATAAAGAAAGTCAAACAAAACACAACTACAAACAGGCACCTAGACCTGGAATACAAAGCGAAACAGTTTTACTTAGCTTCTGAGTCTTATTATGCCTGCCATGAGGTAGCAAGTTGGCATAATTTAAATATCAGAGGACCTTGTTTTGAAATTCCATGACCATATTTGGTTTCCCAGTGTAGGTGTCCAACTTGCCAACAGATGTTGCCCGGCATTTTACCCATTAAACTCTATGATCTCCATAACCATTTAATAATAAGATTGGACCAGATAAGATCAGAGAGCAGATTTTCATTCTGCACAGAGATCCTGCCGGCTTTTCAACAGCAAAGTGAATTTATGGAGTAAAAGCCTCTGAAACTGTCCATAAAAACAGAGCTATAAGCAATATTCTGCAGTCAGTTCTCAAGAATAAAGAGTTTGGAGAAAAAGGCAGCACTGCAGCCATATGGACAGTCTCACCTGAAAGATGAAAAACTGAAAATGTGGAAACTGATCACTTAAAGTAATTGGTAACTATCCTTTTAAGTGAAAAATACTTTGGTTGCCCTTGGTTTGGCATCAATCATTCATTCAGTAATTGCTTACTGAGCACCTATATTTGGTGCTCAATAAACATATACAATTACCTAAAAGGTCTCTTCTAGGTAGTAGGGATTCACGTGTGAACAAAAATTCCTGTCCTGACGAAGCTTATATTTCGTTGACTTCTATGTTTCTACCATAAACCATGTACTGGCCTAGCTCGGGCTCCTGAGGGAGTGAGAAAGTCACCCTTTAGGTTACTGAACTGCTGATAAATGCCCTGCTATATCCTGTTGTTAAAAAAATAACATGGTCTTTTAAAATACGGTGGGTTAATATTTATCACTCTGCTTCTTGGCTTCCCAAGCAGGACAGATTTTTGTACTTCAGTCTGAGCCACACAACTTCATTTTGTTGAATGTCTGTGTGATCGACAGATAATTTTTATTACTCATCAGAGCATTTTTCAATCGAATTTTGGAACTCTGTTGCTTCTGATTTTACTGAGAAAACAGAAACAAAAAGAGAACTTTCACAAATCCCTCCAACACACTCACCCATTACCTGCAGCCGTGCTGTTACCTGTCTTCACCCCTTACTAGGTGGTGCCCATCCAAACCAACCCTTCCATCTGTACCCAGAATCTCCCACCCCTTTCCCACTTACCCAGCGACATTACCACAGCAATTCTCCCCTCTTTGCATCATCAATTCTCCCCCTTTTGCTGTGTCATTCCCATTACCACACAAATGTGCTATTCTTTCCTCCACTTAAAAAAACTCTTGACCCTACATTTTCTCTTGGCTTGCACCCATTTATTTGTTTCCCTTTACAGGTATCTCTAATTCCCACTTTCCCATTCCTTGAACCCACTTTACCCTGATTTTCACCCTACTCACTCCACCAAAACTGGTCTTGTCAAATGACCAATGACCTCCTTGTGGCTAAATCTGATGTTCAATTCTCTGTCTTCTCCCTACTTGGTCACCAATTGATGCAATCACTCTCTTTTCTTTGAAATGCTTTCTTCACCTGGCTTCCTCATTCTCCAGGTTTTATTTCCTCAGTAGCTACCACTTCTCAGGTTCCTTTGCTGGCTCTTCCTCATTTTTCTCCCGTCTCAACGCTATAAACCTCAGGACTCAACCTTCAACCTCTTCTCTTTATCTACACTCACTCCCAGGTGAATTTATTCAGTTCATGGCTTCACATACTATCTAGAGTCTTATGATTTCTGAACTTGTATTTCCAGTCTGAATTCCGGACTCATCTCCAACTGCCTACTCAACATCCCCATTTAGATGTTTACCTTAACCATTTAGATCACAAACTTAAATCCAAAATTTAACTCCTATCTTCCACTTGAAACCTGCTCCCGTGAAGTCTTCCCATCTCAGTGAATGGCAGTTCCACTCCTCCAGTTACTCAGGCCAAAAATTTTGGTATCACCTTTGATCTCTCTCTTTTTATCACACCCTGCATCTAATCCATCAGCAAATGCTGTTAGCTCTACCCTCAAGAGAGGTCCAGAATCTGACCACTTCTCCCTGCCTCTGTTGTGACCACACTGGCCAGGCCACCATCATCACCAGCCTGGGTCATGCCACCAGCTATGCAAATATGTAGACCACTCCTCTCCCACCTACAGCCTGTCTCGAAAGTGCCACTGCCTCTAGCACAAGGCACACTGAACATGATTTAGACTCTCTCAATGTTTCTGTGGGTATTATCAACGTTAATTGTCATATCACTTTCACGTCCATGGGCGCCATGAAAAGGTGAAGCACTCTGTTTTGAACCTGCAGGTACCCCAGATAGATATACTGTTGTATGGTTTTAGAGTTCTTCTGATTCTTGTTGCCACTGGCTGTCACACTGATGGGATCTATGGGGCAGCATACGCCTTGTATATGTGTACTGCCCACAGCCACATGGCTGCGGGGTAAGTGGACCCTGTGCACCCCACCATGCCAGGAGTTCTGGTGGGCACTGTATCTGCCTACCCAGAGGAGATGGCACCTTTCTCTTTGCACCAACGTGTCTTCTGCTCATCACATCCTGTACCTATAGAGCTGTCCACACTTGAGGGGTGTGTGTGCTTTTTCTAACTGGCCTGCTCAGAGCAGGGAGCCTTTTGTAAACTGCTTAGAGACACTGAATAGGCCAGTAGCAGACCTGGCCATCACTGTGCACACAGGAGTCTACCCCAACTCAGAACTCTGCCCAGCCCCTGCTCCAAACAGATCACATTTGCTGCTTCTAAATTCTTTATGGGCTGGAAAACCAGGCAACCTAATTTATTTGAATTTTGTATACGATCAAAGTAAACAGACTCTTATAAAGAGTCTAAGAAATTGTATGATTAAGTGCCTGAACTTTGAACACTGACCTTCTAGCATCTATTTGGCTGCTCAAAAGTCGTCTGGACTTTGGATCTTGGTTCTGTTCTAGACTTCTGGATATTGGACTTCCAGATAAATGGAAGTTTATGGGATTGCAATTATATGCAAATACAGATTGCCAGAAAGTGCTTTATTAATCTCTCAAGCTGACTACATGAACATTTTTTCAGGATATTCACATTCGAGCAATCCTTTATATAAAGACAATTTACTTGAACCCCACACTAAAAATGTGCTTGAAACCACTCTAATCCTATTTTCTAATATTCTCACTCAGCACTTGCCACTGTCTCTTCGTGTCTGTGGTTTCATTTGAATGTGAGCTCAGATATCTCCTCATTAGCTACCACACTATCCTATGAGACAAGGGAAAAAAGCCATCTGCTCCCATTTCTTGATGTAGAAAGTTGGGGACAGATAAACACATATAACTCATAAAATGTCAGCATTTAATAAGGGAGTAGGAATATTAAAATATTTAAATTGGTGTATAGAAACTAAAATTTAACAATAAGTTAAAGAGTGAGTCAGAAAGAGTCTCGGACAAGCATTTTTTAAATTTCTGGACTGGTTAGGTTAAGGTTAAAAAAGAGAGAAGGGGAGTTCACAGCACATCACAAAATACTTAATATTATTTTCTTCAGGTGGCTTTTTTTTGGAGCACAGGCTCCGGACGTGCAGGCTCAGCGGCCATGGCTCACGGGCCCAGCCGCTCTGCGGCATGTGGGATCTTCCCGGACCGGAGCACAAACCCGTGTCCCCTGCATTGCAGGCGGACTCTCAACCACTGCACCACCAGGGAAGCCCGGACTTTAAGAATTTTAATAAGAAGCCCCACGCTGATCATATCCAATACAAGTTATTCAACTACAGGTTCGTCCACATTTGTGATCCACATTTGCAAGAACTTGAACGGAAATAGTCATATAAGACTCTAAATAGTTTTACTAAAAACAAATAACCAAAAGCATGTACTGGGGCTGCTGAGAGACAGGAAGCAGTGCTCAGGAGAGGTGCTTGGCGGAGGCTGCGATCCAAGGTGATTATATGCTGAATGTCACTGGCTATACCACTCATTTGGGGCTGGTCTCCCAGAGCCACGCGGTGAAATGAGAGAGTTGGATTAATTTTTAGTGTGGTTGATGATTATGCACCAGTGAAGCATGTGGTGATACTTCCCAGGGCATTTAAGTTCTTCCTCCTAAAGCATAACACTATCTTATCCAGTTCTATTTATTTTTCTTAAGTGTCTGTGACTTGCAGAGCATTAAGACACCAAAACATATGTTTCCAAAGCCTGTTCTCATTTCTCACCTTCAGTTAGACTTTCAAGGTCAGAGCTGTTTGTGGCTATCCACTTAATTGGACTTAAAATAAAAGGCAGCAGGAAACAGCAGATTTGTAATGGCCCTTCAAAGTAAGCACCAAACGAGCAGCCTGGCACATCTGAACCTATTTAAATAAATCAGCCTCTTGTTCAGGGCCCCCAAACTCCATCCACCCTGCCACTAGTCCCTGTGCAGCTGTAGCAAGCTAGCAGCAAGAGAGAGGATGTTTCCTGAACCCCTTGGAAAACCACTGGAGCTTTGAACCAATTGTGCATTTTTGTACACAGCAGGATCGCATGGCTAAGTTCTCTTTAACCTCGGAGTGTGCTCATTAATTAGGTTTGTGCAATTACTGTTCATGCCAGGCAATGACAGAGTAGATCGTTACTAGTATTGTTATTATGTACTCTATGTAGCTCCATATACTTACAAACCTTTGTTCAAAATGGATGCAAACGTTCCTAGGACCTGGAGTGGGAGAGGTTATATGTTTTGGGACAGGGTGGGTAGATGGGCAGGATTGGCCCACAGCCAAGATGTATAAAGCTAAGTGCCAAGGTTCAAACAGCAACATGGGCGAAGTTCACATCTGGGAAAGAAGGACCGTGATCCAACTGCTTTCTTGACAATGCTTCTGGATAATACGTAGGGAAAGGGATTTGACGACAAGAAACTCTCTTAGATAATACAGAGAAGAATCCGGAGTTGGTTAAAAAGGGTGATGTAGCAACTAGACAACAAACATCCAATGTTCAAGTAGATTCACGTTCCCAGGTTCTCTATAATCAATAAGTCCTGAACCTCAAACAACCCCTAAATCTTCCTCCAGTCCTTAGCTTCAAGGGCATCAAGCTTTCCAAGACCAAGTCAAGGAAACAGGCAGCTTTCGGGTTGATCCAAAGGTTCCAAATCACTCTAGGTATAAGCAGATGCGTAGAGAACAATAGGGAACAGCTTGGAGACCCAGTCCCAGTTGAGGAGCTGCCCCATCTATGGAGCATATTCCTTATTCCACAGAACAGAAAATATTTGCAAATCATATATACGTTCTTGCCCCCAGAATATATAAAGAACTCTTAAATTCAACAGTAAGGCAAATAACCCAATTTTTAAGTGGGCAAAGGATTTGAACAGACATATCTTCAAAGAAGATATACAAGTAGCCAATAAGCTCATGAAAAAGATGTTCAACATCATCATCCTTCAAGAAAATGCAAATCAAAATCACAATGAGATACTACGCCACATCCACTAGGGTGGCTATAATCAAAAAGACATATAACAGCAAATGCTGGCAAAGATGTAGAGAAATTGGAACCTTCATACCTTGCTGGTAGGAATGCAAAATAGTACAGACACTTTGGAAAACAGCTTGGCAGTTCCTTAAAATGTTAAACGTATGGTGAGCATATGACCCAGCAATTCTACTCCTAAGTGTATACCAAAGAGAATTGAAAACATATATCCACACAAAAACTTGTAGGCAAATGTTCATAGCAGCATTACTTATAATGGCCAAAAAGTGGAACTAACCCAAATGTCCATTAACTGATGAATGGATAAATAAAATATAGTATATCCATACAATGGAATATTTGGCCATAAAAAGGCAACAACATGGATGAACTTTGAAAACATTATGCTAACTGAAAGAAGCCAGACACAAAAGGCCACATATTGTATGATTCCCATTGATCTGAAATGTCCACCATAGGCAAATCTATAGCAACAGAAGGAAGATTGGTGGCTACCAGGGATGGGGACGGAAAGAGGGATGAGGAGTGATTATTAACAGATACAGGTTTCTTTTTGGTGGTGATGAACATGTTCTAAGTATAGTGGTGATGATTTTACAACTCTGAATATACGAAAAACCAGTGAATTCCACATTGAGGATGAATTCTATGATAAGTGAATTATATCTCAAAAAAACTGTTATAAAAAGTCAATAGAGGACTTCCCTGATAGCGCAGTGGTTAAGAATCCGCCTGCCAATGCAGGGGACATGGGTTCGAGCCCTGGTCTGGGAAGATCCCACGTGCCACGGAGTAACTAAGCCCGTGCGCCGCAACTACTGAGCCCGCGCACCTAGAGCCCGTGCTCTGCAACAAGAGAAGCCACCACAATGAGAAGCCCACGCACTGCAACGAAGAGTAGCCCCCGCTCACCACAACTAGAGAAAGGCCACGCACAGCAATGAAGACCCAACACAGCCAAAAATAAATTAAAAAAAAAAACCAAAATCGTAAAACATAAAGTCAATAGAGAGAAACACTACATAATGCTACACGGTAAGGAGAGCTACTTCGAGGCCACAGCTGGAGTGATCTGGCCTTTAGAATTGACGGCCCTTACCTGCCCTGACAGCCACACTTCCAACCTGAGGAGACTGGAGAATGTCTAATGAATTCTGTTTCTCAAGTCAGATATTTGTTGTTTGCTCCTTGACTTTAATACATAAGCAACTCTGTTTTGTGAATGATTCAGGCCCAGACTTTTGATCGTGAACACTCATCAGCACCATTATCAATTTCTGAAGGGTATTCAGTGCCCTTTTCCCTTCTACCCTAGATACCAAGCGAGACACCAAATACCGCAGGTGGGATTGGTTAGTTCCTGAGGCAAAGGGAGTGATTTGATCCAAGGCAGAAAACACAGATGCTGGCAAACCAACATAAGGCCCAGCCACGACTGGATGGAGATGTGACAAGCTAAGACTGAACACTGACGATGTATACAAGAAAAGAGCAAATACATTTACAGGACAGTGACAGGGGACCTCGAGAGAACTTCGTGGTTGAGCAAGGTTCAGTTTCCAAACAGGGAAACTACTTCTCTCCTAAACCCTCTGCAAGAACAGAAGGAAAGCAGGTTCAAGTCCAAACACTGAGGATTTGACTATTAGCTAGGGATCAGTTGGGGAATTGCTCCTTCATCTGGCTGTTTGGGAGGCAGAGAGAAGAGGGCCTAGGGAGTGAGGCAAGGTCCTGAAATGACAGGAGGGCAGCCTAACAGCATATGGGAGGGACTCAGAGGAAAAGAGACCAGGAATAGAATATATGTGGGTGAGTGGGACCGTATTCTGCTAATCACTTTTCCTGCGTGATTGCATCAAAATTCACAGCCTTTCTCGGAGGGAAGTGCTATTATTTTTTCTTAATCTATGGATAAGCAAACATAAGCCCAGAGAGGTTCGGTAACTTGCCCAAGATCACACAGCAAGGAGGGTCACACTCTATCTCAGTCTTAAATAATAATTCTATTGTGTTAACCCTTAAACAGCATCCTCCCTCTCAGGAAACAAAGTCACAGGTTCCTAGAACACATGCACCAATACTCAGTGCCTACCGCATGCCTAAAATAATAAAGTGGCTCAACATCTTTTTCATTGCTATCAGGTGACAGGGAAAAATAAAACTGACTTAGCCTACAAGTGGTTAGGGCAACAGATGACAGTTTAAGTGGGAGGAATGGGGCTGCTGAAGGGGAAACCTCTATTTCTACTTGCAACCTCCTTGCCCAGCTCAATGTCCATCAAGCAGTAAAAGAGAAAGTACAGAGCACCAGCAACTTTGACCCTTTCTAAGAACATCCTATGGACAGGTGAAGAAGCCTTCATTACCCCTTCAAAGGAACTAATCTCCTTTCATTGGTCTTCTTAACTGGAAAAGTACTCTGAAGGTGGTAATTTCAGGGCTTCATTACCTGACCACCTCTTCTGTTGGTCAGTCCATAATTAGGGACATATATTTGTTTCTTTCCCATTAACAGAGAGGCACAGAATTGTCAGAGCTGGTGGGGACCCTGGAGATAAACTAGCCCCTTCATTTTCAGAGGAGACACTTGGGGCAAAGTACCTGGACTAGGGTTAGACTGCCAGTGTGTGGGATGAAAGGGACTCCATCTCTCCAGGTTTGGTTCCTGCCAGTGCAGGATTCTGAGTGCATCGTTTAAAGCTGTAAACATGGCATTAATATAGTCTGGTGCCCAGACCCCTTCCAAACCCATCAGCTTTTACCAGGACAAGAACCGTGTCTGCATCATTTGGTTTACAAATCCAATTCTTCATAAAAAGGTAACCAACTTAATTGAAATGCAGCGTCAGCCTTCTTGGCAAGGTTCTGCTTCTTTCTGACTCCATATCTCCCTGTTTCATCCACATTTCTTTCCCACCCGATGACAAGCTCATTGGGAACCAAGGATGAGTCTAGGCTCAGGGAGCACATCATGCTTTGATCTGCACCTTCCTTACCCTGCAATCAGTCTCTGTCAGAGCCAGAGGGCGTAAGAAGCAAAGCCACCACCGGCTTAAAGGGCACCTTTGTGGAATTAAGAAAAGGCACCCTTTCCCCTGGGCAGACACAGTCCCACACCAAAGCACACAGCTTGTCCAGTAGAGTGATGTCTGGATTTCTGTCCCTATTTGCCCCCTTGGTCAGTACATTAGCATAGCCTTGAAGAGCAGCCCCACTAAGAGGAAGAAGGAAGAAAAAGGAATTTCTAAAAGTACTATTTTTTAAAACTTAGGTCACAATCCATTGGTGGGTCATGAAATTATTTTAGGGTTGAAACTAGCATTTTTAACAGAGTAGAAAATACTATATATATATATATATATATATGCCTCACACTTAGATTTTATTTTTATATGTATATGTAAACATATACATATGTATGTATATGTGCATGGGTATGTGTATATACTGAATTGAGATGTAAAATATATTTTTTAGTGGGGGTCATGGTAAAAAATATTTAAAAGTCACTGACTTAACACAGCCTAATATGAAATGTGCATCTAACTTGGAGGCTTGCTTTGTCTTTATTCCCAACTGTCCAGTAGGAAGCAACAAGAAAACTAGAATGCATTTAGGAGTCAGACAGACCCAAGTTCAAATGCGGTTTACCACTAAATCTGGACCTTAGGCAATCATTTATGTTTTCTGGTCCTCAGGTTCCTGATCTGCCAGTGGAGATGGTACCTGTTTCAGAACGTTGCTGTGGTAAAGATCGGGTATTAAGCACACGTCCAGTTCTCAGATCTCTCTCTTCTCTCGACTTTGGAGAGACCAGCAGAGACCAGTGATCCAGGGACACACATGCAGCTGCCACTGAGGGTTTCCACTGCCAGAAGCCACAAAGCTGAGGAGGTGTAGAGTCCTGCAGTAAACTTTAAATGATTTTCTCCTGTGCAAGTTGTTCTCCTGTCTGTATGGAAGAACTGCCTCCCAAAGCATGCTTAAACAAAAATTACTGTTTAGCCAAGTCAATTAAATCATTTAAGCGAAAATACTACAGGTAAGCCAGGTTAGGAAAAGAGTTTGGTGTTGTGGTTATGGTGAGAATCTGGTCTTCTGTTTTAGGTAAATGTGTTAGATTTTAGTTTGGCATGGTTAGAGTATTCCACATAGTAAGGATGAGAGCCGCTGAGGACAGAAATGACAAGCTAAAGTAATCTTTTAGGTCATGTGGGTCAAATCTCCCATTTTCCAGATCTGGAGATAGGGTCCTAGGACGTACAGGGTCCACCAAAGTCATGTGGTTGGGGGGCACACCCCATCCCTTGGGAACATCATTTCTTAACTCCTGGGTCACAAGGCCTCCTTCTTTAGAATAATTCATCTTTTAAAACAAAAATTGCAACAACTTCCTGCCTTGATTTAGGTGTGGAAATGTGGGCAAGTATGAGAGCTAAAGTTAGGGTTTCTCAGCATATGTTTGTAAGAGATTTTTGAGTCATCACAGCAAACTTTAAAAATGACACAAAAGACACATAGGAAATTGGCAATCTATAAATGAAAATTTGAATTCTCAAAAAACATATTTTCAACCTCCCAATTAATCAATGAAATGCAAATTAAAACAATGTAATGTTTCACCTATGAAATTGGAAAACATTAAAAATGATAATAGTCCACACTACCAAGGATGTAGCAACCTAGCAGAAACTTTAAAAGGCTCATAAACTTTGTTCCAGAATTTCTGCTTCTCCAAAATAAAAAATTCATGTGTAAGGCTGCTGGCTGTAGCATTTTTTAGAGTAGTGAAATATAATATGAAGATAACTTTCTATTTTATGATAATGCTAAACAGTGAATAACCGTTTTGAAAAACAGTTAATGATCTGAGGAAATGCTCATAATAAACCAAGTTAAAAAGTTAAAATGGTATATATTCAATATAAGTTTAAAGTTGTGCATATCCAATATCATTCAAACTTATTTAGATATATAGGTACATATGTGCATATGTGTGTGTGTGTGTGTGTGTGTGTGAGTGAAAGTCTGGAAGAATAAATGCAAAAATGTTCATAGTTATTTCTGGATGGTGCAATGGAGAGATTATAGGCTATTTAAATTTTTTTGTATTTTGATGTGTTTTTATAATCTTGTACAATGAATATATTACTTTAAGTATCTGGTAAAAATATTATTTAAAAGGCAAATCTACAATTTAAACTTTCTGTTAGAATTGCCTTTTACATTTGATTTGACTCAAAATTTGCCATTGGTAGGATCTGTTGATAAGGAGTTTTATTACAACGTCAGGCTATATTAAACATTCTGAAAGTATACAATTAAAACACGTATTATCACCCGTTGTTATATGCATTATCATTTGACAAATCCAAAGTCTAAAACATAATTTTTGGCAGTATGATGATTAAACATTCAGAGAAATCATTTTCACTATATACACCTCAAATTATTGGATACTATATTCTTTGATATATTTTAAAATTACCCAACTATATTAGTGAGGAAGCAGGGATTTCTTAGAACCTAGAACACCAACTAAGCACAAATCCAGAGGGGTCTGTGTTGCTTTGCCTCTGAGGTATTTGCCATTCCCCAGTGGTCAGAAACTGGGATTATGGAAGCTACAAACATGAGGCCTGATAGGGAGGAGGTACTTCAGGGGCCTCCACTCCCAATAAGCTAGAAATCCTGAAGGGTGGACACTCTTAGTGGGTGAATAAGGAAAAACAAATCTGCCTACCAAAGGGAAATAGTAGAATGTGCCTATTTTGGCCTTAGTTTTGAGTGGTACTGAAAAAAAGAGCAAGAAAAAAGAGTCTCCCTTAAGAATTTCTAAGCACAGCCTCACTCCTGGCTTTGGAGTCTGAATTCACTCTACATGGGTAGAAAAAAGTCAGACATTTAGGTTAGAATGGTTCCAGGTTGGCTGGGCTCCCGGGAACTTGAGAGAAGAGCAAACAAGTCCTCTCTGTTGGGATACACTTAGAACCGAGGCCTCAGTGACTCCCTACAGGTCAAGTTCCAAGAAATATGAGTTCAAAGTTTTAAAACAGGGCTTCCCTGGTGGCGCAGTGGTCGAGAGCCCACCTGCCGATGCAGGGAACACGGGTTCGTGCCCCGGTCCGGGAAGATCCCACATGCCGCAGAGTGGCTGGGCCCATGAGCCATGGCCACTGAGCCTGCGTGTCCGGAGCCTGCGCTCCGCAACGGGAGAGGCCACAACAGTGAGAGGCCCGCGTACAGCAAAAAAAAAAAAGTTTTAAAAGAAATCACTAAATACATAAGAAAGCAACCCCACATGAAACATAAAACAACACAACTAGATCTGCAAGGACACTAACACTAGAAATACCAATTATGAATTATAAATATAAATATACTTAATATGTTTAGAATAAGAAAAGAAGGCATTAAATAATAGAAGAAGAAGAAACAGTGAAAATCAACCTGACAGTGGTGAAAAGGAGCCACAAAACCTAGAAATGAAAAATATAATAATTACAATTAGAAACTAAACAGATGAGCACCAGAGCAGATTAGACAAAATTGAAGAGAAAATCAGAAAGTAGAAAGCAGATATAAAGAAATGATCAGCAAGAAGAACACAGAAAAAGATGAGTAGTTAAAAGACATGAAGAACAGGTTGAGATGGTATAACATATATCCAATCAGAATTCTAGAAGATTATGGGAAGAATGAGGTAGAGGCCAAATTGGTGGAAGGCACTAATCCGCAAATTCAGGAAGTCTAATGAATCACAAATAGGGGATAATTAAGTGAGAAAATCACACCTGTCATGGCATCAGGAAAATGCCGAACACCAAAAACAAAGAGAAAACCTTATAAAGTAGTCAAAGAGAAGAGACAAACTTCTTACAAAGGAGCAACATTCACACCAGCAGCAGTCTTTTAAATGGCAAAAGTGGAAGTCAGAGACAGTAGAATTATTATTTCAAAGTGGAATGAGAAAATAACTTTCTACCCACCAAAGCTATCCTTCAAGAACAAAAGTAAAATAGATCTGTAAGCGAATAAAAATCAGGAGCAGATACTATTAACAGATTCTTGCTAAAGGAACTTATAAAGAATGTTAGTCAGTACAAGAAAAAGTCTTAGAGAAAAGGTCTGATATGAGAAAAGAAATGAGGAGAAAAACTGGTAAAAATGTGGATACTTCTAAAAACATTGATGGCATAATGTCTAATTTGTAGGATTTAAAAAGTGAAGATTATACCTCAATAAAGCTGTTATAAAACATCAAGGTAGAACTTAAATTGTAGACTTCAAATCATTTACATTGGGGGACAGGAGACTGAGTTAAAATGCTCTAAGGCCCTTAAGATGTTTAGCATGAGTGTAAAGATATTAGCTTTACACTCTGTTGAGTTAAATATACACATTAAAATTTTTAGGGTAAACAGTGAAAGACTAGAAATAAGATGTATAAATTCCAAACTACTAATGGGAAAAGCAGATTTAGAAAAAAATCAATCAGAAACAAAAGCAAAAAAAAGTTATAAAAAATAGAAAGTTTAAAATAGCATGATAGAAAAGAATCCAAATATAATAGTAATCACAATCAATGTAAATAAACTAAACTTTCCAGCTAAAAGATAATGGTTGTCAAACTGAATTAAACAAAATGCTGCTATATTCTGTTTACTAGAGACTTACCTAAAACAAAAGGAGGTTGAAAATAGAAGAATGAAGAAACTAAACCAGTCAAATCCACACAGATGTTCTTGACTCATCTTTGAGCAACTTAACAATCTCATTCCTTGTTAAAGTTAAAATACAAATTATCTGGTTCTAGGAAAAAAAAGGGGGAGAAGGGAGGCGAAAAGGAGAGAGGAAGAAAGGAGACAGGAAGGGAAGTGGTGATAAGTCCTCACTCTCAACATTGCCAGGATTCACAAAGTTTAGGTCATCTCTTGCTGGAGGAACCAGAGTAGCTAAGGGGAACAGCCATGGGCAATCTGCCCTCTGTGTATTAAAATCCACTGGGCTTTCTGAGTCTCTCAAAGGGCCTCCTTCACTCTTTGAATCATATGCAGTAACTGAAGGGTTTGCTTTTAACATAAGTAGAGGGAAACAAAACAAGGAAAATAGCACCATGCTGTATCCCTAGATCAACAAACAGACTTGTGATACTGTGATTTATAAGAAATATATATATTTGGTCATTCAGATGACCAAAATATATTTCTCATATATATTTGGTCTTGGTTCACAGTTCCGGGCTCCTGGCTCTCAAAACCCCTGGAATTTCCTAAGTGTGGACAGTGATAAAGGTGTTGTTTGTTATGTTAATGAGGCAACTTTAGGAAAGCACCTAAGGATGGGGGCTGGTTGCCAATGGAGCCAACTGTGTGATTAAAGGGTGGGACTGAGGAGAGAGGGGCTGGAGGTCAAATCAATCGCCAGTGGCCAATGATTTAATCAACCATACCCACGTAATGAAGCCTCCATAAAAACCCCCAAAATGGCAGAGTTCAGAGTTGGTGAACACCTGGAGGTGCTGGGAGAGTGGTGCCTGGAGAGGGCACGGAAGCTCCATGCCTTTCCCCGTGCCTCACCCTAGGCATCTCTTCCAGCCAGCTGCTCCTGAGTTACATCCTTTTATAAGAAACCAGCGATCTAGTGTGTGAAATGTTTCTCTTAGTTTTGAGAGATCCTCTGGCAAATTCACTGAACCCGAGGAGGGGTCACTGGAACCTCTGACTTACAGCCAGTAGGTCAGAATTAACGGTAACAACCTGGACTTGTGACCTGCATGGGGAGTGGGGGCAGTCTTGTAGGACTGAACCCTTAACTTGTGGAAAACTGATGTTCTCTCTGGGTGGACAGTGTCAGAATTGAGTTAAATTCTTGGACACCCTGCTGGTGTCTGAAAATTTCTTGGTGTTGGGAGGGAAGCACCCGCTACCTGACCCCCTACACGTTTGAATTGGGTCCAGGAACTCAAAAGAATGCTACAATCACAGGCATCTAGTCAGTTAAGAATTTTAGTGCCTATATTTTCTTTCTTTTGAGGACAGAGAGTTTCCAAGTCTATCAAGTAATACTCACTATAAGGACGATCTCACTGAAATCTGTACATTAATTTTACTAATTTACATACTAGGTATGGAGGGGAAACAAAGGTTGAATTTATAACATATTCTTTGCATTAAGAAGGCTTGGGACTATACATTTGTATTTATATAATTGTTTATGGTTTAGCATCTTACCAGAAATACTTCACTTTATGAAGAATATTTTATAATATTGTTTCAATTTCGATTTTCCCATGATCATTAATAACAATTTGCATTGCAAACACTCTGCTGGCAAGCAACTTTTCAGGAACACACAAAATGAATAAAGCAAGGCACACCTAAATTACTAAGTAGCCTGCCTTCAACTATCCAGCTTTAAGCATCTTTATTTAGACCATTCCCTTCATTTGAACTGGGCTGACATGCTGTCAGATTACAGTGCCAAGTCTAAGAAGAAGTTAAATACCATGGACAGCTGCTTTCTAGGCCAATGACAGCCTAGCACCATAGCAGATCAGGGGACCTCAGCAGGCAGGCCAGGCACACTGCAAAACATGCCAGATGCCCTGAAACTCCATTGCTTCACATCCTGCAGGATTCAAATTAATTCCTAACCAGCTCTGGAGAGGTTTTTGGAAGATAGTCCCAATCATTTATAAATAAAAATACCCTTAAAACAAAAACCTCTGCTTAGCATAGATATTTCTAAACCACAGTCTACAAAATAAACTTTCAGGACAACAAAGGCATTTGAAGGTTTCCTTGGAGTTTATAATAATGTCTTCCCTGCATATGTTCACTGTATATGAAATTAGGCTTAAAAATATTATAATATGACAAATATCACATGCCCCTAAGGGAGACGACAGCCTGCTTAAACTCAGTGATTCACTGGCATGAACTACAATCTTCAAGGAATATTTTGAAATTCTCAAATTGGAAATAATTTATCCTGATTCACTTTTCATTTAAGAACAAAAGATGAAAGGAAAGGAACTAACACTTAGTGAACAACCCACAAGGACTATGTTAGCTGCTTAACATTCATTTCTTCATTTAGTAATTTTCCCAACTTTATGAAGTAGGTATTATTATTTTCATTTTCCTAATTAGGGAAATGAGGCTCATGAGTTTATGGGACTTCTCTGAGGTCACAAGTTTTATTATACGCCTGGGCTAACACCTTTTTTCCCTGAATCAAAGCCCAGGATCTCCTTACCGTGTCATGACACTACACGACATTTTTTTAAACAATAATATTATCACTAAAAGACGCAATAAAAATATCAAATTAAAAAACCAAACACCAGGTGGAACAGTTAAATAAAATGGGAAACTATTACTTTAAATATGAGAAAAATGTTTGTATTTTCTATTTTTTCATGCTCCACAGTTGCCCCATCATCAATAATGAAACCAAATTAAGATTTTCAACTGGTCCATGAAACAAGCAGTTTCAAAGATATTTCACTGTCTACAGCCCAGCAGAATTGATGAGTTTTTAGTAAGAACCATTGATGACTTGTATAAAAATATCTAAAATATGTTTCCTCCACTTTCCCATACTCCCCTCTTCCATAATTGTGCAATTAAGACAATGAGGTAGCTTTGCCTAAAAATATGCTTAGTATTTTGCTTCCTAAACTCTTGTACAGCACATTCCTCTCTATGAAGACTCCATTGAGGGCTGTCTTTGGCTTAGGGTCTTTTTCTGAGTGTTCTGATGATGTTAGAAGCACTGACTTAGGTAGGAAAGGTGGAGTATACAGCCAGAAATCGACTTTGCAGATCAGAGAACAAGACAGCCAAGCTCAAAGACTCATCCCTCCTTGAGACACCTTATGTTCAGTGCCTAGAGAGCAAAATCTCCGTAAGATTCTGAAGTCAGATATCTGATAAAGACCAACTGCTGAAAAAATTTTTTTCCAACAATTATTCAAAAGTGAAATTGGCAAGGTAAAATTTCCTAAAGGAAATCACACATCCTTATGTACTGTTCCACCTAAAAATATCTGCGTTCCAGCACACCGAACAAGACTTAGCTATGTTAAAAAATTCTGGTCCCATGATAATTTATAGTTCAATCTAGTTACTGAATGACAAAATAAATAATAATGATTAAGTGGAATAAACTAAAGCTATTTGGTGCTCAAAGGAAAATAATAAAATGAACATATTTTGGAGGTAAATCAGAAACAGGAGATATAGTCATGAATATAATTTGGTTTCTTTTTTAATTAGGTAAATCCAGAATTCCAAAATTTTTAAAATGCACAATATTAAGCATAGCAAAAATTATGGATATGAGTAACAACTTTAAGGAATGCCAGCCTAAGTTATTGACTTTTAAATTACCATTAAAATGACATGACAGTCACCTAATATAGTAGGTAAAAATCCTGCAAGAGCTGATTTAATGAGTGACTTATAATTTATTAAAAACCTTCTGTAAACCGTATTTAAAAGGTTATTACTAAATGCACAAAACCACCTCCTTCCTCCCTATTAGAAGACAAAATCCCCCTGCAGTCTTCAATACACCATTGGACTGCTCTGCAAATTCCTTTTTCATACACGTTGCCAACATAACCTTTAGCCGAGTCTGTGCCTAAGTTAATAAAGTTCCACTGCGGCACACCAAAACGAAAAAGTACTGAGTTCTCAAAAAGACTTTTTATCTTTGATGGGCCCAGGATATTTATGAGACACCCAATCATTCCCTTGCCTCTAAAAAACAGGCCTTTCCCTTGGCAACTGTTTAGCATTCTAATTGGAATATACACATAGACGACTAATGCAAACCACTGAAACTTGTAGCCAGTCTTGAGGAGATGGCTTGAGGGATCATCCTTTGGGCTACAAAATTAGATCAGGGACTGGGCTCCAGTGATGACCCTGTCTTACGCCCTCAAGGATACAGACTCAGTATCACATCTGAATGCTTATTTGCCACGATTTTTTTTTTTTTTACTACAGTTTCTAACAACCAACCGTACACTGAGTGATACGTTAGAAAAAATACAGTATAGAACATTTCTTTTTTGCATGGAATAAATAGAAATATTACTAGTGGTTTTTTTGTCTGTGCTTTGCTTCTGTTTCACGGCTGCTACAAAAATGATGGATGGTCATCAAACTTGAACATAAAGGAATTATGCTAAATTAATATCATTTTTTTCTTCATTCTGGACAAAACAGCTCACCCTCCACTCAACATCCGTTTTTTGCATACATGAGAATTTCCCCAGATGCAAGTATGAAAAATCTGCATATGTATTTTGTTTTACTGTTTAAAGTCACATTCCGAGACGACATTCCAATGTTAGGATATAGATCAGAATGGCATTACTCTACTTAACAGAAAATTTTATTGATGTGGCCCATAGATTATTTTTAATAATTAATCTATATTTTTGCAGATCAATTTCTTCTAAGCTCTTTACCAACTTGCTTGCTACCTAAGTGGTAGGATGGCCATTAAAATGTCATTAAAACTCCCTCAAATCCTACCATAAAAAATATTTTGGGTCATGTTTATCATGGCGTGCAAAATGGGCCCTCGAGCTACAGAGGCAGGCAGCATGGCTTGCCACTGACTCTTTCACATATCCCGATCGGTGCCTGGTCGAGTGGTCTGAAGCACTATTGTGTGCATCAAGAAGAATGGCTATGACCCATTCTAACGACCAGTCCTGCTAGGCCCTAGGCTGCTGACTTAAAGATCCAGCTCTGCTGACACAAACTTTCTTCGCTAAGCACCTTTAAAGAGATGGTTCTTGATAACTGTCACATGTTCATTTAAATCGAAAAAGCCCTGCAACTTGCAAGGCACACACACACACTTTCCCATGAAAATAAAACGGCTCACAAAAATAAGAAAATAAGCGACAAATAACTGCTGAGCCTGCTCTGAGAAGATTATGTAACCTATATTTATAAATGTTTTACTCTGAGGCAAGTAGCTTGACAACTTAGTAGACATTCCCCAGAATACCCCCCAAATTATTTTTTCCACTGTCATGTTGGTCTGGCTGTCAAAGAAATGCATAAAGCACCCTGCTATTCATTACAGCCCCAAACACCATCCCATTTAAAAAGTGGCAGATCTAAAAAACATAAGAGTTCCGAGCTATGGTCAAGAAGACATTAAATAAACAACCATCACCACCAACCTTTGCTTGGGCCTCTGGTGCTGTCACCTTGACGACTTTGTTGCGGTTTATCATTTGCTTCACCCATCTTTCTACTTGGACGTTGAATTTCATGAAAACCACATAGCCAAAGTAAGCTGTTAAGAGAAGCAAGCTTTCCCACCACATGATAAAGTTATCCAGGAAAAATATGATCAGCATGATCAAGTCAATGATGTAGAAGGACACATCCCGAAAGAGTGGCCACCATGTCAGGTTTAAGATTTCTCTGGAAAACAGAGCACACATGCCAATGACAAAGAGGATGTTGAACACCGCTGAGCCCACGATTGTGCCAATGCCAACATTGCTGTGAGCGATAAATACCCCTATGAGAGATGTGAAAAGTTCTGGGGCTGAGCCCCCGGCAGCCATAAAGGTGGCTCCAGCCACGTCATCAGAGATGCCCAGTTTTTCAGTGATGACAGTCAAAGAGGGAACAAAGAACTCATCGCAGACAATGGCTAAGGCTATGAACATGTAGATCATTCCAATGACATGGAGAATGATGGCACCTTTTCTTCGCTGCTCGAGGGAAAAGATGTCTCTTGGGTAGTCTCCTTGGGCATGAACTGTACTATTCTCAGATTTGCCTTCCTGAGAAACAGGTGGCTGTGGAGTATAATCTCGAATCTTGTCATTTAAATCTAAGAGAGTTCTTTGACGGTAATCGTGTGCTACCCTGGGGCCACTTGCACCACTGGCCTCTCCTGTGCTCGGTGTCTCTGTCTCAGAAAAGGCATTGATTGAAAACGGAACAGTGCTAATGGCTACCAGGCCCATGAAAAGGCCTAAGATTCGAATCAACTTCAGTTTTTTTCTGACATTATAATGTCTCCTGCAGCCAGACGGTGACTTATCTGAACACCATTTCTCAAGGAAAGATATGGTGGTGGTGCTTTGGTGCAGCTCCATCCTGGGTCTTCTGGTGGATGTGGTGGTCTTCGAATTGTACACTCAACCAGATGGTTCTTTCATACTTTTCCTCACTTTACAGTTAACAGTGCTTCTGGGGTGCTTCCACAATCAGAGATTCTTAGGCTTCACATGAAATATTTTCAACATTTATGCTTAAATAAAAATAAAAACAAGGATATGTGAATCGTAAAATCATGTCTTTTTTACAAAACAACTTGGCAGATATGAAAAAATCCTATCCTGTAGCCATGTGACCTTGGGTTAAGTTCCTTAATTTTTCTGTGCCTCAGTTTCCCCATTTCAAAAATTAGGACAATTACAGCACCTACCACCAAGTGCTGCTTTGAGGATGAGTTAAAATACATGAAGCATTAAGAGTAGGACGTGACACATACTAGGCACTTATGATAGTATATGTACAAAGGCAAACATTTTGGTAAATCCAATGTTAGACATAGACTATATATTTGTGTCTGTTAAATACAAAAATTTTATAGATGTAGATGGAAATCTATGTTTATCCCACCTTAACTCATGTAACAAATAACCTCCCAGGGCTAAAAAAGGCATCACTTCCTTTAGAATTATCTACGTATTTGACAACCAAAAACCACTGTCTTTTCTTTTGGTCCAATTATATAATTCCAGTTGCAGGCACACTTTTCTGATTAATCTATCACTTGGCAAGGGCTGAGTGTTGGAGGAGACAGCACTCTTTTCCTGCACACATAAAGATCTCAGGATCCTATTTTTCGTGGAAAGCCCCTCCTATAGCAAATGCAGAAAAGTAGCCCTTTAAAAATTTAAGTTTACAAAAGAATGTTCTGATGACACGAACAAACTGTCTTCCCTAAATATCTAGACACTGTATTCAGCTAAAGCTTATTTTAAAAAACAACCTTTAGTCGTATTTAAAATAGACAACTTAGTAAAGCAAACAACTTCTAACAAGTAGGCTACTTCAAGATATCCAATGTGTATTTCATAAACAATATGCAAGTTGCAGTGATACCTCTGTCCACAAAATTTGCCAAAAATAGCCCTGACACGACTCTCTAGTAGGTTAGATACCCAAGCAGTTTTCATTCTCTGTCTCCACAGAGAAGGGTAAAATACCCACACATGACAGCTGATATTCCGAAGGTTCCCCTTTTTAATTTTCTTTAAAAAACAGTTTTGTTTTGGGGTTTTGGTTTTTTCTTGTATCAACGATTTCATTTTAGAGGCATTCGCTGAGATCATCTCAGGTGTAAAATAAGCTAATTAAACACACGCCAGTGACACACTGAGATTAGCTGGAACTCAGGTTTGCAGAGGGAGCCCAAATCAAACCAGGCTGAGATGCTGTTACTCCTGAGATAAACCTAACCCAGCACAGAGATTCCCGGCTGGCCTGACAGATGTCTATGCTTAGCGTGAACGATTAAGCGACTCACTGCGCTCAGGAGATTGTCACAAAGCTCGGCCGGGGCAAACGTCAGGGACAGACTCAACTCCCAGGGTGCGCTATCGGCTCCAGCCTGAGCCGGGCTCGACCTGCAAAACCCACCGCTCCGCCGGCGAAGTGCACCCCCAGCCGCGCCCCAACTTTGCCGTGTGTGGTCCCAAACTTTCCCTGGTGGGTTCATAGGAAAATAAAACTGAAGGACAGACGCCCCACTAGCGAGCCAGAGGCTGGGATGCAGTTTGAGGAGGGGCTTGGCCGGCATCTTCCCGAATCGTTGGTGAGTAGGTGGGGAAGAGGAGCGCCCCTCTTCGCGCCTTCCCCGACTGCAGGCCCTGCCCAGCGCCCCCTACCCCGAGCCGGAAGCAGGGGCGGTTGGGGTGGGAGAAGTCGGGGCTCGGAAACCCCGCCCGGGAGCGGAGAGAGTTGGCTAACTCCTTTCGGGGCCTGGGGCACCACGTCCACCGCGGAGCTACCTGTGAGCCTGCAGCGGGATGCGCGCAACCGGGATACGGGGACAACGACTACTGCGGCCACCAAGCCTGGCGGCTGGCCGGGGCTCGACCGCCCGCACTTACCGGGATCCGCCAGGAGAACGCGCACACGGCGGGGGCCCGAGCGCGGCCCGCCGCTCCGGTCCTCCGCTTTCTCCGGCCCTCCGCCTCCTCGCTCCGAGGCCCGGGCTGCGTGCGGCTCGCACTCGCCGCCGCTCTCGCCGTCCGGGACTGGGCTGGGGAGGAGACTGAGCCGCCGCGAGCCCCGCGCGCCGCCTCTGGTGCTGCCGGGCCCCCTCCGGCCCCTCCCTCTCGCCTTCGCGCGGGGAGCGTGGCCGCAGGGCGCTCTGCTCCCGCGCTCTCTGCTCCACGCCTCCTGGGCGCAGAGGCGACGCCGGCAGCCGTCCCTTCGCAGATTTCTCTGCAGTGAGGACGGGGGTCAGGATTTGCAGGCGAGCAAGGACGGAGAGGAGAAATCGTACAGGACGGTGACGCGCCTGATTACCAAAGCCTGAAAGTGTTGCCAACTTTAGGGTCATCTCTGCTGGGCCCCTCCTCTCCAATTATCTGCAAAAAGTGACAGCAGTCACACATTTAGGAGGCCATGTAATGTGTAATGGCAACAAAGACGATCAGTGAAAAGGCAAGAAGGCCTGCAGGGTTGTATGTTCAGGCCCAGGGTTTCTGAGGTCTCTGGTTTGGCTGGCTGGGACACTGAAGGATCTTCAGTCTTGCAGTCGGACCTTTAATTTCGTGGGTGATGAAACTGAGACCCAAGACATTGTCATTTTGAGTCAGAGACAGCGTTCATATGCTGGCCTCTGGACTCCAAGCCCAGTGAAAGCAAGATCCCCCCACCACAATAAGTTGAGCCAGGCTTGTTGGGGACTGGAGGCAAGAATCTGGGCCAAAGAGTGGGCGAAGGTAAGACAGACGGGTTACTGCGGGAAGCCACTTTTACCCGGCCCTGCGATCACCACCAAAACTGCCAAGAGGGACCCACCAGGAGAAACCTTTCATCAAACGTTTTCTGCTCTCTTTACCCTCCACTCTCCTCTTGTTTTCCACTTAGAGAGGGTTTCTTCATGCTTTCCTGGGTCTAGGAGGAATGTTGGTCATATCTGGAAAACTCACTACCTTTGACTTTGGGTAAAACTCTATACTCAGACCTCTACATTTCCTCTTGATAAGTCAAGAGCAGCCTGGAGAAATTAGAAATCTCTTTTTCTCCCACCAAAGCCAGGCATTTAAGACTATTGTCTTGCTAAGGACTTAAGGTCCTATTCTGGAAGTCATAGTGTGAACTTTAAAAATATTTTTTATTTTGGAAGATTCCAGATGTTTACAAATATAAGAGAATAGTATAATAAACCTCCAATAGGGCCATCACCCAGCTTGAACAACTATCAACTCACGGTCAATCATATTTCATCCAAATCCCCTTTCCCCGTGCCATCATTTTAAAGCAAATCCCAGACATTGTATCATTTTATTTATAAATATTTACAGAAATAAAGGAAGCTATCAACCACTTCTTGTGTCAGGAAGACTAAGGAATCAATTCAAATAGGCTCCCACTAGACAAGGATAGACCAATCTGAGCACCAAAAATTGATAACAATTGCAATTGTTTCAAACGTATCAAATATGATTATATCTATAAGTTCATAATGATTCTAAAGTAACTCGACTGGTCGCTGTTGATGGGTAAGAAGGAATGAACTCATTATTTTGAAATTGTTTTAGAAAAAAGAAAACAATCATGCATTTAATCTGCCTTTTCCATACAAACTGGACTTCAGGGTAACCAATTAGCCTTTACTTCTGCCCTGCCCTTGTCTTTGCTTTCCTAGTCTAATGACCCTAATCTTCCCTGACACAGTGATGCATCTGGCTAAGAAGATCTTGTATACAAAGTTCTGCTTAAAAGAAAACAATTATATATATTTTTAAAAATCACACCCTTCCTACTAGGATCTTTACAAATGTTATCCAGCTGACTCCCCCCAGAGCCCACAGATGACCCTGAATCTCCACTTGGTGGGAAGGGGAATGAGGCCCAGATGCAGGTTGTATTGGCTGGGGTTTGTACTTGGCTGCGTATAACAGAAACTCATCCTTAGTGATTTAACCAAATAAGAGTTTAATTTTTGCGTGTAAAAAGAAGTCTGATTTAAATCTTGATTTCTAATATACTGTCAAAAAACATTTTAATGTAAGTAATCAAATTAGTATTTTTCCGTGGCTCTTCAATAATGAACTAATTCAACTTTATTGTTGGGATTACATTGTCACTTAGGCAATGATTATCAGGATTTTAAAACTTAATGACTTGTTATTCTAAGTTTGCTGTTTCAAACTTTTGTCAAGCACATTTCAAAATAAAGAAAAAAGGCTGTAAAATAAATAAATAAATAAATAAAAAGAAGTCTGAAAGCAGGCTGTCCACGGTTTGCAGAGGAGCTCCACAATGCCATCAAGGAACCCAAATCCTTTATCTATCTTCCTTAATGTATGACTTTTATTCTCATAGCCACAAAATGCTTACCTCTTTCAGACATCACATCTGTGCTCCAGGCAGGAAGAAGGGAAAAAATGAAGAGTGAAAGACAGAAGGCCTCCTTGCTAGGCTTGGCCTTTTCATTTAGGAAAGGACATGCTGTCAAAACTTCTCTTACATTTCATTGGTCACAACTTGGTCACATGGAGCTGTCTAGCTGCAAAGGAGTTAGACTAATAACTGGGCTATTAATCAGCGTGTAGAAGATCAGGGATATACTAGATTTATACTATAGAAGGGGAAACGAATGTTGGGTGGGTGACTAGCAGTATTTGACACACAGTTCTATAGTAGCTCTATAGCAGCTCAATGAGATCCACATCGGACTGAAGATCTAGCAGCTGAACTTGGCAGTCAACTGCCATGACAGTTGAGAAGGCTAAAACTGCTGTCATTGTAGTAATGGAGAAAAGCTGGCCTATCGTTTGTCTAGGTCACACGATATGAAAGCAGTAAAACTGAACAACACCTGTAGGTCTCCCAGGTCCACACACCTTACTGCCTGGTCATGAAGAAAAAGGGAGCCTCATGAGAAAATTTACTACTACCACATGATGACTTATTACAGAGTAACCTTGATCAAGTTCTTTGCTAAGAGATTTAAGTAATCAATGGGTATGGATTATTATTAAAGAGCCAACTCTTTATTTATTTTTAGATATCTGCATAAGTATACACATTAGTTGGCATCATATTTATCCTTCTACTAACTGTATGATTTATTTGAACATAGAGTTTATGGAGGTCATTGGTAATTACCAGTTAAGAATGATGGGATGGGCTCCTGTTGTAATTCTGGAGAGGAGCCTTTCAAAATTCAGTAATGACTGTTTAAAGGTACGGGGTCATACTTAAGCTAATAAGGACTTTTTCATATAAAACTGCCAAAGGAAAAAAGAAACCAGGTTCTGCTTCAAGATGGTGACATAAGAGGATGCTGCACTCACCTCCTCCGACGAACACTCCAAGTCTACACACAGAACAACGTCCTCTGAAAAAACAAACAGCAACAACAAAAACTGGCTGAGTGACTCTTACCCATTGGGTCGGAAAGGCTGGGACACAATTTTACTGTAAGCCCCACCCTCAGTGTGGTGACCCAGAGTCAGCAGGGAACTAAACGCAGAGTTGAGAGAGGCCTATTTTCTTGTCTTGGCGTGTTAGCCTGAGGGACAGACATCCGATTTGACACATTTGGGGGCCTGCTGGGATGCTCTCTGGGGATAGAGACTGATGGGAACCATTTTTTCTGCTCTCCCTCTGCCTTGGGGGCACCACCTTTTTCTTTTTTTAAAACTCTAGGCTTTCTTCCTCCCCCTTGCTTGCTTGCTTGCTTTCTCTTTCTTTCTTTTCTTTCCTCTCTTCCTTCCTTCCTTTCTTTCTTTCCTCTCTTTTCTCTTTCTCTCTTTCTTTCCCAGTGGGCACCATCTCTGTGCTCTCCCTCTGCCTTGCTCCAGAGCACCAGTATCTCTTGGAAGGGATCTTTTACACATGTCTGGTGTCCCGGTTTTTACTTCTGGTGCCCAGTCTGTCACCCAGAGGATAACCCTGGATCACTTGGCTCTGGTAACCAAGAGGGCTTACACTTGTTGTCCCAGAGGACTGTATATATTTGTATTCTTTAAAAGCTGCTACTTGAGCATTTGGCTTCAATCAGCCTAAATCTAGGTGCTGACTGAGATTCCCCACTTTGGGACACTGACAGATCTTGGCACACCCTCAACTACTGAGAGCCACTAAAAGTAAAATAAGCTGCTTGGACAATCACAAAACTTTGACAGGCAACCAAGAGCTAGGGTAGGTTTGAATGATGAGGTTCATCTTCTACATGAGGCCACTCCTTCAAGACTGGGAGAGGTGGCTGTTTTATCTAATGCATAGAAACCACACAGAGAGTCAAGCAAAATGAAGAAACAGGAATATGTTCCAAGTGAACGAACAAGATAGGGAATTCCCTGGCGGTCCAATGGTTAGGACTCCACGCTCTCACTGCTGAGGGCCCAGGTTCAATCCCTGGTAGGGGAACTAAGATCCCACAAGCCGCGTGGCATGGCAAAAAAAAAAAAAAAATCCAAAACAAACAAACAAACAAAAACCTTAATGAAAACTGCCAAAGGGATACTAGTAAAACTTACTAAGCACCCGTATCATTTTCACATAGAAACACAGGATGGTGTGATTTAAGGTAGGGTTGGGAAGGTTCCCTTTCCCCCATCCAAAATGACATCCCCAATGGGCACTGTGCCTACAATTCCACCATGAGTAATTTGTTATTTTGGCTTTTTATTTTACATCTTTGGGATTTTTTTTTTACAAAAGTAAGTGGCTCTAGAGTTATTGTGATAATAAACAACTTTACATTGCTTTTGACTTGACATTTAGTCTAAAGGAAAACAAAATTCTAGCAACTTTTCATAAGAGGAAAGTGGAAGAAAGAAAGCTGAGTGAGCCAGAAAGTTGTGGGCAACAAAGGTAAAGATGACATATTTAGGTTTTACTTTGTCAGTTTAACCACTTTTTTCAATCTCTTCTGATGTGCTTTTTTTTTTCTCCTTTCTAGTATAATCTCTAGCTTCTCTGTTATCAACATCTGCAGGCAATCAGAACATATATGAAAGATTCAATGTGCACAAAAGCAGTAGTTCCCAACCTTGACTCTTGTTAAACATTAGAATCAATGGGGGATAGTTTTAAAAGACTCTGATAGGGGCTTCCCTGGTGGCGCAGTGGTTGGGAGTCCGCCTGCCGGTGCAGGGGACACGGGTTCGTGCCCCGGTCCGGGAGGATCCCACATGCTGCAGAGCGGCTGGGCCCATGAGCCATGGCCACTGAGCCTGCGCGTCCGGAGCCTGTGCTCCACAACGGGAGAGGCCACAGCGGTGAGAGGCCTGCGTACTGCAAAATAAATAAATAACATTTTTAAAAAATAAATAAATAAAAGACTCTGACAATGACCTTCTTCTTCCCCCCTTATTATGAGCTCTTTGAGAACAAGAATCAGTATCATGTATTTTCCAGCATCAGGCACAGGGCTTGACATCTATTCAGCACACGGCTGTGGAGTGAACTGAGTTGTGGCAAATGCAGTTCGTTAAAGGAGAGTGGGTCAGTCAGGAGGGTGCAGGTTATGCTGCAGTAACAAAGAGCTCAGAAAATCACAGTGACATAAAACAACAAAGGTTTCTGTTTCTCACTCACATTACCTGTCCTCTGTGAATTCTGCTGTGTCATCCTCACTCCTGTCTCCAAGTTGGTCACTATCTAGAACATTGCCAGTTGCTGTCATAAAGAAAAGACACATGGCAAATCTTGTACTTGCTTCAGCTTGGGAGTGATACATTTACGGCTACTCACATTTCACTGGCTAAAGCAAAAAGCATGGCCATATCCATCTTCAAAGGAGCAAGAAAGTGCAGTTGCACTACATGATTGGGAGAAGAATGGAAAGATTTGGTGACCAGCACTAATGCCTATCATGATGGACAATAGTAGCAAAAAAATGGAACTAACATATATTATGTACTTACCATGAACTAGAAGTTTTCACCTATCTCTTTTCAATCTCATGAGTTTTAGCACTATTACTATTCCCATTTTACAGATGAATTAACTGAGGCTCAGTGAGGCTAAGTAGCTTGCCCAATACTAAGCAGCTCTCATTTGTACCCAATATTGGCTCCAAAGCCCATTCTTTCTGCTAATCCTCACTGTATATGACTGAGGTTTTTGGTCCCTGCCTAAGTAAGAGTAAGTTGCATTTTTCCTGATGGGATTACATCCTTAGGTGATTCCGGTGGATTTTTTTACCACCAGCTGGTCTGTAATCTAGCATAACTATCTACTTCCTAAGAGGATCCGTTTTGCTTATTTAAAAATCACAGGTGTAAATATCAAAATAGAATCCCAGTGTGCTCTAAAAAATGTTCTCCTCAGGTTCCCAACCCTGAGCTGACTTTGTTTTCCTTTGCATTTGGCTCATTTTTTGGCCAGGGGCTCTCGCCTTCCAGGTCAATGAGAACCATAAAAGCAGAAACAAATATCTGTGGGGTTAAGGAACGCAGTACAGGCTTCTTTGCTTTTGACAGTGGTTTCTGCAATGGCACTTAAAGCAACACACCCAAATCATTGCTCTTTCTTTTTCTTTTCTTTTTTTTTTTTTAATCTATTTAGGAGATGAGAAATGATGAATGCCTGTTATTTTTACATTAGAGACAGGAATTTTTTCCCCAGCTTAATCAGGAAGCACAAAAACTGAGTTTCTCTTTGCAGCACCAGCTCAGCTCCGGGCTCCTGGGCGCCGAGGCAGGCGCAGTGCTGAGGCAGGGCTCAGAGGAGTGCAGAAGCACAGGCCATCGATTTCATCAAGAAACCTGCAGTCTAGAACTCTGGCTGTCTTCCTGATTCCAGCAGGGACTTCCCGAGTGACCTCTAGGGTGTCCCTCAGTCTCTCAGAGCCACGTCAGCAAGGAAATAAGGATAAATAATACTGGTAAAAAGGAGATACTTTGGGGAAGAGGCAATTCCTGAAGAGGAATTCAGGACAGCCCATTCAGAGGGCAAGTAAGGAGCACTTCTTTCTAAAAGCTCAAAACACTGTGCTCCTGCTGCTTTCCTCCTTAAACTACATTCTCTCTTCACCTATCTCTGATTCAGAATTTCAATATAAAGTTAAAATATTGGGATAAAAGAGAACTGTGCCTTGAGCCGGTAGGAATATGCTACTGTATCCTTGGTTTTGAATACTGAAATAAAATACTTGCTTTATTCACTTCATACAAGTAAAATGAATGAGACACTAGTCATTTTCCCAGCTCAGGGGTCTCACACTATTCCTCTCAGCAACACCTGACCCCCCTCCAAATAACATATGCACGTGTTGCGGGGAGGAGGGGCCCCCCCGGCCCAACACTGGGATTCAGTCAGTAAGCCTGCTTGATGCTTAACGCTCCCATCTCCCCAGATTGGCCGCTATTGGTGATAATAGTGATCATTTCTCTTTCACCTGCCGCTCCTTTTGGCTTACTTCTCAATTTGTTCAAAATCAAGATGGAAGACAGGTGATATATAATGAGCACCTCAAATACTCCAGATATTTCTACAAGGCTTATAAGTCCTGCTTCCTGGGCCCTGGAAATAACCATTTTCAAACGTTTCAGGTGTCTTATATCTTTTCCTCTGGTGCTTATCACAATTTTGTGAAGTAGTAGGCTCGGTTTACTATTCTTGATTTTTCTGATTTGAATGCTAGCTGTTAAATTCCTATTAGGGAAGAAAAAGAGTTCTTCCTCCTACAATATTCGCCAACCCACCCCCACCCCCGACTCCCTGAAGCCCTTATCGCCACATAACCCTCTCCCCACCCTTCCAATAAGGTTGTGTTGCCATTTTGAATAAATGAATATTCACGTCCTTTAATGAACACATCTTGAAATTATGCAAACATAATCATCAGTTAGTTGAGCTGCAGAGTATACTAATTCGCCTCAAACTCTGTTAGAACTGTACATTTTCCCTTCCGCATTTTCAGATGGAGGGAATATCAGTTGATCTACCAGTTTCATGTCTTCCCCCTCAGGGAACGTCAGTCCTGGAGCCCCGTGCCCTCCTGCTGCCACGTGGACCAACAGCTGTCAGGGCCTGCTTCATGGTTGGCATCCTGGGAATTCTCTTTGTGCTGAGAGCCCTGTTTCCTAAATCCTCTTTTCTTGTCTACTTTCCTGCTTACTGGAGCACAACCTCCAGTATCTTCCTCAGAAGGGGACATGGGAGAAATTTTGAATGCTTGTGTGTCTGTAAATGCCTTTATCCTCCTCCCATACTCTGTTCAAAGTCTGGCTTTGTGTAAATTCTTAGGTTAGAAATGATCATCCTTTGGAATTTTTAAGGCATTTATTTATTTCCTGTCTTTGATGTTTCATTGTTGCTGTAGAGAAGCCTGATGCCATTCAGATTCCCAGTCCTTTCTGATGGGATCTAGTTTTTCTTTTGAGAAGATTTTAGAACCATCCCTTAGTTTTATCATTAAAACTTCACGATAATGTTCCCTGGAGTGGATCTTTACTCATTCATTTTTTTTCTGCTCTAGAAACTCATATACATCTGAGAAAATTACTTTTGTATATATTTAAAAGATAATTTTCGGGCTTCCCTGGTGGTGCAGTGGTTGAGAGTCCGCCTGCCGATGCAGGGGACACGGGTTCGTGCCCCGGTCCGGGAAGATCCCACATGCCACGGGGCGGCTGGGCTCGTGAGCCATGGCCGCTGAGCCTGCGCGTCCGGAGCCTGTGCTCTGCAACGGGAGAGGCCACAACAGTGAGAGGCCCGCGTACCGCAAAAAATAAAAAAATAAAAATAAAATAAAATAATAATTTTCTTCTCTCCATTATCTCTACCTTTTTAGGTATCTCTGTTACTTTGATTTTGAACTTCCTTACCTGATCCTCTAATTAAGGTATTTTTCCCTCCATTTTCCATCTCTTGCGATATTCTCAACATTATCATTTAACCCTTCTAGTGTTAAAATTTTTCAGCTTATTCCATTTTTTAAAATATTTATTTATTTATTTAGGCTGCTCTGGGTCTTAGTTGCAGCATGTGGGATATTTAGTTGTGGCATGCAGACTTTTAGTTGCGGCATGCATGGGGGATCTAGTTCCCCGACCAGGCATTGAACCCGGGCCCCCTGCCTTGGGACATGGAGTCTTATCCACTGGACCACCAGGGAAGTCCCCCAGCTTATTCTATTTTTAATTTTTAAAAGCTCTATCTTGTTCTTTGCACATTTCTTTTATGTATTGTTTCCTGTTTTTATTTCTTAGGTCTGTTAGCATCTCTTCTCTCTCTGAGACACTGTTAGCTTCATGAAGCCATGGGCTTTTTCTGCTTTGTTCACTACTTTATGGTTCAACTCCTAGAAAAAATGAGTGCCTAGTATAATAAGCATTTGATAAATATCTTTGAATGAATGAGAATATTTATTATGCTTATTGCGAATTTCCTTCTTCTCCCTGAAGTTTCAGTTTCCTGCAAGTTCCTTTTTTGCTGTTTGTTCTGGCTTAGTTATCATGTCACAGGCCTTTCTAAAATGTCTGGTCCACTTTGGTAACTGTAAATAGCTGGGTGAGACACTAAAATGCTAATTCAAAGTTCCTGCTAAAATGGGACCCTCAGGAAGAGGGTTTTACTCTATGGTAATCAAGAAGGGACTCAGCCATTCCATTGCAGGAAGCACAAGCATCAGGATCTCTATACAATTTATAGACTTTAAGGTAGCTCACACTTGACCACAGCTTTGCCAGATGTCCCAGCCAACTCTGATTGAGTTTCTTCAAAGGGTCAACCTCAGTCTTCTGCTAGGTGGAAGAAGTTGTCTCCTGGCTACACAGGATGGGGAGAGTCTTTAAAGGCCTCATTGCTTCTTTAAGACTTTCAACCAAGCTTCCTATTTTCAGCCCCATCCTGTATCCCTGCTCAGTTGGTTTTCTGTTGCTGCTGTAATGTATTAGCATAAACTTAGTGTCTTACAACAACATACTTTTATTACTTTACAGTTCTATAGGTCAGAAGTCCAGTATAGTCTCACTGGGTTAAAATCAAGGCGTCAGCAAAGCCCCTTTCTTGGAGGCTCTAGGGGAGAATGTTTCTTGCTCATTCAGGTGTTGGGGGGATTTAATTCCATGCCGCTGTAGGACTGAAGTCTCTGTTTCTTTGATGAGTGTCAGCTGGGGTCAGTGTTCAATCTCTCTTTGTGGTTCATAATGAAGGCTAGTAGATCACAGATGTTTTGTGTTTAATCATTTGGCTTTATCAGTCCACTTTGATCAGCACTGCAAATCTGCTTAATACTCCCCTCTCTCTTTTTCTTCACACTCCAGTTTATTTATGTGGTGCATTAGTTTCCTTGGGCCTCCAAAAAACTTACCACAAACTTTGTGGCTTAAAGCAACACAAAATGTATTCTCTCACAGTTCTGGAGGTTAGAAGTCTGAAATAAGGTATTGGCAGGGCCACGATCCCTCTGAAGGCTCCAGGGTAGGATCCTTTCTTACGTCTTCTTAGCTTCTCTGGTGGGTCCTGGCAACCCTTGGCATTCCTTGGTTTGTAGCAGCATCACTTCATTCTCTGCCTCTTTTTTCACATGGCCTTCTTCTCTGTGTGTCTCCCTGTATCGTCTCCACTTCTTGTAAAAACACCAGTCATTGGATTTAGAACCCACTCTAAATCCAGGATGATTTCATCTAGAGTTCTTTAGCTAATATCATTTGCAAAGACCAAATTTCCAAAGAAGATCACATTCTGAGGTGTCACGTGGACATGAATTTGGGGGGGGGTATTATTCAACCTACTACATGTGAAGTTAGAGTCCAGGTCTGAGAAAATAATAAGGTTGGCCCACATTCTGACCACTGCAGCCTTGCAAATTCTACACGAAATTGTGGCACCAAGGTGTATTTTCTCCTCCTCAACCTGTATCTTTAATTTTTGTTGTTCCAAGCAAGAGATTAGATTTCTCATGCCTTGTCATTTGTTTTGAGGGAATATCATTGAGCTCGGAAACATTATCTATTACTTTTTTGGAATTCCCCCTTAATTTGCCCAATATCACTGTGTTTTATAGAAATTCTTTATCATTGGTAGTTTGGGATAGAGCCGTATATTGTGTTCATGGTAGATGGAATTCCCTTCACTGTATGATTTTATTTTATTGTTAATTTGGAGGCATTTTAGTGGGACAAGTGAAGAAAACATACATTTACAGTACTACCTTTATAAAAAGACTACTTTTTTCCCCCAAAGGGCTACATTATATCTTATGGGTGGATAATTTATTGAACAATTTCCCTATTACCCTACTGTTATTTTTCAATTACAAATAACACTGCAGTGGACATCATTATACTTGTAACTCAGTGTGCACACTCTCATTTACCTTGAAGTATGTTTCTTGCTACTGGGAACTCTGGGAATTCATGTGTGTCTTTCTCTCGTGAGTGGATTGAGGAGGATGAGTCTTCTCTGCTGATGCTCTTCCATGGAGGTCTCCACTTCTCCCAATAACCAGTGGATAGTCTTCCTTGTAATTAATTCACTGGGAGAGCCAATGGGCTACCAGTCCTGTCTTGGCCAAAGTCCTTAGCAAAAGTATTAGATTTCTAAATCCACGCACCTATGGTCAATTAATCTATGACAAAGGAAGCAAGAATATACAGCAGAGAAAAAACAGTCTCTTCAATAAGTGGTGCTGGGAAAACTGGACAGCTACATGTAAAAGAATTAAATTAAAACATTCTCTAGCACCATATACAAAAATACACTCAAAATGGATTAAAGACCTAAACGTAAGACTGGACACTATAAAACTCCTAGAGGAAAACATAGGCAGAACACTCTGACACAAATCACAGCGATATCTTTTTGGATCTGTCTCCTAGAGTAATGGAAATAAAAACAAAAATAAATATATGGGACCTAATTAAACTTAAAAGTGTTTGCAGGGGGCTTCCCTAGTGACGCAGTGGTTAAGAATCCGCCTGCCAATGCAGGGGACATGGGTTCGAACTCTGGTCCGGGAAGATCCCACATGCCGTGGAGCAGCTAAGCCCATGCACCACAACTTCTAAGACTGCGCTCTAGAGCCCGCAAGCCACAACTACTGAGCCCATGTGCCAAAACTACTGAAGCCCTCGCACCTAGAGCCCATGCTCCGCAACAAGAGAAGCGACCGCAATGAGAAGCCCGTACACTGCAACGAAGAGTAGCCCCCGCTCGCTGCAACTAGAGAAAGCCCGCACTCAGTAACGAAGACACAATGCAGCTAAAAATAAATAAATAAATTAATTAATTAAAAAAAAGATGTGGTGTGTATATGTATACACACACACACACACACACACACACACACACACACACACACAATGGAATACTACTCAGCCATAAAAAAGAATGAAATGATGCCATTTGCAACAACGTGAATGGACCTAGAGATGATCATCCTAAGTGAAGTAAGTCAGACAGAGAAAGACAAATATCCTATGATATCGCTTACATGCAGAATCTAAAAAAAAAAAAAAAGATACAAATGAACTTATTCACAGACATAGAAAACAAACTTATGGTTACCAAAGGGAAAGTGGGGAGGGAGGGATAAATTAGAAGGTTTGAATTAACAAATACACACTACTGTATATAAAATAGGTAACCAACAAAGATCTGCCATATAGCACAGGGAACTAAACTCAATATTTCGTAATAACCTATTAGGGAAAAGAATCTGAAAAAGAATACATTTATTATATATATAAAGGAATATATCTATTCAGTTTTGTGTATATATATACAAAACTGAATTACTGTGTTGTACACCTAAAACTAACACGATACTGTACATCAACTATACTTCAGTTAAAAAAAGTATTAGAAAAGAGTCACTGTTTTTCCTCAAATACTTCCACTCCTACTAGTTTTCCATGCCAGGCACACATCAGACTCTAATGGAGACAGTCCTTTATTAAGAATATCTCTTGTCGCTTACAAGGAGAGGTTTATGCAGAATTTGAGGGGACTGATAGTTGATGGCCTGACTGGTTGTTAAAGTATTGAAGTACTCTATACCACTTGGTAAATTTTATTATATTGATAGTAACAGTGATAAGCAGTAAAGTTAATTTATAATATAACTCTAATATAAATTGATTAGTTCTACTATAACAACCCTTGACAAATGGCCACCTGTCATAACAACATCTGAGAAATAGTTGTAGCTCTACCACCAGTTGGCCAATGTCCAGTAAGCAGTGCTGTGTTCTTTACAAAACTCTCTGTGTTTTGGGAGAATCACCAGTTTATGTTCATCATGGAATTAGTTGCTATTTCAGCTAAATATTGTGCTTTTTTATTTGTGTTTTATAGTTACTGTGTTGTAATTCTTGAGTAAGTGCATATTTTTTTGAGATTTAAGAATTTATAACAAAAGGTTGAATACAAACACCTAGAATGAAGGAACAAAAAAGTTTGGATATGTTTCTCAACATTTCTGTTATATATAGTAACAGGAACAATTTGGATCTGTTGGAGTATAAAAAAGAAATGATATCAAAATTATATTATTAAAAGGTAAAAATGTTGAATACTTAAATCTTTATTAAATTAGGAAACATGTTCTGTTAAATCTCATGATTTAAACAAAGGAACTGGGCTTCCCTGGTGGTGTAGTGGTTGAGAGTCCGCCTACCGATGCAGGGGACACGGGTTCGTGCCCTGGTAGGGGAAGATCCCACATGCTGCGGAGCGGCTGGGCCCGTGAGCCATGGCCGCTGAGCCTGCGCGTCCGAAGCCTGTGCTCCGCAATGGGAGAGGCCACAACAGTGAGAGGCCCGCGTACCGCAAAAAAAAAAAAAAAAAAAAAAGGAACTTTATAATCATCATTAAGAAAAAAATTTTTAAATTAAAAAATGGGTGAAATAAAAAAACTCAAAAGTTTGAAAAATCCAATTCTTAAAAAAGTAAAAGTCCTTAAAAATAATGGACAGTTTTAGGCATGAATATTTAACAGAACTTCAAAAAAAGAATACTATCAATATAGATACATAATTATAATCTATATTTATAGTCCTGGCTTGTTAAAAACATATCTCCTGAAATGAAAACACTTCTTGTTGGAAAACATAAATCAAGACAGTAAAATTTCACATTGTTGATGAAGTTTCGATTGTTCTATGTAAACATACTGGAATAATTTCCTTTAAATGAAAAATTCAATACTTTGAAGAGAGTTGGAAGTTTTTTTAATATTGGGGAGCTGATGTGAATAAGATCTGAAATGCTATAAAAGTTTTTGTGATTGATGTCAGAGAAAAAATATTTCTGTGAAATATACTGACATAAAAACCTTACTGAATTTATACAGATGTACCAGTGTAATGTTAGATTTTTAACCATAATTTTAAAAAGTTCTGGATATTTTAATTTGGCACTAAGCCCCCCTATTCAATCATTTCTGGGTAATGCAATTAAAGCTATAGAATAAATGTTTTCTTGATAATTATATATTTACTACTATTCATCAAATAAACATCAGAGAGATTCACCCAGTGTTCTGGAAGGGATGGAAAATGAAATAATGAAATTAGGGAAATATTTGCATCTCAGTTGGCAGCTTATAGTGCTAGAGCTGAAAAGCAGTTTGGAAATCATACCATTGTTACAAACTGTGAAATGAGGTAGTTGAATATTTGAGAAATGAAAAAAAATAAGTTTTGAAATGCATTACAGAATTGTGGTTTTTAAAAACATCTTTACTGAGATATAATGCCCATACCATTAAATTCATCTTTTAAAAATGTAAAATTCGATTGTTTTTAGTGAAGGAAAAGTGATATTTAGTGAAGAAGAAATGATATTGACAGTAGACTGTGGTCTGAAACATCTGATGTTGTGGACAAATAGGGAAGAGCGAATCCTGCAACTTTGTTCTTTTTCAATATTGTTTTGGCTATTCTGGGCCCCTTGCATTTCCATATGAATTGTAAGACCAGCTCCAGCTCCTCAATTTCTGCAAGGAAGCCTCCTGGGATTTTGGTAGGGATTGTGTTTAATCTGTAGATCTATTTGGAGAGTGTTGCTATCTTAACAATATTATATCTTTTGATCCATGAACATGTGAATTCTTTCCATTTACTTAGGTCTTTCATTTCTTTCAACATTGTTTTGTACCTTTTCAAGTACATGTATCATACATATTTTGTTAAATTTAATCCCAAGTGTTTTATTGTTTTTAAAGCTATTAGAAATGGAATTGTTTCTTAATTACATTTTGGGATTGTCAATTACTAGTATACAGAAATACAATTAATTTTTGTATATTATCTTATATCCTGCAACCTTGCTGAACTCATTTATTAGTTTTAACAGTTTTAGTGGATTTCTTAGGATATCCTATATACAAGATCATGTCATTTGCAGAGAGTTTTACTTCCTCCTTTCCAATCAGGATGCCTTTTATTTCATTTTCTTTCCTAATTGCCCTTGTTATAATCTCCAGTAGTATGTTGAGTAGAAGTGGCAAGAGCTGTCTTATTCCTAATCTCAGGGGGAAAGTGTTCAATCTTTCACCATTAAGTATAATGCTAGCTGTGGGGTTTTCTAAGACGGCTTTATCAGATTGAGAAGGTTCCCTTCTACTTCTAGTTTATTGAGTTTTTTAAAATCATGAAGTGTAGCTGGATTTCATCAAATGCTTTTTCTGCATCTATTAAGATGTTCGTGTAGTTTTTGTCCTTTATTCTATTGATATGGTGCATTATATTAATGATTTTCAGATATTTGGAGGTTTGGTTTTAATAAATGATATTCTAACAGATATTTTCTTTAACTTTACAAGAAAGAAATGTTTCAATTACTAAAGCCGATATATTTGACAAACTACCACAGTGACTGAACACATACTAACATATTATTCTTGACACCTGTCAGCACAATATGATAAAGGTATATAATGCTGTGAATAACGCAATAGCCTTGTATGAAAGCCCACCTACATTTCATGGAAAATATTGACAAGTCTTGACTTTGTCATTTATCATATTGAATTACCCTCTTCAGCTAACATTTAATAAGGATGCTTATGTTTTACATTCAGGTTGTTAGTAAAGTAATTGAATCAGACAATGCCATGGACTGACATTCCCTGTGATATTCTTCTAGAGACTACTGTTTAAGTTTACATGAATCCATTAATCAATACTTGAATGTTTGGCCATTCTTCTAATAAGTAATCCACCCAACAATGCTGTCATGAAGAGAATATTACTTCATCTTATTCAAAAATACATCTTAAGAGACTTACTCAAACTAAAGATATATATGGTTAATTCCATTGTACTGTACTCTTTAAGGTACTTTGTTATTGTGCTCCCAGTAAAAAAAATTATTAAATAGAAACTTCACTTACATAGAGTTGGGAGACCAGAAGAGGCGCTCTCACGCCCTGCAACAATAGCAGAGCCCAATAGGAAGACGACAGATCCCTCTCCTTTCCTGGCAAGGACTCAGACAATGAAAAGCCATGGACCCTTTGTTTACTACAGCCCTCCTGACCAGCCCTCCTGACTCCTTCTCCTCTCTATTAAAGCATTCTCCTTCCCTTGCCCTGCAGGGGCTTGCATGTGGCTCGCCACTGTTACAGACCCCGAATTACAATTCTCTGCTGATTCCAAATAAACCAGTTTTTGCTAGAGAAATATCTGGCAGTTTCTTTGTTTCATTTCAACAGCCGCAAACCCTTGAACAGTGCCTGACACATAGAAGGCTCTTAATAAACGTTTGCTACATGAGTGAATGAATTAAATTCCTTGGTGTACTAACCTAGAAAGCAATCAAAAAAGAAAAACAAATTAGGTTACCATGATTAGTTCTTGGGGAACCCATGTGTTCAAATGCATCTAAATTATGAGCTTGACAATTTATTTTCATTGTTAGGTCCAGGTCTTATATGGTCTTTAGCTCACACATTCTCATGGGCCTAAGAAAAAAAAAAAAGCCAACTTAGTTATAGGGCCTTAGAAGGGGTCTGAACAAGTGTGGGTCCCTGAGTCTTAAGCTTTCTTAGCTTCTCAGTCAATTGCCTTATCTAAAATGTCACTATGGATTGATGCTTGTATAATGAATGAATGGATGAATGAAATTCTTTCTTTTTCCTCCTAAAAATTAAGTCAAAACTTTTTCATTGCCTCATTTCAGTTTGGCTTTGGATGTTAAACCAGATGAAATTAGAAAGGGCATGCTATTTATCAAATATTAGGATAATTCAGATGAAAGAGTATTACTAATTTTATTTTTAAGATTTAATTATCTGGGAAAATCATAGCAAAAAAACCCCAAAAACTGAAATTTAAAGTTTCAAGGAATATAGTTGAAACCAAGCAGGACCCTGTGGGTCCCCACCACCACCCTGGGTACAAATCCTTTCCGTGTCCCCCATTTCTTGTTTGTAAGAAAGAGGCTTTGGCCTCCTAGAACCTCCCTGAGTACCAAAGGGCAGATTCAAACAGTTGCTAATCAGAAAAGTGAGGGAATGCAGAAACAAAGGAGGAGCAATCAAGAAATAATGGTGTAGTGATAGGACAGGGTCCTGGTTCCTCCTCAAAGAGTATACATAATAATATATCTTTGAGGGAATTCCCTGGCAGTCCAGTGGTTCGAACTCTGCGCTGTCACTGTAGAGGACCCGGGTTCAATCTCTGGTCAGGGAACTAAGATCCCACAAACTGAGCGGTGCAGCCAAAAAAATATATACAGATAGACAGATAAATATCAGATATCTATCTATCTATCTATCTTATCTTTGAGTTCTTCTGCAGGAACTAAGGCCCCTACCCAGCTGGAGAATGGTAACTTCAGGCTAAGCACAAGAGTCCTGGAACACGGCCCTGTTACTTCGCCACCAATCAATCAGAAGAAAGTCCACACACGGTGGAAGATAAATAAGACTCTGACCCTCTCCCCAAATGATTAAATGCCAATAACTTTCCCTTTCTCCCTTTAAATACTGTCATGGTCGAGCAGAATCTTTGGAGTTGGTTCATGGATACGAGTCTGCCTTCTCTCCATGTTGCTGGCCTCCTGAATAATGCAACCTTTCCTTTCCAACCAACACTTGTCTCTCAATTATTGGTTTTACAGCAGCGAGCGCCCGAAAATGAGTTCAGTAACATAGTGGAATCAGCATGGTGTGAAGACTGGCCATACTGTGTAAAGAACACACGGATCAGGAACAGGGGGCTTGACTTGCCATTAACTAGATGAGGGACCTTGACTAGGTCCCTCATTTCTTTGTACTGAGGCAGGAGATAGATGGGCTCCAGGTTAGACATTTACAGCCAGCCTCCTGTTTACACTTCCAGATAAAAGTAACAAGAGGAACAGGGTAAATAGCTGGACTTCGCCTTCGGTGGACACTTTAAGATAATGGTAATGGCAGGGGCAGAGAGGAGCTGAGTCCTGCCCAGATAAGAGATAAAGAGACAACATATTTCTCATTCTCGAGGTCAAGGAGACCTTCCTGACTACACATGCGCAGAAAGGCTCCTCAGGGGTCAAAAAGGCAGGGGGCGCCACCCCATAGTAGGTGAAATCTGGGTGAAATCTGCTTTAAACAAAACTATTGCCCCGGGACTTTCCAAATGCTTTGAGTTCCCTTGTGTAAGGGCTACTTTACACCAGTTCCAATATTGTGACTTCAAATCTTCATTTGTTCAGTCAGAGTTGCAGGATACATTTTTTTGTGATGAAGAGCATGACGATCCACCCAAAAATCTTTAAAGTGTAAGCCATCCCTTCTGAATGGTTATGACTTTCAGTCAGTTCAGAGAACATTCATAGAGGTAATTCTAAATGCAGGGTACTATGGGGAAACTCAGGTAGATAAATTTGGGTTCTGCTCCCCATAGACTCCCTATAGATGAGGAGTAATACTGAGTGATCTTTCTGGGTTCTTTCCAGATCTTGTTTCAGGTTCATAAAAGAAATAGCCACCATTCCTTGTCCTTAAATATAGATTGTACTGGCAGGTGCCTGAAATAAAACCACTATAACAGTGTCAGCAATACCAGATTATGGAGATGTTCTTGAATTGGCTACAGTATTCTCGCTCATCTCTGATAAGTTTAAAGGACATATATGCGTTCTGTTTTTTAAAAGCATGTGAGTAATGAAATTGGAACTCACTTCCTATTTCTTGAAAGAAATGGATGACATTTACATAGAGTATTTGGCCACAGAACCCTGTTTCCAGAACGATGATTAACAACCTTAAGAGAAAGAGTTTTCTGATACAATGTGGGAAATGAACATTTCAAGATTATTTAAGAAGGCTTTTCTATCCAGACCACGATGAAGAGGGGCCCCTGACCTCCAAAGATTGCAGCATCTGAAGTTTACTTTTGGTCCTGTCATGACCAATAGTTACACATTTACAAATAAATGAGGTAATGAACATACCTTTCACCTTTTGTTTTGTTCTCCTGTTATTTACTTTCTAATTATGTGCACGTATTAGTTTAATTTTTTTTAATGTCCACAGTAGTTATCGGGGGAATAGAAGGATAGGCTAGTATTTGGTTCCCTTCTTTACACCTATGTTTAAAAAAAAAAATCTATCAACAATATATTAACAAAACAAAACACCAAACCCTATTGGATTTTCCTATCATGTAGGAACAGATTAAACGCTCTGAGATATAACAGAATGAAAAGACAGAAAAACTTCAAAATTTTAAGGATATTGAAAACTATGTACCTGGCAGAAGATTATTTCCTTAGCACACCAATCAACAGCCTCCAGAATATTTCATAGTTTGGGAAACTCTGATCCAGCCCCTGGGGCGTAGAAATCAGTCTGCTGGGAAGATGGCGGAAGAGTAAGACGCGGAGATCGCCTTCCTCCCCACGGATACACCAGAAATACATCTACACGTGGAACAACTCCTACAGAACACCTACTGAAGGCTGGCAGAAGACCTCAGACCTCCCAAAAGGCAAGAAACTCCCCACGTACCTGGGTAGGGCAAAAGAAAAAAAGAAAAAACAGAGACAAAAGAATAAGGACGGCACCTGCACCAGTGGGAGGGAGCTGTGAAGGAGGAAAAGTTTCCACACACTAGGAAGCCCCTCCGCGGGCGGAGCTTCGGGACCGCGGGGGAGTGCACAGCGACGGGTGCGGAGGGCAAAGCGGAGAGATTCCCGCACAGAGGATCGGTGCCGACCGGCACTCACCAGCCCAAGAGGCTTGTCTGCTCACCCGCCGGGGCGGGCGGGGCTGCGAGCTGAGGCTCGGGTTTCGGTTTTGGACGGAGCGCAGGGAGAGGACTGGGGTTAGCGGCTTGAACATAGCCTGAAGGGGTTAGTGCACCACGACTAGCCGGGAGGGAGTTCGGGGAAAAGCCTGCACCTGCCGAAGAGGCAAGAGACTTTCTTCCCTCTTTGTTTCCTGGTGCGCGAAGAGAGGGGTTTAAGAGCGCTGCTTAAAGGAACTCCAGAGACGGGCGCGAGCCGCGGCTAAAAGCGCGGACCCCAGAGACGGGCGGGAGACGCTAAGGCTGTTGCTGCCGCCACCAAGGGGCCTGTGTGCGAGCACAGGTCACTCTCCACACCTCCCCTTCCGCGGAGCCTGTGCAGCCCGCCACTGCCAGGTTCCTGGGATCCAGGGACAACTTCCCCGAGAGAACGCACGGCGGGCCTCAGGCTGGAGCAACGTCACGCCGGCCTCTGCCGCAACGTCACGCCGCCTCTGACGCCGCAGGCCCGCCCCGCACGCAGTGCCCCTCCTTCCCCCCCCACCCCCGGCCTGAGTGAGCCGGAGCCCCCGAATCAGCCGCTCCTTTAACCCCGTCCTGTCTGAGCAAAAAACAGACGCCCTCCAGCGACCTACACGCAGAGGCAGGGCCAAATCCAAAGCTGAGCTCCTGTGAGCTATGAGAACAAGGAAGAGAAAGGGAAATCTCTCCCAGCAGCCTCAGAAGCAGCGGATTAAAGCTCCACAATCAACTTGATATACCCTGCATCTGTGGAATACCTGAATAGACAAGGAATGATCCCAAATTGAAGAGGTGGAATTTAGGAGCGAGATCTATGATTTTTTTCCCTTTTCCTCTTTTTGTGAATGTGTACGTGTATGCTTCTGTGTGAGATCTTGTCTGTATACTCTTGCTTCCACCATTTGTCCTAGGGCTCTATCCGTCCATGGTTTTTAAAAAAAAATTTTTTTCTTAATAATTAATTTTAATTGTAATAACTTTATTATACTTTACCTTCGTTCTTTCTTTCTTTCTTTCCTTCCTTCCTTCCCTCCTTTAGACAACGAATCACCCCAAATTGAGGAGGTGGTCTCTGAGAGCAAGATTTATGATTTTTCCCCCTTTACCTCTTTTTGTGAAGGCGTATGTGTATGCTTCTGTGTAAGATTTTCTCTGTATAGCTTTGCTTCCAACATTTGTCTTCCAACATTTGTCCTAAGGTTCTATCCGTCCCCCTTTTTTTTTTCTAAATATTTTTTAATTCAATAACTATATTATACTTTATTTTATTTTTACTGTATCTTCTTTCTTTCTGTCTTTTTTCCTTCTTTCCCTCCTTCCTTCCTTCCTTCCTCCCTCCCTCCCTCCCTCCTTTCTTTCCTTCTTTGCTTCTTTCTTCCTTCCTTCCTTTCCTCCTTTCCTTCTTTCTTTCCTCATACTTCTACTAATTCTCTCTACTTTTTCTCCCTTTTATTCTGAGCCGTGTGGATGAAAGGCTCTTGGTGCTCCAGCCAGGAGTCAGGGCTCTGCCTCTGAGGTAGGAGAGCCAACTTCAGGACACTGGTCAACAAGAGACCTCCCAGCTCCACATAATATTAAACGGCGGAAATCTCCCAGAGACGCCCATCTTAACACCAGCACCCAGCTTCACTCAACGACCAGCAAGCCACAGTGCTGGACAACCTATGCCAAACAACTAGCAAAACAGGAACACAACCCCACCCATTAGCAGAGAGGCTGCCTAAAATCATAATAAGGCCACAGACACCCCAAAACACACCACCAGACGTGAACCTGCCCACTAGAGAGACAAGATCCAGCCTCATCCACCACAACACAGGCACTAGTCCCCTCCACCAGGAAGCCTACACAACCCACTGAAACAACATTAGCCACTGGAGACAGACATCAAAAACAACGGGAACTACGAACGTGCAGCCTGCAAAAAGGAGACCCCAAACACAGTAAGATAAGCAAAATGAGAAGACAGAAAAACACACAGCAGATGAAGGAGCAAGATAAAAATGCACCAGACCTAACAAATGAAGAGGAAACAGGCAGTCTGCCTGAAAAAGAATTCAGAATAATGATAGTAAGGATGATCCGAAATCTTGGAAGTAGAATGGACAAAATGCAAGAAACAGTTAACAAGGACCTAGAAGAAATAAAGATGAAACAAGCAATGATGAACAACACAATAAATGAAATTAAAAGTACTCTAGATGGGATCAATAGCAGAATAACTGAGGCAGAAGAACGGATACGTGACCTGGAAGATAAAATAGTGGAAATAACTACTGCAGAGCAGAATAAAGAAAAAAGAATGAAAAGAACTGAGGACAGTCTCAGAGACCTCTGGGACAACATTAAACACACCAACATTCGAATTATAGGGGTTCCAGAAGAAGAAGAGAAAAAGAAAGGGACTGAGAAAATATTTGAAGAGATTATAGTTGAAAACTTCCCTAATATGGGAAAGGAAATAGTTAATCAAGTCCACGAAGCACAGAGAGTCCCATATAGGATAAATACAAGGAGAAATACGCCAAGACACATATTAATCAAACTGTCAAAAATTAAATACAAAGAAAGCATATTAAAAGCAGCAAGGGAAAAACAACAAATAACACACAAGGGAATCCCCATAAGGTTAACAGCTGATCTCTCAGCAGAAACCCTACAAGCCAGAAGGGAGTGGCAGGACATACTGAAAGTGATGAAGGAGAAAAACCTGCAACCAAAACTACTCTACCCAGCAAGGATCTCATTCAGATTTGATGGAGAAATTAAAACCTTTACAGACAAGCAAAAGCTGAGAGAGTTCAGCACCACCAAACCATCCTTACAACAACTGCTAAAGGAACTTCTCTAGACAAGAAACACAAGAGAAGGAAAAGACCTATAATAACGAGCCCAAAACAATATAGAAAATGGGAATAGGAACATACATATCGATAATTACCTTAAATGTAAATGGACTAAATACTCCCACCAAAAGACACAGATTGGCTGAACGGATACAAAAACAAGACCCTTATATATGCTGTCTACAAGAGACCCGCTTCAGACATAGAGACACATACAGACTGAAAGTAAGGGATGGAAAAAGATATTCCATGCAAATGGAAACCAAAAGAAAGCTGGAGTAGCAATTCTCATATCAGACAAAATAGACTTTAAAATAAGGACTATTAAAAGAGACAAAGAAGGACACTACATAATGATTAAGGGATCGATCCAAGAAGAAGATATAACAATTGTAAATATTTATGCACCCAACATAGGAGCACCTCAATACATAAGGCAAATACTAACAGCCATAAAAGGGGAGATCGACAGTAACACATTCATAGTAGGGGACTTTAACACCCCACTTTCACCCATGGACAGATCATCCAAAATGAAAATAAATAAGGAAACACAAGCTTTAAATGATACATTAAACAAGATGGACTTAATTGATATTTATAGGACACTCCATCCAAAAACAACAGAACACACATTTTTCTCAAGTGCTCATGGAACATTCTCCAGGATAGATCATATCTTGGGTCACAAATCAAGCCTTGGTAAATTTAAGAAAATTGAAATTGTATCAAGTATCTTTTCTGACCACAACGCCATGAGACTAGATATCAATTACAGGAAAAGATCTGTAAAAAATACAAACACATGGAGGCTAAACAATACACTACTTAATAATGAAGTGATCACTGAAGAAATCAAAGAGGAAATAAAAAAATACCTAGAAACAAATGACAGTGGAGACACAACGACCCAAAACCTATGGGATGCAGCAAAAGCAGTTCTAAGGGGGAAGTTTATAGCAATACAAGCCCACCTTAAGAAGCAGGAAACATCTCGAATAAACAACCTAACCTTGCACCTCAAGCAATTAGAGAAAGAAGAACAAAAAAACCCCAAAGCTAGCAGAAGGAAAGAAATCATAAAAATCAGATCAGAAATAAATGAAAAAGAAACGAAGGAAACGATAGCAAAGATCAATAAAACTACAAGCTGGTTCTTTGAGAAGATAAACAAAATAGATAAACCACTAACCAGACTCATCAAGAAAAAAAGGGAGAAGACTCAAATCAATAGAATTAGAAATGAAAAAGGAGAAGTAACAACTGACACTGCAGAAATAAAATCATGAGAGATTACTACAAGCAACTCTATGCCAATAAAATGGACAATCTGGAAGAAATGGACAAATTCTTAGAAATGCACAACCTGCCAAGACTGAATCAGGATGAAATAGAAAATATGAACAGACCAATCACAGGCACTGAAATGGAAACTGTGATTAAAAATCTTCCAACAAACAAAAGCCCAGGACCAGATGGCTTCACAGGTAAATTCTATCAAACGTTTAGAGAAGAGCTAACACCTATCCTTCTCAAACTCTTCCAAAATATAGCAGAGGGAGGAACACTCCCAAATTCCTTCTACGAGACCACCCTCACCTTGATACCAAAACCAGACAAGGATGTCACAAAGAAAGAAAACTACAGGCCAATATCACTGATGAACATAGATGCAAAAATCCTCAACAAAATACTAGCAAACAGAATCCAACAGCACATTAAAAGGATCATACACCATGATCAAGTGGGGTTTATCCCAGGAATGCAAGGATTCTTCAATATACGCAAATCTATCAATGTGATAAACCATATTAACAAATTGAAGGAGAAAAACCATATGATCATCTCAATAGATGCAGAGAAAGCTTTTGAGAAAATTCAACACCCATTTATGATAAAAACCCTGCAGAAAGTAGGCATAGAGGGAACTTTCCTCAACATAATAAAGGCCATATATGACAAACCCACAGCCAAGATCATCCTGGATGGTGAAAAACTGAAAGCATTTCCACTAAGATCAGGAACAAGACAAGGTTGCCCACTCAACCCACTCTTATTCAACATAGTTTTGGAAGTATTAGCCACAGCAATCAGAGAAGAAAAGGAATCCAAATCGGAAAAGAAGAAGTAAAGCTGTCACTGTTTGCAGATGACATGATACTATACATAGAGAATCCTAAAGATGCTACCAGAAAACTACTAGAGCTAATCAATGAATCTGGTAAAGTAGCAGGATACAAAATTAATGCACAGAAATCTCTGGCATTCCTATATACTAATGATGAAAAATCTGAAAGTGAAATCTAGAAAACACTCCCATTTACCATTGCAACAAAAAGAATAAAATATCTAGGAATAAACCTACCTAAGGAGATGAAAGATCTGTGTGCAGAAAATTATAAGACACTGATGAAAGAAATTAATGATACAAATAGATGGAGAGATATACCATGTTCTTGGATGGGAAGAATCAACATTGTGAAAATGACTCTACTACCCAAAGTAATCTACAGATTCAACGCAATCCCTATCAAACTACCACTGGCATTTTTCACAGAACTAGAACAAAAAATTTCGCAATTTGTATGGAAACACAAAAGACCCCGAATAGCCAAAGCAATCTTGAGAACGAAAAAAGGAGCTGGAGGAATCAGGCTCCCTGACTTCAGACTATACTACAAAGCTACAGTAATCAAGACAGTATGGTACTGGCACAAAAACAGAAACATAGATCAATGGAACAGGATAGAAAGCCCAGAGATAAACCCACGCACATATGGACACCTTATCTTTGATAAAGGTGGCAGGAATGTACAGTGGAGAAAGGACAGCCTCTTCAATAAATGGTGCTGGGAAAACTGGACAGGTACATGTAAAAGCATGACATTAGATCACTCCCTAACACCATACACAAAAATAAGCTCAAAATGGATTAAAGACCTAAATGTAAGGCCAGAAACTATCAAACTCTTAGAGGAAAACATAGGCAGAACACTCTATGACATAAATCACAGCAAGATCCTTTCTGACCCACTTCCTAGAGTAATGGAAATAAAAACAAAAATAAACAAATGGGACCTAATGAAACTTCAAAGCTTTTGCACAGCAAAGGAAACCATAATCGAGACCAAAAGACAACCCTCAGAATGGGAGAAAATATTTGCAAATGAAGCAACTGACAAAGGATTAATCTCCAAAATTTACAAGCAGCTCATGCAGCTCAATAACCAAAAAACAAACAACCCAATCCAAAAATGGGCAGAAGACCTAAATAGACATTTCTCCAAAGAAGATATACAGAATGCCAACAAATACATGAAAGAATGCTCAACATCATTAATCATTAGAGAAATGCAAATCAAAACTACAATGAGATATCATCTCACACCAGTCAGAATGGCCATCATCAAAAAATCTAGAAACAATAAATGCTGGAGAGGGTGTGGAGAAAAGGGAACACTCTTGCACTGCTGGTGGGAATGTGAATTGGTTCAGCCACTATGGAGAACAGTATGGAGGTTCCTTAAAAAACTACAAATAGAATTACCATATGACCCAGCAATCCCACTACTGGGCATATACCCTGAGGAAACCAAAATTCAAAAAGAGTCATGTACCAAAATGTTCATTGCAGCTCTATTTACAATAGCCCGGAGATGGAAACCACCTAAGCGCCCATCATCGGATGAATGGATAGAGAAGCTGTGGCACATGTATACAATGGAATATTACTCAGCCTTAAAAAGAAATGAAATTGAGCTATTTGTAATGAGATGGATAGACCTAGAGTCTGTCATACAGAGTGAAGTAAGTCAGAAAGAAAAAGACAAATACCGTATGCTAACACATATATATGGAATTTAAGGGAAAAAAAATGTCATGAAGAACCTAGGGGTAAGACAGGAATAAAGACACAGACCTACTGGAGAACGGACTTGAGGATATGGGGAGGGGGAAGGGTGAGCTTTGACAGGGCGCGAGAGAGTCATGGACATATACACAGTAACAAACGTAGTAAGGTAGATAGCTAGGGGGAAGCAGCCGCAAGGCACAGGGATATTAGCTCGGTGCTTTGTGACAGCCTGGAGGGGTGGGATAGGGAGAGTGGGAGGGAGGGAGACGCAAGAGGGAAGACATATGGGAACATATGTATATGTATAACTGATTCATTTTGTTATAAAGCAGAAACTAACACACCATTGTAAAGCAATTATACTCCAATAAAGATGTTTAAAAAAAAAAAAAAGAAAGAAATCAGTCTGCTGGCTGGAACCTTAGGAAACAACAAAGAAAAGTTTAGCCCTGAGTGAGTAATGTGTCCTAATGAAGGCCTGGACGGGGGGACAGGTTATTCTGGGTACTGGGTGAGGCTGGCTTGGATACTTTGACCCAGCGTTGTCCCACCTCCTTCAGAAGTCCTTGTGGCCAGGCAAGCACAGTCTCAGGAGAGCTGGTATCAACTGCAGGGAGGTTGGATAACCAGAGCAGAGGGACCCCAGTGCATGAGAATGAGCACCTCATGCAGATGAAATTCATATATGTGGGCATTTAATTTAATTTGTTAATAATGTGTTTGTTTATAGAACTAGATTAAAAAAAAACTGTGTAGATAGGAAAGAGCATAGGGAACTATGACTAATCCCATAAAAAACAGGAACTATATTGAACATGAAGAACATGAAGAACGTGAAGAACTGATCAGCTCTAATGGTCACAGGTGGAATTGGGTTCCAACAGTTCATCAGCATTGTGTGTACTCATGACCAAGTAGAAAGAGGGCGCACTCGTGTGTCCTAAGATGATAAAGTATCCAAATGTCTGAAAGAGGGATGCTAATTCAGTTAATGAGTCCAGTAAAGTAGCAGGTTACACAAAAAACCATGACAAAATTCATAGCTCTGTTGTATACAACCAGTAACTTTTTAGAAAACAAAATGAACAATAAGATCTTATCACAATAATAATTTCTTATTATTTATTATTTTTTCATTGACATATAGTTAATTACAATATTATATAAGTTACAGGTATGCAATATAGTGAGTCACAAATGTTAAACGTTATACTCCATTTATGGTTATTATAAAATATTGGCTATATTCTCTGTGTTGTACAACATATCCCTATAGCTTATTTTATTCATAATAGTTTGTACCTCTTAATCCCCTACCCCTATCACTGCCACTCCCCTCTTCTGTCTCCCCACTGATAACCACTAGTTTGTTTTCTATATCTGACAATGATAATTTTTTAAACCATAAAATAACCAATATTAAGGATAACCTTATCAAGAAATGTGTGAGGTCCATAGGAAGAAATGGACAAAACTTGTAGAATACTTGGCTAGATAAATAGGTAAATAAAATATTGTATCACAGTTTTCTTTTTTTAAATTCAAAAGTAAAATATGCTTATTGGGAGCATTCCTAAAAACCAAAATTTTGGAAAATAAAATCCTTCCCCTTATTCTCCCTCAGACACTTTTCACTCTCCAGAGGTGTCGGAGTTAGCAGTTTGCTGTATATCTTTCCAAATATTTGCTGTATTGAGTTCATTTACATTACTGGACTTAAATTTGCAATGGGTTCATTTACATGTGCTGATGACTGTTATATGTGGTTTTAATATATTTCAGACTTCTTTTTGACTTACCTATTTATCTTCTTCTCTCTTGACTTCTTTTGGCTCAATCAAATAATTTTTATCATTCCATTTTCCCCATTAACTTTTTTTTTTTTTTTTTGCAGTACGCGGGCCTCTCACTGTTGTGGCCTCTCCCGTTGCAAAGCACAGGCTCCGGACGCGCAGGCTTAGCGGCCACGGCTCACAGGCCCAGCCGCTCCGCGGCATGTGGGATCTTCCCGGACCGGGGCATGAACCTGCGTCCCCTGCATCGGCAGGCAGACTCTCAACCACTGCGCCACCAGGGAAGCCCCCCATTAAATTTTATTTTTACATTCTTTCACTATTTTTTCAGAGGTTATCAGAGATTTCAGCATGCAGTCTTGATTTGCAGTCTAATATGGATTATCTTTTATTTTCCTGATAATATTAAAACTTTAGATTAACTCAATTACACCCCTATTAACTTTTGCATTTTATTTCTATACATCTTTTAAAGCCTGTAAGACATTGTTATTATTGTTATTATAGTTCATTTTTATTTATCCTTTCCATTGCTCTTCTTCCTGCGTTTCTGTGTTTTAAACTGGGATAATTTTCTTTCTGTCTTAATAACATCCATTTGTATTTCTCTTAGTGCAAATTTTCTGGTAAAAATGCTGTTTTGTTTGTTTAAAAACTTCTTTATTTTGCCTTCATTTTTGAAGGATAATTTTACTGAATATAGAATTTTAGATTTATTTTCTTTCATTGCTTTCAAGATGTCATCTCATTATCTTCTGACTTCCAGTTCTGTTGAGAAATTGCTGTCAGCATTATTGTGTTTTTTTTTATTGTGTTTTTTTTAAAGGTAATAAATATACTTTTTTTTTTCCTCAGCTGCTCTGATTTTTTAAAAATCAGTTTTGGAAATTCTTGGCCATGATCTCTTGACTTTTTTTTCTTTCTCATATTCTTTCTTCTCTCCTTCTGGGAGTCCAATTATATTTACATCAGGTTTTTTATTATGTGTGTCTTATACTCTTCTAAAATCTTAATCCTTTTTTCTCTTAGTGCTTCACTCTAGTATTTCTAACAACCTCTCTTCCACCTCACAAATCCTCTCTATTGCTATCTCTAATCTGCTGTTAAACCCATCTATTAAATTTTGAATTTCGGGTATTGGGTTTTTAGCCCTAGAATTTCGATTTGATTCTTTTTATAGATTATAATTCTATGATGAAATTCTTCATCCTTTCATCTGTTTTCTCTAACATATTAATCATTGCTGTTTTAAAATCCTTGGTTTAAGCAATTATACTCCAATAAAGATTAAAAAAAAATCTTCAGTAACTCCAATATAAGAATCACCTGTAGTTCTACATCTGTTGTCTAATTTTTCTCTCCATTTGAAGTCAGATTGCACTGCCTCTTGACATGTGTAATAATTCTGATTGACCGACAAATACTATTTATTACTGTATGGCTTCCAGATGATTTTATTTCCCTCCAGGAAGTATTCACCATTTTCTTTCCTAGGCAAAAAGAATTGGGTCTGATCATCTCATTTTATTTAGGTGCTGAGCTATGCAGTTTTAGTAAGTCTCTACCTACCTCTGTCCTCCTCTGCTCCTAAGCTATAGCCCTCCAGGGCTTCCAACTAAGAACCTGATGTGTACTCTGGACCTGTCTGCCTGGAAGGTCCTGAACTCTAATCATTGCTTTTTAGCTGAAACTCTGTTCTGTTTTCCAGAGGCTTTCTACTTAGCCTCTTAGCCTCCTGCACTGTGTAGTTTCATAATTTGGTGAAGAGTTAAAGGAATAAGCCAGACACATGTCAGGCTTAGTTTTCTGTCTGCCCCCTACCTCCAACCTCTGTCTTGGCCCATGATGTCTCCAAGTTTAACTCTCTGGCCCAATGAAAGCGTCAAAATCTCTACTGGTTTCTCTGTCAGCCCTCATAGCCCTCTATGGGTGCAAAACCTGGATTCTCAACCTCTTGCTTTAGTTCAGAATGGACAAATACTCTCAGAGAAATAGCAGTTGCAAATGGTCAACTCACCTCTCTACTGTTTCCGCCTCTCCAAATCCTCGGTCCCTCTAATTCTGGTTGCTTTAGCAGCCCTTTCATGGCTGTAAACGTATTTGTTGTTTGCATATTTTGTATTTTTATTTGGCTTTGCTAATTGTTCTCAGTGGAAGTGCTAGTTTGCTGTAAGCCATTCGTCATACCCAACAATATCTCAGACTTAGTCATATGGTTACATTCCACACTGTGAAAGATAATTTCAAACATTCTGAGGGACAATATGCATAACTAAAAATCAGGATTCCATTCCTAGGAAAGATGGGAAGAATGGGTGTTAGGGTTAGCAACTAGCACTCTGTTCCAAAGTGGGTAGTGGAAGCCAGTTATAGTTTCAGGGTGCGATGGGAGTGGTCTTCTCATACAGTGGGGCTATGAGTTGCCAGAACACACCTGTGACTTAAGTGAGCTCATAAAACAACCATGACTTGATTAACCCCAGCTATCAAAACCATTCAGCTCTCTGTGTTCAGATCCATGCTCACCAAACAACCTTGAGGTAGTCATTTGACTTTCCCTAAAGACTTGGAGAGAATATGCTAATCAGCAGGTATGCATCTGCCAATCAGTTCGGCAGTTATATTTCTCAAGGTAAATAATAAGAAATAGTGTCACGACCTGCATGATGAATCAGACTTCTTGAGCTCACTTTGCCCTGGATAAAATGACAAAATAGAGTGTCTTAACCTACCAGAATTTGATTGTTTCTATGACATTCTTACAAAAGTACTGTCAACACTTAGATATTAGGCATCTCTTTCTAAATTTATCAGCAATTCCTGTCTGTGGAATAAAAAAAATGAATCCTCTGTTTAGAAAGATCTTGCAAATGATACATAAGTTTCCAATAAATAGATGAAACATCTTATAACAGTGATGAACACTGGAAAGATCATGTCTGAAACTAGTTTCTTATTATGCCAGATATGCCGATGGAAAATGTGGTCCTGAAATTTGGTGAAAAGAAAACTCACAGAGAATTCTAAAAGATTTATCTCTCAGACTGACTGGTCTGCAATTTGGAGGTTATAAAAAATGTTTGTTCTTTTTCAAGGTAGAGCAGAATACAGATTTTGGCTAATGTGAGAGAACTTCCCTATTAAGTTAATCCCTGCAAACACTGGGCCCTAACACACAGAAGAGATCTAAATTCTGAGGGTAAAAGCTCTCTTGGCACCCATTTCAATTTTATGGGAATAATCAGATGATTAAGAGAAAAAAAAAGTAACTAGAGAAGTCCTTGGGATTCTCCTACAAAGTCTGAAAAAGGCATTTAATTTTCCTAACTCTGATTTCTTCCTTTTCCAGTCTGTTATAGAAAATAAAATATGACCTCTGAGGATATATTGCTTATACTAATGAAATAATAACCTAAATGATGCTGAGTTTATTGGATGGACTCTGGGCCAATTTCCCTAAACCCTGTTCTTGCCTAATTACTAGCTCACTTAAAATTCAGCACTTTATTAATTTTTTTGAAGTATTGGAAGTATTTTCCTCCATCCATCCTCACTTTTAAATATTTCTACACACCAATCCGTTAAGCTTGTAGAATCAGATGTATGCTGCAGAATCTATCTCTAGAAAAAGGCATCTATGCACAATCCCAGAGATTTTTGTCTGCAGTTACAAGAAATTCGTAGACTCCTTGGAGCCCATCCAAGGACTAATTTTATATCTTTTATACTAAAGGAGATATAATTCATTTAAAGTCTTGCTAATATATATTTATCAGACTTCGAACATTTTGTAAACAATGAGGCTCTTTTGTATCCCTACTAGTGAACATTTTAGTTTTCAACATCAGTTCATAACGTCATACTGGATTATAAAGCATAAAGAACTATATATAGGGGTAGCCAACATGCTGGGCAATGGAGTACAAGTAACACCAAAGACTTCCATATTGGGACAGGTGTTATTATCCATTTATCTTTTGCTCTATTTTTTTACCTTAATCAGAATTTGCTGTTTTTTGATGGCCCTGATGACTTTCCCCAGGCGTATCGTTTGTGGCAACCAGCTGCTGAAATTGACAGATACATTCTAGTTGCTTTAAGTCCCTCACATATGTACTTTCCTACTAGGAGCACCCTCTACATGCTTTTCTCTCTGCCTTTCTTTCTCTCTTTGCATAGTTAAATCCTCCTTATTCTTATCTGGTTGATGAGCAGCTTCCCTCCACATGGTTATTCAGGGACCCAGGCTTTTTCCATCTTGTGGCTCCACTGTCTTTAGGAGCTCAGAGTCCTCTGCTTCCAGTAGCGGAGAGAGAGGACGGAGAAGGCACCCACTTGTAATCACCTTGACCTGAAAATGACACAGATCACTTGCAAACATATTCTGATCATAAGAACTACTCATATGGCCCCATCTAAGGTGCAAGGGGGTTTGGGAAGTATAACTCCTAGCTAGGCAGCCACTTCCTAGGGACTCCTCAACACTGGAAGAGGGAGCATGAGTTTTTAGTGGCATTTGCCTATCTCTGCCACACCATAGTGTACCACTGGCATCTAGCATAATGGCAAACTGACAGTAGGTACTCAACAAGTATCTGCAGAATGAATGCAATTGTTTGAGGTAGTCTATGATGAGCAGCAATATAGCAATTTCACACCTGGTGTACAGAGTTTGGAGGAGCAGCAGTTCCATTACGGTGTAGATGCCTAATTTACGTAGTTTCAAAATAATAATCCAGGAGAGACTGCTTTCTCAGGTTTAGTATGTCAGAATGCACCACGCTGGGCACATCACTCTTACATCTTGGTTTCAGTCTGCGGGCTAGTATCATGGCACAATGCATCAACAGAAACAGAAGAAGCAACTCTGGTGAATTATGTCTGAGAAGCCCATTAGAATGGATTTTATCCTGGCCATTTCAAACTGCATCATGAGTTAATTGTCCAAAAGAGAGTATAACCTAAGAGCAGATAAATAACCCATCAAAAGTAGGTTGAATTTAGGCTAACTAATCCTTAGGTAAAAATCTTTGTGCAAACTGACCTGTTCGCATTGGGTGAGTATATATATTCATATATATTAACTTTTATAATGGCCATTAGAAGGATTATATATATGAAACTAGGCGTATATAGAACACATCAAGGAATTGTAATTATGTTGTTTGCATGTTTAAAATAACACCTTTGCTCATTCCACATTATAATTAAGAGTTGATTTTCAAATATAAGAACTTGATGATGCAACAAATGAAATTATATTTCCACCAAATTCTAAATTTGAGCCTTATAATATATCTCTAAGTATATAGCTTTAATACGAAGTTTACAAGACTAGCAAGGACTATAAGATTTATTTACCTTTAATCTTTAGTGTAACATCTCGTCTGTAGTAGAGTCTCAGTACAGGCCTTCCTGGTTTCCCCATTTTTGTAACATTTCCCCGATTCATCCAGCTCCATTTCTCACTGAGTTTCTGACTCCCACCTCCTACAAGGTGCTCCGTGTTCTTACATGTCCTAATTATTCTGACTGATAGGAGAACCAGAGAATCAGAGGATCTGTAGCCCAGAAATGACTTCAGCTTCAAGGGGACAAACCTGCTATGTGATCTGATAAACTAAATCAAAAATAAAGATCTAGGGACTTAACAAAAGTGATTTTGTAATAGAAAAACGTTCACTAAAAAATCACCAGGGAGATACGACAGGAGGTAATGGATTAATGAAAAAGGTAGCCCAGGATTCTGCATGTGTGTGTTTATGTGTCTGTGTCTCTGTGTGTGTGTGTGTGTGTGTGTGTGTGTGTGCATGTGTGTGTGTAGGGAGTTACATAGCTGAGAAAGATATGATACAAAAGGAGAAGGGCTGGACCATTTAAATCATACTAGAATAGGCTACTTTTGCTTGCATTAAAGAGCTTAGGTGTAGCATTTGTATTTTCTGCAACCTCAAGGAGGTGGGCACATTAGACCCCCATCTTATGTTTGTGTAAAGAAGTCTCTACTGAATAACCAAAAACTTTTCTAAGATGCTACATTTTTGGAAAAGCACTTTTAGTTATTTCAAAATCTTAAGTGCTCTCTGAATGGCTGTGGCTTATTTTTTTTTTTTTTTTTTGCGGTACGCGGGCCTCTCACCGCTGTGGCCTCTCCCGTTGCGGAGCACAAGCTCCGGACGCGCAGGCTCAGCGGCCATGGGTCACGGGCCCAGCCGCTCCGCGGCATGTGGGATCTTCCTGGACCGGGGTACAAACCCGTGTCCCCTTCATCGGCAGGCGGACTCTTAACCACTGCGCCACCAGGGAAGCCCTGTGGCTTATTTTGAAACAATTTTTTTTTTTTGGTACTGGTAGTTTCTGAATGATTGCTACATAAAAGAGTTTACATCTACGTGTGAAAAAGACCAATTTAACTGTCCTTATTCTGTGTCCTTTAGAGTGGTGCCAATTTGTACTGTATTGTAAGGATTCATAAACAGATGAAATAGATTGGTACTAAATGAAACTTGTCCCCCAGATTAAATCTGCTCACATAGAATTTGTAATCTAGATTCTGCTTCTAGAATACACAAATAAATACACAGTTACTTAATTTTGTTTCATTAATTAACATACTGGTGATGATATTCCACTTTGCTATTTGTCTTACAGCAAATAGATTTACTTTTCGCCTTGTTAAGGTGGGTTTGGAAGTACCCCCAAAGAATCTATTGAGAATGTGATATCACTTTTAAGGAAAACCTAGCCCAAGGACATGGGGGGACTTTACACAGTGTCCAATGTCTTTGATGATACACGGAATCATTTCAACAGCAGAGGTTCCCAATCTTTTTGAATATAGGCTGCTTTTGAAACTCAGAAAAACATCACAAAGCTGGAAGTTATACTTTTAGTATCTATGGATTGAGAAATAACCTAATGATAATATCTATTCTTGAGCATAGCAATGCTTTAAGATATATTCTCATGTCATTAATCATCACAGCATCACCATGTTTTTGTAAAAGTATAAGAGCTATTTATAAGGGGCATGTTATCTATGCCATTGATGCTTGGCCTTCATATAAGCTTGTAGCCCCTTCAAGGGCTTGTTACCCAGAGACAGGAAAGTACTGGTTAATATAAAAATATATATATATAATTGATGATGGACATTTTTTTTTAAAAAAACATCTTTATTGGAGTATAATTGCTTTACAATGTTGTGTTAGTTGCTGCTGTATAACAGAGTGAATCAGCTGTACGTATACATATATCCCCATATCCCCTCCCTCTTGCGTCTCCCTCCCACCCTCCCTATCCCACCCCTCTAGGTGGACACAAAGCACGGAGCTATGTGACCTGTGCTATGCGGCTGCTTCCCACTAGCTAGCTATTTTACATTTGGTAGTGTATATTGGACATCTTTTTAAGTTATGAAAATTCATTCTTGACAAAGGCCTGAGAGCTTTAAGTAAAACTTACTTCTTTCCAGGCCCAGGCTTGATGCTGTTCTTATTTCCCCCCATAAAATGCCTGATCTTTTTTCTTTTTTTTTTTTTGGCTGTACCACACTGCAAGGCTTGTGGGATCTCAGTTCCCCGACCAGGGACTGAACCTGGGCCACCAGAGTGAAAGCGCCAAATCCTAACCACTAGACCACCAGGGAATGCCCTGTCTGATCTTTTCTTGATGCCAGATGTGACCTCTGATAATCCTGAGTGGATCTAAAGCCTTATCATGGCTGAAATGATACTCTTGTCCATGAAATTGTGATTAAAGTTTGATGTTTTATAGCACAAGGAATTGGCTAGTGAAAATATCAGGCCTGATTCATTAATTAGGTAATCTGCTAAACTATAGCTCATTTTGCAGTACCTCTGAAAAACAATGTAATTGCATATGCTATGGACAACAGGAGCACTAACTCAGAATTTAAAAATAAGACTGCAATTTATAAGGACTACATTGCAGGATGGGAGGGAGTAGTCACCTGTCAGAGGAAAGGTACCATCACACCCTAGCTCTTTAACACATAAAAATGATAAACATACTTCGATTCATGCAAAAACCTCAGACCCCTAATCCAAGAATGGGGGGCGAAGAGGGGCCGAGGGAGCCTTAGGTGGGGGAGGCCTCCCTTCCTCTCTCTCCTTCACAGGAGTCAGACCTGTGTCGCTGTCTGAATGCTCATCCTGCCCACTCCTGCTTCTTTTCTCTTTATCTTTCATGGAGGTTTCCTCCAATAAAATCTCTCCATCTAACCTCTGATTGGCATCTGTTTTCTGGAGGATCTGAACTACCACACCACTTATTAGCTTAGATGAATCCTGATAAGCGTGGGCTATCTCAGCAGTAATGTGGGTAAAATAATATTAAAGTCCTAGGAGTTCTATGAGTAGGAATTTTGACAATGGACGAAAAATTCTAAGCACAGTTCCTGGCACATGGCAAGTCATCAGTGAATAATAACTGTCACTATTATCCTTACTATCCTTCAGTGCTGCTGGAATTCTCTGCTTAGGAAAAAGTTGAGAAAGTTGAAGGTTACCTTTACTTGGAGGAGCCCTGGATTCCCAAATATGGTTGGGGAAGAAATCACAGAATCCTAGGTTGATCACAATCCAAGTCTTTTGTAGCTGCCTGTGGTAGGGTTTACCTTGCTATTGGGTTTTTGTGCCCTTTGTACTTAGGCAAAAGCCAATGAAAATCTCTCTGACCTACTGAGGCTTAAGCAAGGATGGGCTGGGGGCCTCAGGGACTTCCTGGCCAGTCCAAAAGAGTCTTCTCCCCTCATGCTTTTTAAAAAACATAACCTCAGACCTACATGACAGTTGCAAGAATAGTACAAAGGATTTCTGAATACCTTTACCCAGACTCCCCTAATGTTAACATTTGTGTGTGTGAGTGTGTGTGTGATTTTTTTCTGAATCCTTTAAGAGAAAGTAGCAAGTATGATGTCTTTTTCCCTTGAAATATTTCATTGTGTTTTTCCTGAAAATAAAGAATTTTCTTACATAGAATACAATTTTCAATCAGGAAATTAACATTATTACATTCCATTACCTAATAGATCTTGCCCATTGTCTCAATAATATCTTTTATAGCACTAAAAATCACAGATCAGGCTTTAGAGTCTTCTTTTTTACTTTGCCTGAAATGTAATTCTATGAATAACTAATAAGTGCCTACTAAGTGCCAGGCAGGAATTGATAAGACTCAGGTGGGGAAGAAGGGGTCCTCATGTTTAAGCAGCTCACATCTACTCCAGGAAGTAGATGCACCAGTAACTAGAGAGTGAGTTAGGCTTGTAGTGTGGTATGTGGGGAGATTCAGTGGGGACTCATCTAACATGCGGTGTATGGAAGGTGAAAATTGCCCAGTTGCAGTCTCACATCCTGCTCTACAATAAATCCAGAGCAGCTTGATTTTGTCTTCTACATTGAAACAGATCATTTCTTGGTTAAGAAGCTGATGAAGTAGTTATTTTGCTTATAGGGACCACATTGTCTAGAAAAAAATAGTATTTTTAAATACCAGAATTAAACTTATCTTGGTAAGAAGCTCACCCACGAGTGGCAGGTGGGAAGATGGAACCCTCTGAAGGTGGTTCTGGTGGCCCGCTGACTCAGGCTCTCTAGGCACGTGCCCACAGAGGTCTGAATTACCTCCATTGTTTACATTATTTCTCTCTCATTCTCTTTATTAAACTAGTTTCTGTTAAATACTCATATGACGTGACTTTGAATGACTGTTTCGCATGCTCAGGGGATGGAAAATTATTAAGACAAAACCCCTGCCCTGAATGAACTTATACCAGGGAAAATAAGGTGAGGACACAAATGATCTTTAAAAAAAACATGAGAGAAGGAATTTAAGAAGGAAAAAGGATTGCAAAGAGGTAGGCTCAAGGAAAGATTTCATGGAAAATGTGATTTAAGATGGTCATTAAAAGAGGGAAAGTTTTCTGAGCAATGTTAAGTTGGGAACTTACATTCCACGGGGTGTATCAGCATAGTTAATATATAGAGATAGGAAAGCACTATAGTGAATGGGACACTCAAAAGCACCAAGGGTGGGGAGCCCCATTCTTCTGGGACACAAAGCATTTGTGGGAGAATAGTGAGAAGCAGGGTGGAGAGAGGATTGGGGGCAGACTCTGGAGCACATTAGAGCGTGGTCTCCAGCGAATTTCCTCCATAGTTCTGCGTATGAATCCTGGGAGCAGTTTGTTTCCCCTCCTCCCTCCCTCCCGGCCTTCCCTCTTACTTGTAAGCTCTCCTTTTTCTGCTCTTTTCTCTTGGCATCAAGAGACCTACTCTCAAATAGAGTCCTTTGCCAGGTTGGACAGAGACTTACTTCCATTCTCACTCTCCATACATTCAGCCCTACTCCACGCTGTTAAAGTCCAGGGCCAAACATTCATATTTCTAGGTTGTCACAAAACCACCCAGGTGGGGGATGCTGATGTGCCAGCATAGTAAATGAGTCCTGTGGGTCATCTGAGGAATGGCCCTCTGCCTACTCCCGACAATGCATCTTGGCAAGGCTGGCGTATGAGGCTCTAACCAGGTTCAATATTTTAGTCAAATTAGCTGGTTGCCTCCACTTCCCAATATGCCACTGTTCTAGGTCCAAGATAATTTGGATGCACATGTTAGAAACTCTCTGAGTTTACAAGAGTGCTTTCTTCCTGAGGATGCCAACCTAAGGCTCCTCTGAAAAGTTACCCTAATATTTTTTTTCTTGTTAAGGGCATGCAAATGACCATGCGGAAAGAGCAAATGCCTACTAGTACTATTTTTTAAAAGGTATGACTAGATTTATTATCACATCGCCTTGATTCTAAGATGCACATTTTCACATGTTTTGATGTTTCTGAAATGGGAGCATGGCTTACCTTCAACATGCATGTTTAATGTGATATCTCCTTGCTTTCTCCACCCCCCGCCCCCAGTTTCCTCTTCCCTCCTCCCCAACTCGACCAACAAACCAAAAGGTGTTATTAAATCGTTGTCTTACAATCAAGGGAATAGGATGATATTTTCTTGTTCCTCACTACTATCCCCTAGAGATACCCCTTCTGTTTATTGGCTGGGTGAGGAGAAATCATCTACTTAAAATTTCCTATTGATGGTTAAGCATCCTTCCCTAGAGGATTCCATGAACTCTGGAGTCACTCATGTATAAGACACATCTAGACTATTTCCATCAGCCAACACCCTTTCCTCTATAAACCGAGTCTCATCTGAACAATTCCCACATGCACATGTCTTTCTGACGTCCAACTGTCTCATGTTGCCATCATGACAGAAAGCAGCAAGGGATTAATTTTTAACAATCCTAGCCTGCTTTTTGTGATGGTTATTATTATTTATTTATGTAGAAATGATTCTATGATGATTCAATTACAAGTAGAAGTAGAAGAACGTTGTTTGGTAGACAGCTTTGTATATCTCCCCAGAAAGCAGAATATAAATTAAATATTTTCAAAAATAGGAAATGAGGTTGTTTTCCTTGAACTCTGAGTATAAATTCATGAATGAGAGGGACTCATAACTAGATTCACGTGAGGGATGGGCAAGTCATATCCTCCCCCTGCTTTCAATTTTTCCCCCCAAGATTTAAAAACTGGATAAAATCTGGTTGGAGTATACAGATTGGACAGATGCAAAGGATTTCTAAAAATAAACAAGGTGTCATAAAAGACACCTTGGCGGGTAACCCAGAACTAGCTGCTTAGCTGCAGGGGGGTGCGGTAGGGGAGGTTTAAAACGAGGAGAGGGTCTGCCGCTCAGGACCACAGTAGCTCTGGCACCACACCAACATTCTATCTGCAGTCTGGGTGGGACTCTTTTAACAAATTTAACACTTCTTCTTCCAGATCACTAACGGACCTCCAGCAGCTCTTTCCTCCACTGCCAGCTATTCTATTCCCCACGCTGCCTGCCCTTCTCTCCCCACGCTCTTGAACTTACCCTTCCTTTTCACCTCCAACTCTTTTCTCATTCTTTTTGTCTCTACACAAGAAATGAAATCTGACTTTCCCTGTAAAACTCTCACTGAGGAGACCACACTTTCTTCGTGTACCTGAAACTCATAGGATATGAGGGTTTGCTCAGTTCTGTTCCTCTGTACCATTTTCTTTCTACTCTACCCTCTCTCTTGAAACTCTCCTCCTGGGAAGCCCATAGGGGTCACTTCCATGGCTTGCGTGAAGGGGTGCAGAGCACAGTTTGACACAGACCTCCACCGCTCAGAGACTGTAAGACCATGTTGAGTGATGGTGAGGGTTAAATAATTCACTGCTCAGGAACATCTGGCAGAGGGCTTAGCAGGTTGCAAGCACTCAGCTATTTCTTCAGTTCACTTTCTCTCTTACCCTCCGTTCCTCATTCTTGATTCTGCCATCTGCACAATTCCTAGAAAATCTTTTAATTTCTGAGAACTAGATGAGTTTATCATCTGGCTCACAAATTAGTAAGGTATTTCAACGTCCAAACTGATGGCCCTTCCAGTTCCTTGGTTTCACCATTCTTTACCAGCCTCTATTTTAATTACCTTCATCTTGAACATCTTCATCCCCTGCAAGAACTTTACTCCAGCTCTTTCATTGATTATCTCCCTCTGTACATGAACCACCTCTCCACAACACTAGATTTATAGAATTACCACCTATGATGTGGTCTTTTGCTTTTAATGAGGACTGAGTCGGGGCAAAAAGAGCTATATGTGCAATACAGAATAATATTTCATTGAAAAAATAACTCCAAATGATATTGAAGGCCTATATACATGTTGCTCAATATTTCTCATTTAGACACCTACCTGATAAATGAATCTCAGAGTATAAGGCCAAGAAAATGCTTGCCTCCTCTGATGATTTGGTCAATGTCCTTAAAGCAGAGAATGGAACTTAAGAAACTGTCAGTTTTCCCACTTTGCCTTGGCTGTCGGGAAGGTCAAGGCCTCCCTTCTTTCCCTCCCTTCATTCCCTTTTCTCCCCCCTCCCTTCCTTCCTTCTTTTCTTTTTCTCCCTTTTATAAAATTATATCATTTTTCTTACTTTAATTCCAGTAAAATTATTCTTTTCCTTTTCTTACTTAAAATTTGGATTTATTGATTCTGGATTTTCGACAGACTTAATCTTTTAAAAAAATCTGATGTAAGGAGAGTAAATAAACACAAACTGGGATAATATTGGCCTAATTGGCTCCCTTGGACCCAGACTTATTCCCAAGAGGAAGGGGCAGATGGGTGATAAGGGAGCAGGTCTATGATGGAGATGGATGAGTCTTTCCAGTAGTTTTCCAAAAGTGCCAAGGCACCTCTCCAGGATTGCCATGGAGGCCTTGAGGCTGCTGTAAGCACAGCCCACTAACATGTCTATCTTAGATACTGGGTTTCATGGCTAAAAAAAAATCTGCCAGCGACTGTGTTTTGCTTCAGGTATGACAGGACATCTTTGCTCCAGAAAAAGTAAATTCTTTTTGGGAGCCCCTCAGAAATCTGAGGTCTTTTAAATTAACTAAGATTTTTTTTTTTTTTTTTTTTTTTTGTGGTATGCGGGCCTCTCACTGTTGTGGCCTCTCCCGTTGCGGAGCACAGGCTCCGGACGTGCAGGCTCAGCGGCCATGGCTCACAGGCCCAGCCGCTCCACAGCATGTGGGATCCTCCCGGACCGGGGCACAAACCCGCGTCCCCTGCATCGGCAGGCGGACTCTCAACCACTGCGCCACCAGGGAAGCCCTAACTAAGATGTTTTTTACGATACACTTTCTGTGTGTTTACTTGTCATGAGACACTGCTAGATTTTGACATGCATCAGTTTATTAGATTCTTACCATAATGCTGTGAGATAAGTATTATTAGTAGCTACATTTTATAAATCAGGAAACTGACTCTTAGAAAAGGGTAAATAACTTGCCCCAAACCAAACAGCTAAGAGTTAGGCCTGGAATCATCTATTTGAAACCAAAACCCCCAACTACATTAGGATCTCTCAAGATGGAATGAAACAGACCAAGTCTCCCAGTTTCTCTGGGTGGCAGATCATCCAGACCCAGGGGACTCCAGACTCCTACCCTTTCCTAGCTGGACAGGACTCTGAAGACTTTGGCATTGACCCATGAGACAAAGAACCAAGCAGAAGACACTGCATGGCTGGCATATGCCTAACTGTATGAATTCTGGTCACCAGTTATATCAAGTACCTGTATGTATTTCAGTCTGACTGCCTGGGGAGAAGACAATTCAAGGTCTCCTTGATATATCTCTCAGCTAGAAGTCTGGGTGAAAAAGCAAGTCCATTGTTTTTATGCTTCTTTTTAAATTCCCCTGCTGCTCTTACTCTTTCACTGTCCCTTGCATCTGAAATACCTTCTCTCTGCTAGACCATAAAACAGAGCTGCTTATAAACTGTGCTGAAACTTGAAGGAAAAAAAAAAGCATGCATTTTTAAAGCATGTCCCCAAATAAATCTGAAATCAAATCAGCTTGAACAATAGTTGTGCTACAAATGTCACTGGATTCTCAATTACATTTGATTCACAGGCCTCTCATTTTCCCCAACTGAATTCTAAAAATGATTTTTAATTAGGAAGACATAATACTGTCTTAAAATTTATTCAGTGGTTCATAAAACAAAGAAAAGAAAGGGACAAAGACTTCTGGCGGTGAGAAAAAAATCTTAAATCATCAACATGCCAAATATTTATTTTCCTTCTGAAACAAAGTTATTGATTTCCAAAGAAGGAATCCATTTAGGGCCAAATACACCATTCAAATTATAATTGCTTTTTCATGCTAAACTTAGAATAGAAGAATGTATGCATTAGAAATGTTAGCAATTCTAGAAGCAAACATTTTGCCCATGATACACACCACATTAAAAATATTCTTGCATAATGGAAAAGACAGCATTGCTGATTCAGTATCAGTTGAATATTTGGTTTTTGCTTGTTAGTTTGAAATGAACTTTTTAGTGGTGGGATAGATTTGGATCACACCTGTGCCTGTCTGCACTCTTACCCAATCATTCCCACAGTTCTTTGATGAAATGCCAAAGCTGGGTCAGGGATGCTTGTTTCAGAACAGGCAGAATCCAACTGGCACAGAAAAAGAGGATTTCCCAGATTTTGGTCTCGTAAGTGAATACTCCAGCTATAACCCCAAACATCTGCACCATTTAGAAGCTAAAAAGGAAGTCCACAACCTATGTCTCCAGAATCATTTGGCTGACGTTAATCTACTATCTACTCCATTTATATCAGAGAAAAGTTATCATTCAATACACAAATCTTTTTAAACCTTATTATATGCTAGCTCTGACTTATAGAAGTGCTTAGTAACTGATTCCATCAAAATGATCGACCAAGTCTTATGTGTTGACTAGAAATTTCTGAAGAGAATTCAGTGCAACACCAATCCATTAGGACGCTAAAAGATGATACTTTTAAAAACATAATCCATGGCCCTCTGAGCTTGAGAAATACAGTGTTAAGTGCAAGTAAACAGGGTTTTTTAGTGTAGAATGTCTACGCTATTACAGATACAGACTAAGTGATGACAAGCCTGTATCTAATTAATCTTTTCTTTTTTTTAATGTTTGAAAAGACAGGTTTATGACAGCCTCTATTCAGAAGTCATCTTTGTCTTATGCCAAGAAGGTGCAAACAAATTTGCGAACAAATACAGATTTCTTACTGATTTCAAAGAGCTTGATCTGTTTGCTTTACCTTCAGTTACCTGAGGGCCATCTTAATTTTCCAATTACTTGTTGCTATTTCTGTTTTAGCAACATGCTCAGAGACAGGGATGACTTCTATTAGGTATAATGGCAAGGTGCTTTCTTCATTCTTACTCTGCCCAGAGTAGAGTAAGATGTCTAAACAATGCCAATAGGCCAGTTTAGTCTGAATTCTCTTTTCTCTCTCTCTCTCTCTCTCTCTTTTTAAATTTCTTTATGGAACTTCCTGACATATTCTTTTGTGTAGGAGATTGATCACATAATTCAAGAGAGAAGAACAATGAGTCATAATCATTTGAAGAATGGGTCAAAGTCTGGACTGGTGGAAGCTGATGGAGAAAGTCCATGCAACTTAGGAACTTACTACAGTTGGTGAATGTTTTCCTATCAGGCTCAAAAACACAGGTTAACTCTAGCAACAATTCCAAAAAAGTATAGTATGTAACTTTAAAAATGGCAAAACAGAATTGAAAACAACGTAAGTTTTCATAGGAACTTAAAGGACAATTGAATCTGTGCTTGTAAGACCCTGCACAGAAAGACTAATTATTGTCATCCAAATTCAGCTTGTGACAGTACTCAGCCAATAAAAGTAAAGGAGGGAAACTATCATTTTCCCAGGTAGCCTCCTTCAATATTTTACAATCCTTATAACTGTAACTCTTTCTACAATCAAACCAGTATCCAGCCTTGAACAGCAGTAGCCATCATCAGAAATAACAGGACTGGAAGAGTCATACTGGAAAAGGAAAGAAGAACTATAGGTCTCTTAATTTTTAATGAGTTGAGGGGAGTTAAGTATACTTCCTATGTCCCTGTTCAGCCACATACGAACTATACCTGAACTCTCTGCCGCTTTCTCTTTTGTGACCTGACTTCTGGGAAATGAACTCAAACCTTGCTTTCCATATGGTCAAGACTTGTGTTTCTGCTTTAGTCTTTTTGACGAATGTGAGAGTCATGAGTCTTTTCCTGGTTTAATGAATAAATTACCAGCAATTGGGATTACTGATTGTTTTTGTGACTTTATTATGTATCCAAATTACTACTGAATTTTTCATTAAAATAAAACTTACATAGGATGAAATGTACTCATTTTAAGTGTGTCATTCAATGAGTTTTGATAAGTGTATACTCCTGTGTAACTTGCACCCCAATTGAGATATAGAACATTTCTATCACCCTGGAAAGTACCCTTGAGCTCCCCTCCCCTCTCCCTAGGCAAATACTATTCTGATTTCTATTATCATAAATTCATTTTACAAGTTACAGAACATATACATGGAATCATATAGAATGTACATTTTGTAACTGGCTTCTTTTGTTCAGCATATTTTTGAGAATGAGACTCTATGTTGCTGTGTGTATTAATAGTTAATTCATTTTTACTGATGAGTAATGTTCCATTGTAAGAATATTACATCAGTTCTCTTGTTGACAGGTTTACAGTTTGGGGCCATTATGAGTAAAGCAATAATAAAGCAATAAAGCAATAATCATTCTCGTACAAGTCATTTCATGGACATATGTTTTAATTTTTTGGAACCATATACTTGTTCATCACCCTTAACTTAAATGTACACAAACATTTAAGTTTTTTAAAGACCATTTATTAAACAAATAGTTATCAAGTGCCTACTCTGAGATGGGCACTGTTCTAAGTGCTAAGGGTGCAGTGAACAAAAAAGAATCTGTTCTCGTGGTGGTCATTTTCTGGAGAAGAGACTAAAAATAAGCAAGGTAAATAAGTAAAAAATATACATTGTAGCATATGTCAATAAATGTTATGGAGTAAAGTAAAGCAAAGGAGCGGGATAGTGGTATTAGGGTGGTCAGGGATGCCATCACTACGAGGACGGCATTTAAGCAAAGGCTTGAAGGAGGTGAAGGGCAAATCATCTGAATATCTGGGGGAAGAGCATTTCAGGTAAAAAAGAGCAGTGCAAAGCCCTTGAGGCAGGAGTGTATCTGGTGTACTAAATGTGCGTAGATGAGGTGAGCGTTGCAGGGATCAGAGAGAGATAATAAGTAGTGGGGAGGGCTTATAAGGTATGGTAGTAAGTCAGTTAGCAATATATTGCCTTTCAGCTCTGAATTCACCCTTTTTGCATGCTTTGTGAAATTGGATATGCACCCTTTAAATATTTTTCCCCTGTCAGCTCACACTGAAGCTTTGTCAATACGGTGCACTGAAGAGGATTGGAATATTGGTGACAACGAAATCTGGGGAAAAGATATGTAGTTGGATTTCTGTGAATGAGCACAGACTGTGAAGGTATTTGTGTCCCATCTGAATGCCTACGAACAGGGATTCACTGCAATGGAGTTTTTTTTTTTTTAATTTTTAAAAAAATTTGTTTATTTTATTTATTTATTTTTGGCTGCGTTGGGTCTTCGTTGCTGCGCGCGGGCTTTCTCTAGTTGTGGCGAGCGGGGGCTACTCTTCGTTGCAGTGCACAGGCTTCTCATTGCGGTGGCTTCTCTTGTTGCAGAGCATAGGCTCTAGGTGCGCGGGCTTCAGTAGTTGTGGCACACGGGTTCAGTAGTTGTGAATCACGGGCTCTAGAGCACAGGCTCAGTAGTTGTGGCTCACAGGCTTAGTTGCTACGTGGCATGTGGGATCTTCCCGGACCAGGGCTCGAACCCGTGTGCCCTGCATTGGCAGGCAGATTCTTAACCACTGTACAACCAGGGAAGCCCTGCGATGGAGATTTTTAATACTCAGGTGGACAAAATTACTCACTCTTTGGATGCCAGCCACCAGTGCTCAGTAAGCCATGAATAAGGTGGTTATGATGATAGGGATGGAGGCTATGCATGGGCTCAACAACAAGAACTTTCCCATATCAAGAATGATCTAATGTTACTGTTGAGTATCTAATCTGCAAAAAGCAATACCATGATTGAGTCTTAGACACAACACCACTCCCTGTGGGAACTGGCTGGCCACCTGGTGGCAGGTTGATTACATTAGACCTCTTTTACCGCAGAGGCAGCAGAGATGTATCTTCACAGGAATCACACATATACTGGATATGGATTTGCCTTCACTGTCCGTAATGTTTCTGCCAGCATCTCTAGCCAAGGACACTCAGGTTGTCTTATCCACCATCATGGCATTCTGCAGAGTGTTGAGTGTGATCAATGAACTCATTTACTGCAAAAGAAGTGCAGCATTGGGCTCATATCCATTGCATTAACTGACCTTACCACAGACCGCATTATCTGGAAGCAGCTAGCCTAATTGAAAGGTACAATGGCTTACTGAAGATGCAGTTATGATGCCAGTTGGGAGACAACATCTGAAAAGAAGGGGTTCTGTAATACAGGACACAGTATATTATTTGAAACAGAGACCACTATATGCTGCGGTTCCCAGAGCCAGAATACGTGTGTCCAGGAATCAAGGGATGGAAGCAGTACGGGCTCCTCTCACTATTACACCTAATAACTCACTCACAGAAGTTTTGCTTTTTGTCCTGCCAACATTGAGCTATGCTGGTGTAGACTTCTTAGTCTTCAAGGGAGAATGCTTCCACCAACAGACACAGCAATGGTTCTACTGAACTGAAATTTATGACACCACCACACAGAAATTTTGAACTCCTTATACCACTGAACCAATAGCTCTACTGCATTTGTGTTTTTGTCTATTCCACACAATAATTCTACCTGATATTCCCTCTCTAAAATTTCCAATCTCTCTTCATTCCTCAAAACTCCACTCAGATCACTGTGCTTTCACTAAGCCTTGCAATAGCTCCCCCACTCCCAGAGATCTCCCCCTTACATAATAAATATTTTTGCACTTTATAATCTCGTTGACAATGTTGTATTATCACTTGTAATTATTATTAGTTTTCCAGTGTTTATATTTTATTCCCCCCAACTGATTGTAGCTTTGTTTGAAGCAAGAGTTGTGTCTTTATACTTCTGTATACACCCCGTAATAGTTGGTGCCAGCCCATGAGCGATGCTGTCACCAGTCTGTAGCAAAGGGGAAAAAATAAGGATTATGTATTCAGGATTTTAAAAAGCTAATATATTCAATTTAGAGGACTATCCTTTATATATGTCCTTTATACTTTCCTTATGTCAATATGTTCCTTCTTTTTTGAAATTATAATAATAATAGATGATAGGGTTTCCTGAAATCTTTCTATGATGAAATTGAAAAATCAGAAGCTCTATATCTGTAGACCCAAATGTGAGGGATGATAAAACTCCAAAGTCTAAAAAATAGTGCACATAACCGTTAGTGCAATACCTTTTGGGATTGTGGTTTAATATGTGTTTACTCACTTGGGACTTCACTAATCAGTGAGTCCTTGTTCTTGAAGAGCTGATAATTCTCTTAAATTCTCTTTGTTCAGAAATTTCCACTTGTATTAAATGTTGTAAGAGAAATGCAGATCTGGCTTAGGTTCCGTTCATATGATTTTGAGATAATTCAGGGGGAGGAAAAATATCTTTCCTAATTATTTGGCATTATGCAATTGTTATATTGGATTATTTGGAGTAGGGGGCCAGCTAATACAACACAAATGCAAGAAAATATGTGAGAAAAGAAAATGATTCACAAGGTAAGACACGGTATAAATTTCTGCATCTTTTACAAAACTGCTATCGATCTGTTAATTTAACATTGTTCATTCCTTATATATCCCTGGGAGAAGTTCCTCTTAGAATTTAACGTTAGGAAAAAATCTTGTGTGTGTCCCAAAGAACAAACTGCTTTCTTTTATCAGATAATGTGAACTACATAATTTATAACGTTCCTCTTTTAGCCTTGGCTGCCAAGAAGTTCAGTGCTAAATCTAACTCTCAACTGCATTAACCTATCTTCTCAGTGGCTGCTGATGTAATCTCTCCCTCCTGGTTCTTAGTCTCTTTTTCAGATTTTTTAAAACTGTCCTTACGTATATATGTTCTTTAGGTACTTATCTCAATTACTTTGTGGAGAGCAGGAAAGGTAAAATAATAAATGCATCATCAATAAACAGAATTCTCCGTGTTGGTAAGAAAACTGGGCTCTTACACAGAAGGCAAGCACTACACATATTTTGCTACTCCCACGTCAGCACTTGCATGCCATCCTAATCCTCGCGAATTTATTTTGAGTAATTCCTTTTCTTTCTTCACACCAGTAAACAAGTGGCTTAATTTGCTCGGAACAAAACGATGGCAAGTTCACACGGCCTGCCCTATTTATTTGGCCATTTTCTGTTTAGATGGAAGAAGCTTCCAGCTTAGGTTGGCTTAGAGCTTGAGCCTAGCTTTGAATTTGACCATCAAAGGGCTTCTCTTTTTTTAAGAGGAAGCTGCAGTGCACATTGGACAACCATCAGCGACTCCCTCGTGACCACAGTTTTGGTGTGGCATCAGATTGTGTTATAATCCCTGGCATTGTGATTTAAATTATTCAGAACAGATGGATTTTTCTGAATTTAGAAGCAAGTTAACTTGATAACACTAAACTTTTTGTGTACAGAGGAGGCGGTTTAAACCGTAGATTTTCAAATTTGAAAATTTTGTGCTAAAACTCGGGGGGAGAAAATAAACAGATTTAAATTTTGGCTCTATCATGTTCTAACTCTGTAAAGTGATTTGTGCAGGTTATTTAACTTCCCCATGCTTCTGTTTCTTCATCTATAAAATGGGCAAAATGGTAGTAATTGGGTGGAGAACAAATGATATATGGTAGCATAGGTAAAGTATTATATACATTTATATATATAATGTATGCATAGTGTATGTATCACAGCATATGCATCGAAGTATTGTGTGTAAATGATATACAGTACTGTATGTAAAGCACTTATCATGGTCCCAGGCAAGAGTTGGCTATTACTATTTTAGAACTATAGAAATATAATCATAAATAATAAGCATTACAAACAGATATTTTAAACATTTACTTTCTCATTGTATTATATACAATTTCACTTAAACAGCAGTAGGTGAGATAAGAAAATGTAAAAATCTTCTCACCACAGAAGACTATTCTTTATTATTAAACTGTGACACACTTCAAGTTCCTTGCAGTCAATAGAATTGGATCCACTTATTCTTGTGTGCCCTGCTTGACCGGAGCACTTATTGAACAGCAGATGTTCAATAAACGTTGACCTGGAATAATCTGAATTCTGAGTAGCTATTCAAAGGCTGTATTTATTGAGTGCCAAGGATGCCCCAGAGACTTGTGATACAGAGATAAATAAAACATGGATTCTGCATGCAAGGGGAGCACACCCTAGTGGGGGAAGCAGACAGGTAAAGAGACAGCTGTACTCCCAGGGAAGTAGCATGTGTGAGAAATGTGCAGGGCTGGGGGACACCAAGTGGGCACTGAGACCCCTGGGGAAGGGTGGGTGTCACAGGAGGCTTTCCTGGTAGTGGGACAATGAATCTTTACCTTCCCTCTGCTCTGTGTTTGGGGTTTAGGTACTAACATCAGCCAGTAAGACAAGAAAAAAATCAAGTACAAATAGGGCCAAATCACCCTTGAAAAACCTCTTAATGTCTCATTAAGTATATATAGAATAAATCCTGCACAGTTATACATTGTACATGTGTGAACTATCTCTGGTAATGGTAAGTATATAATAGTAAGTACACAAGCAATATTTTACAGTATTTTAGTTTAAAAATCATTATTATTATCTTGCTGAAGTTATAGCATTCAATTCAATTAGCTTAAATGTGCATGTGATGAGATTCTGCTCATGGGCCAATGAAAGGCATTGTACTATTATTACATTTATGATCCTAGTTTGCAAATATTTCAACAGAGAAATAAAAGCAACACTGGGGAAAAAAAGATTTATGTCCATTCTTAAAATGGAATGCATTATCATAACATAGCTGTGAGTATGAGTGACAATAAAATTTTACTTAACCAGTGTAAAGGCTATAGCATAGAAATGTGTCTATTTTCATGCTATAGACTTTCTGTCAAGTAACCAAGAAAATGTCTTTATCTTTCTATGTCTGGAATGTTATGACTCTAGGAAGACATAAATATAGCAGGCACCAATCTAAACTGTGAAGACCAAAACACTGAGATGATATTTCATCAACAATCAAGAATATTTAAAGCGAACGCTTCTATGATGGATTTAGATATAGAAAGTTCTTAAAGGGTTGTTGTGGAAAAAACAAAGAGCTGATATATGTGAACAAATTCATAAAACAGTTAGTTCATAAAACAGTTAGTTCATAAAACAGTTAGTTAACACATTCCTAGCAGGTTATTTTCTCAGAGAGGAGGCCCAAAGTCTAAATCATAAGAATAAAACCTGCTTTCCTTATAGAATCAATGTTATAATAAAGAGCTATGTTACTGAGTAAGGGCCTGGTTTTTAATTCTTTATCAGAATGGTCCCCTGAGATTATACAAATGCCTGTACACTATGAAGATTTTAAAATAAGTGAAAATCAATTAGGCAGGCATCAAAGGCAGTTAATGACTTAAAATTATATTTAATGATACAGTAGCATAAGGTATTATTTCAATGACCTCATCTTCTTTCTCTATAATTTCTAGGTTACAATGCAACAAATGAGAAATTCAAATAATTCTTTTCTCCAACTTGTATTAAGAACAGTTTTCAAACACAGAGAAAAAAAATGAGAAAGTAGAACATCTTAATTGTTCTAGATTCACTCATTACCTAGATTCAACAAATTTTTTTAATGTGAAAAGCATTATGTACAAGCAATTATACCTCCTTATGAGTATGTATGTCTTTTATTTACACCTTTATTAAGGTATAATTTACATATCATAAAATTCAACTATTTCAAGAATACAAGTCAATGATTTTTTAGCCATTTATAAAGTTGTGCAGCCATCACCAAAATCCAATTTTAGAACATATGCCATCATTCCCCCCAAATTCCCTTGAGCCATTTTCAGCATATGCTAGATCCTTTGCATTTTCATGTAAATTTTAGGATCAACTTGTCAGTTTCTAAAAAAAAAAATCACATTGGAATTTTGTTGAATCTAGAAACCAATTTGGCAAGATTGCCATCTTAACAACTATATTATTTTCCCATTGCCTTTGTAACAAATGACCACAAACTCATTGGCTTAAAACAACACAAATTTATTATCTTACAGTTCTAAAGGTAAGAAGTCCAAAATCAGTCTTACTGAGCTAATTTTAAGGGGTGGCAGATGTAGTTCCCTGGGGGTCAAGCCTAGTTGTAGAACCTGTCGGCTGGGACAGTAGGTCACAAAGAACACTAGAGGGGCTTAATATGTAGTAACAGAAAGGCAAATCATAACCCCCGGGGGGATATAGAAACAGAAAGTATTTGGAGATCCAGGTAGGTTTCTCAGTTTGGAGACACCTGAGAGCCTACTCCATAGACTGCTGTCCAGGGAGAAGACCCCTCTGAGGAGTAACTCAGAGGTCTGGAAAGAGTCTCAAAAAGTCTCAAGAGGTAGCATGGTCTTAGTGGGAAAAGCACGGGTAGTGAAATCAGACAGCTGTGGGTTTATTTATTAAGAACCGTGTATTGATGAAATAATATACATATAGCTCTCAATACTGCCAAGGAAGGCATCTAAACCAGTGGTCCCTAACCTTTTTGGCACCAGGGACGGGTTTCGTGGAAGACAATTTTTCCACGGACGGGGGTAGGGTGGGGCTGGGGGGAGGGTTCGGGTGGTAATGTGAGCGACGCAGAGTGATGGGGAGCGGCAGATGAAGCTTCGCTCTGCCCACGTCGCTCACCTCCTGCTGTGCGGCCCAGTTCTGATCTAAACCTCTTTATTTTCCCACTTCCACCAGCAGCCTCATCTAGCACCTGGATGTTCTGCAAAGTGAACCTGCATTTACAATAGAAAATTCAATCCTTCCCTGAATTTCACTTTCCCCTCTTTGAATTTAACCACAATTTTACATTCTAGTGTTTAAAGCTTCCAAAGGTTAATTTTCAATGCATACAAATTCAATGAGCCACAGAGAGCTGACTTTTTTTCTAATTTCACAAAAGTTCTTCGACTCTTTGTTTCAGTCTCTGTGATATGAGAGAGAAGATTTACTCTATTTTTTAATGGAAACCATACATTTTTTTCCCAGTTGAAATTATTGTATTCTATGATGTGGAACTTTGGTGCTTCAAGTATCCATCTGTCTTGGCAGTAAAGCTAATCCAAATTGCATTCAGAAGAGAATTTTCACCTGATAGGAGGAGGGATGGGCTTCTATTAGGTAGACAGCTCAGTTCTATTATGAGGATTTTAATTCTTCCCTAGTAATGCTGAGGGATAAAGCAAGTGATGCAGCACTCAAACTGCAAAATATTCTGACTGGACTCTTGTGTACTTGCCCAGTAGCCCAAATCACCACGTCCCAATATCCATCAAAGACCCAGTTCACAGACAGTATTTACTGCCTGCTTTAAGGATAACTAGTGCAATTGTTTCTCTAGATCAGCAGTTCTAAAACTTTTTGGAGTCATGGACTGCTTTGAACATTTGCTAAAAGCTACAGATTCCAACTTCAGGCAAAAACTCTGTAAACTGATACATGTAATATTTTTCAATCAATATCCTTTATTGCACTGGAAATTGATTTCCTTCATAGATAGAATAGGAAAATGTTGTCCAGAAATAACTATACCTCTCATTCTCGTTTTCCATATAAACATAATTGAATACTTGCTATAAAAAAAAAGGGTCCAAAACTGCAAACAAAGTTAAAAGTAGAAACTAATTCTGAAGGTTTATTTCAGTATCAAGGAGGTTGTTTTTGGCCTGTACAAGAAGTTGGAAATGGTGTCTTGAATATGTATGACTTTGACCCAAATGCTTTCCAACTTTTCATTTTAACAGCTAAAAAACTTTAGAACTGTATATGGTACCAATAGCTCCCTTTGCCAGACAAGGACAAGCTTATTTCTTGGCACTTGAATTCCCTCAAGATTCTTCCAGCTGAATTCGCAATGCATCATTTTCTTCGTCCTGTGTCACTGTCAGCTTTGTCTGTGGCTGCGTTATTGATGCTGCCTATATCATCAAGGAAAGGATGTCTTCTGAATCTGCTTTTCGAAATTTTAAGCAAATAATCTGAGAAGTATTTTTCTGCGATGTTTGTGTCTTCAGATTTCTGCCTATACCAAACTCTCTAAGGCTTTATCTTCTTTCCTCCATTTATAGAAGCCCTTTCTCTAGCTTTAAAACATTAGCTTAGTTAGCTTAGTTTTCTATGTCCAATTTTATCTTCCAGAACAGCAAAAAAAAAAAAAAAAAATCTTGGCCAAAATAATTTTTGTTTTGTTTATTTTTACTAGCATCCCTAACAGTGACTGTATAGGAAGATTTTACTCACTCCCATGGCCAAAAGTATTGCAGAGAAAATCAAATCATGAATGAATCAAATCATGTCAGATTTTACTGAGCAGGCTTTCCTTTTCTCTCTCATGAAACTGATATTTCTCCCTGATGCTTCAATCTACTCTTTAAAGACTTGTCCTCAAGAAAACCAGTGAACTTTGGTTTAGTAGAAAACATTTGTACTTTGCTCTTATTTCTTAAAAAAATCATTTGAAAACAAGGTGAACCAAGGCCCTGGCTCTGGTGAAATTGAGGACTTACTTTGAGTAGATGATGGCAAAACTTCTTTTGAGTCCTTTCGCAGAGTCTCTGAGTGAAATGCATGCCGTTGAGGACAGTGGTGAGTCATGAATGACATACAGAGCCTCTTTGTTCATCAAAACAGCAAACCAGATGTGTTACCAAGTCCTGCAAGGGCTCCATCTGTGCCCAAGATATCTAGATAATCCTCATGGGGAGGTTTTCTTGGCAAAGAAACTTGTCACCACTTTGGAGACAGTAAGGGCCTTTGAAGTTTCAAAATAGAGTTCAGGAAAGAAGAATTCTACTTTTAAGTATAGGCCCGAACCCAGCAGCTAAAATTCAGTTGTGGAATGCAGTGGTTTCATCCAGTTGCATGTTGAAAGGAAAGGGTGAGTTGCCACCAATTTTTCTATGATGTGCTTAAAACTATGAGAAGGATTTGGGGGTAGGTGATGTTACTTGAATAAAGACACTGCTTCAGATTTCTTCCTCTGTTTCAAGTCACATAATTGCTCAGCTGTTTCCAAGGCACATGGATTAACTAAAGCTTCTCCAGTTGTGCTTGGTAATGTGATAAGCAACCTTATTCAATGCTTCAAAACAAGATTTTATGTTTGGGAAAATTTTAAGATTCAGTAGGATCCCAAACCTTTTTCTTAAAAAAAAAATCTGGTTAATGAAGGTTTTCCCCCAGCATTGTTACCTAGCAAATTTGGTTACGAAAGCCAAATCAAAGGACACATTGGTGTTACTATACCTCCTTTTCTTGAATATTTTCCAATTGAAGGCAGAGCTCACAAAAACATAGAAAGATGTTTACCAGCATGAATGTCAGAGCATGTGCAGTAAGAAATCATGAGACATCATTACACTCTTTAAGATCCTGAGCATATACAATAGTATCCAGTGCCATCTCACATTTATTTAGAATGAAACAATATCTCGACTTACAAACTGACATTAAAATGTATGCTTTTAACAAAGACCATTTAGGAATAAATTAAAGTAAAAAATTTGATTGGTGGATGCATGTATGCCAATTCATAGAACTCTTGGAAGCCATCTATAAGGGGCTATGTACTTCAGGTCAAGAACCTCTGGCTGAATTCTTTAAAATCCACCTCTGGATTAAGTCAGATCAACAGAAGATATGCTCTTAACCCACTTTCAAATGGCTCTCCATAGAACTGCCGCTACTGAATGATGATGCCTCCAACTTAGAGTGAGGGTCACTGTAAGAAACAGCCTCATAAAGCTTGTTGCTATGTTAACTATATAGATATAATGAAAGATGTTTTTGTCACATTACACAGTTTTCCCTCTGTCTCTGACAGCCACAGTGAAAGTTAATTTTTATCTTATGGACACCTTGAAACACAAAGTGAATCATATTTCACAGTGGTTTTGAGAAGATTTAGAACCATGTTTGTGGCCCACCAAATACATTGAGTCATTAGTTTTGAAATCTTAATGGCTCAAAGTTAGTTCAAGCTGCTGTTTTAAAGCTGCCAGCTGTTTTTGGATTCATTTTTGAGAAGGACTATTTTATATGTTAAGAAAAATATTTTCATTTATCTTTTGCAAAGGTAAAGCCAAAAATCTTATTTCAGAATGGAGAACTATGGATAATATGGGAGCTAAATTTCTCTTAATACTAATGTGAAACTTTGCCCTTTTTTAGGGTACTCACATCTGTGTGGACTATTATGCTATTGTCTAAAAAATGGGCCTGACACTGAGGGTGAGGAAAAAGTAATTTTCTTCCCCTCTCATTAGGGCCCAGTGAAAGGTGGGGTCCTAGACTTCCAATAGGGAAATCAGAGTCAAAAAATTCCTTTGTGGAAGGTAGGCTGGAGCCTGCCACTAGAGCAAGTACAGGAAAAAGGAGAGCTATATGGCAAGAAAGCATTGCGTGTTTTCTTCTGAGACATTTCTGTTCCTGTTCTTTTGCACCTTTTTGGTTTCTATGGTTGTATATATCTTGATATAAGTATGGCGTCTCTTCCTTGTGATTGTAGCTTTAAGGCTAGCACCAATCTTAACCCTCATACTTTCTTTAGTCTCCTGAAAAGCAATGGAGGAAAAAGTGGGCACAGAAAGTATACAGAAATCACAGTTCTGAGTCTGACAAGACTCAGTATTGTCCACTGTCTGTTTAACCCACTGGGTATTTGGTCCCTCTGCAGTGACTTTCTGAGAATTTACAGGGATGGGCATAAGAGATGGCAAAAAAATTAAGAATCAGCTTCCACCCAGTCCTCTACTAGGCAAACACTTTCTAAAGACATACAAAAACTGACCCACAAGTTGTAGAACTGAGCTCAGTAGTTTGAATAAAGACAAACAGCAAGCAATGTCGAATAACACCTGAAAAATGCTGCCCTTTAAACTCTCCTATTCTGAGCTGTGCTCTGCTGAGTCAAAAGGCTAGTTCATGCACGCAGCTGACATATGATCGCTGTTGGAGATCTCTCAGTTGCATTAGATACGCAGAAAGATTGATGAAAATAATTGCACTCTAAGAGAAAATGGTTAAACATTTGTGACTTAGAACATGAAATGATTAAAAATTACCTAATACAAAAATTATAGCAATGAGGATTTCATTTACTACTTTAAGAACTACTAGAGCATTTAATAGGAATTTCATGTTTGCAGCAGGCAAATGTCTCTACTTCTTCAAGATACTGGGATTTGGCAATTGAAACCATTTTATCTACCCCAACACCGACTCATTGCAAAAACTCTAAGCTTCTGATATCGTATGTAGTGTGTCCAGACTGGAATTAGTTACAGGTGTAATAAATTTTTTCCTGAAATGTATACAAATCAAAGTTTTATGAATTTAATTTTTTTAATATGGTCACAGGTTAGGAAATTTATACTGTTAGCATCAATTAAAATTTTGAAAAATATAGTGTAGCATTTTGTAAAGCAAAGAATTCTTTTATAAGCAAAGACTCTTCACCTAGTTTCTCTGCAAACTCTGTGAACTTGCCCAAGTTGCTTCACGTTTGGGGGGCTCAGTTCCTTATCTGTAAAACGATATATCTTTACTTCACTTTATCTGTATCTCGAAGGCTACTTCTACTCTAGAGTTTCATAATATGTGGTACATATAGACAAAAATTGTCCTGTTAAAGCTCTACTCTATAAAGGGCACTATTATTCTGGAAAAAGTCAGGGAGGATCAATGCACCCAGTCTAAAAACTGATCTATAATGTTTTTTTTTTTTTCCCTTAGGACTTTATAGCAACAACAACATGTATTAGTGTAGAATAGCTGGACCAAAACCCAGAAATTTTTTTAACTCAGTATTTATGAACCATATTCCTAAAGAGGTTTGTTTCCTCTACCAAATTCTACAAAATGCCTGCTAATTAATATTATTGCTACTTGATGATTATTGGAGGATGGATAGCTTCTCATTCTGTGTGCACCATCCTAGGTTATTATCTGGGTCCTGTGTTTTCACTATTTTGAACACTATTCTATAGTTTAAAAAGGAGACAATGTGTAAGCTTTCCTCTCTTCACATTTTAAAATTTGAAATATTTTCATTGTAGAATCTGTATTAGCCAGACTCTTGGTTGGAAGTGACTAAAATGCAATCCAAATGCTATCTATCTATCTATCTATCTATCTATATATATATATATATATTCATAAAAGAAAATTATGGAATGGATGAATGAAGTTGGGCTGGCCATACAGGATGATGGAAATTCTTTCAGGATTCTGTTTTTCAGTTCTCATTCTTTCTGCATGTCAGTTCCTTTATCCTTCTGCATATCCTTTATCCTATGTGGCAGGGGATATGGCCACCAGCATCTCTGAGGACATATCCTTGTAGCTCCTGGCAAGAAAAGAAAAAAAGGCCCCCAAGAACAACTCTGATTGAACTGGCTTAAATGACATGCCAATTTCTGGCCCTTCACTGCGGCAAGGTGCATGGGGTATGCTGAATTTCTTATTCCAATAGTAGGGAAGAACAGTTCTTCAAGGGAACAGGAGCTATACCACTACTGGAAGAAGGAGGGCAGGGGTCTGGGTAGACAAAAACGATGAGAATCATGGTTGATTCATGTGGATGATGATGAAGATGCTTTTATGTATGGAGGACTTTACAACGTTAAGAAGCACATTCACATATACCATGTCTGTTGGTCTCCCCAGAAGCCCTATGAAATTTGGTTATTATCCCCATTTTATAGCTGAGGAAACAGGCTCAGGGTTCTGCAGCTAGCACATGCTATAGTGGTAATTAAACACTTAATTACCTGGTGGCGCAGTGGTTGAGAGTCCGCCTGCCAATGCAGGGGACACGGGTTTGTGCCCCTGTCCGGGAAGATCCCACATGCCGCGGAGCGGCTGGGCCCGTGACCCATGGCCGCTGAGCCTGTGCGTCCGGAGCCTGTGCTCCGCAACGGGAGAGGCCCTGACAGTGAGAGGCCCGCGTAACGCAAAAAAAAAAAAAAAAAATTTAGGATAATTTAAAAGTAGCCTTCCAAACTTTAAGTGGCTTTTCACATTGTCACCCTGTAAACTGATGTTGCTCCATATGTTTTAATATTTCTGAAAAATGTTTATATACCAGTGTTTCTGTTAACTTCATCCCTGAGCATGTGCAAATGATTTGAAAGATTTACCCATAGCCTTCCTTTTAGTTCCTTTGCCAAAATTTGCTATTTTTCCTTCTATATTCCCACTAATTTCCTGATCTTTCTTGTTCTCTGACCAAACCTAAAGTGGCAGAGAAGCATGCATCAACCAGCCTGATTTCTTCTTCAGATCATTCAATACCTCCAACCTCTAGTGTATAATGTGACTGTCCCTGTTTAGAGGGATTAAATCTTGGGCACCAGTATTATCTGTTACCTTTTAACTTGGATTCTGTGCTGTTTCATTAAATATACCATTTATTTGTAGGCGTAAGACGTATCCTGGAGGAGTAGAAATGAGAAGGGTTTGTATTTGGATAAATTATGGTTCTAATTTGGGCTACCACTTTCTAATGTATGATACTAGAGGGATCAGGGAAGCAGACTCAGCCAGAGTGATCTGGACTAAGAAATGTATTCTGAGTACAGAACCTGCTACCCCTGTGTCTGGTGGTACTGGCCTCTGTCTTACTGTCATCCTTACCATATGTCTGTCAAAATCCTGGATGACTTCCACACCTACATCAATGATTTGTTCTGCACCTTTAGTTTCTTTCTATAGTTTCCTTCAGTCTATCTGAGCCACTTACTCTTAAGGTTATACTGTACACATTACATTCACCAGTACAAGTTTTGAAATCTCCCTTGAAGCACTCTTCTCTCTACCTCATTACCTCTTATTCTTCCTCCTCGGTTATTCTGGTATTCCACCAAGTCCTCATCTCCCACTGAGTTTTTAATCCTTTGTCCTACTACTTCTCTTTCCCTTACACACTTCGTCGTCACTTCTCTTCTTGCCTAGCTTAGAGCCTAGAGACCACTAATAGAACTACTCTATTACCAACTCTTTTAAGTCCTATACCCCTCTCTTCCTCTATCATAGTTGCCTTGAAAAATCCCCATGCAATTTAAACCTATCTGTTTCCTCTATGTCAGCACCCAAGTCAAACACTGGAAAGAGAGAGAGCAAAATGGACTCCCAGTCTTTTCTAACCTAATCTCAGAAGTGACATTGCATCACTTCTGCTGTATTCTATTAGAAGAAAGTCAGTAAGTCCAGCCTATGGTCAAGGGGAGAGACTGTGCAATGGCATGAATACCAGGAGTCAAGGATCATTGGAAGCTACTGAATGTTTTAGAGGCTGCCTACTACATCTAAGTTGCCAGTGACCCATATCTCAGCAATGCCAATGGGCAATTTTCTGCCCTCAGCTCACCTGACCTCTCAGTGGAATTTGATACAATTGATTACTTCTTCCTTAAAACACTGAGTCTCTAGGTTTCTAAGACAGCACACTGGTTAAGTTTTTCTTATTAATGACCCCTTCTCCTCTACTGACCTCTAAATACTGGCACTCTTGAAAGGTCTGTCTTTGGCCTTCTCATCTTTATGTCTACATTCTTAGCTGATCTCATTCTATTCCATAGCTTTTAATAGCATCTATGTGTTGACAAGTTTCAAATTTGTGGCTCCTCCAGTATCTTTCTCACAAGCTCCAGAATCATATGCCTAACTGCTTACTTAACATTTATTCCCACTTGGAGGTCTGATACATATATCAAACTTTTCATATTTAAAAGAAGAACTATTGATTTCTTCCATCTCTACCCTCCTCCCCCATCACCTCCTACCCCACTATCCCCTCTTCTCAAGTAAAACACCCTTGATTTCAGCTGGTGCTTGGCCTTGAGGACAGTTGGTACAACTCTCAGGGAACAGGAGTTTTTATTCTATTCAAGTTTAGATACTTGTGGAGCTCGAGCTTTGGATAGACAAAGAACATTACTATAATAATAGCTACTGTTTATAATAGCACCACTGGATACCTGGCATTATTCTAGGTGAATTAAATTTATTTATCACTTTAATTCAGTCCCTCAAACAATTGTAAAACATAGATATCATTATCCTCATTTTGTAGATGAAGAAACTGAGTCTCAGAGGGTTTAATGTGGTATTTGCTTAAGATCTCATTGTGGGTATCAGTTAGGATTAGGTTCATCTGTAAGTGACAGGAACCCAATAGTGGCTAAAACAAAATGCAAGCTTGATTTTCCTCTCACAGGCCACATGGGCTGGTATGGTGGCTTCACAACCATCAGACTCTGATGCATGTTGCTCTCCATCCTCCATATAAGGCTATCTGATGGTTCAAGATGGTTGCTCTAGCATCAGCTTTCATGGCCACCTACTTGCCAGCAGGAAGAAAAAAAAGGGGACGGAGGGAAATCCCAGTTCTCTTAAGGACACTTCTTGGAAGTTACAAAGTTACTACTTCTCTTCATCTGTTCAGGTGGCTATAGAAAGTTACCATAAACTGGGTGGCTTACAAACAGCGAAAGATTGTCTGGAGAATGGGAAGTCCAAGATCAAGGTGCCAGGAGAGTCTGCATCTGTTGAGAGCCCTCTTCCTGGTTCACAGATAGCCATATTCTTGTCCTCACATGGTGGAAGAGGCAAGGAAGCTCTCTGGGGTCTTTTTTTATAAGGGCACTAATCCCATTCATGGAGGCTCCACCTTTACGATCTAATCACTTCCCAAAGTCTTCTTCCTAATAAAATTGGAGATTAGGACTTTAACATGAGTTCTGGGGGGACACAAACATTCAATCTATAGCACTATTTCTACTTGCAACCTTTGACCAGAACTTAATCTCAAAGCCTTGCCCAGCTGCAAGGGAGATTGGGAAACATAGTCTAATCTCAGTGACCATGTGCCCACCTAAATTCAGAACTTATATTATCCTGAGGAAGAAGAGGAAATGGGTTTTAGAGGACAATTAGAGGTCTGCTACAATAGGGACATAAACACAGGGCTGTGTGGTTCTGGAGATCACAACCTTTCTGTCTTCCTATCCCCCGCCTCCTGAGCACCTTAGCAGCTAAGGGTTCCAAAGACAGCTTTGCCATGTGTCCTGGGGCAGCTTGTGTTCCTCTGAAACTCAGCCTCTGACACATATGCTACAGGCGAGGTCAGTTATTTCCTCAGTTTTTTACTTCTCAGCATTTTGAATACTTTTATAAACTTATCCCATATGTTGTGATTATTTGTTTTCAGTTTTTATGAATCAAACATTGGCTAATTGGTAAGTTTATTACATGAATGGCTGAATTAATGAACAACCCAATATTGTTTATGTAACTCCAGCACATTGTCTGGCATTTCACAGATGTTCAACAAATACATGTTTATTGAATAGATGGACGGCTGGCTGGCTGGCTGGCTGGAAAGTCAACAGCTTTCCTAATTCAACATTTTTGTCTGATTTTGGATAAACACAGCCTTTGCCTTCAGGATTGGGAGAAAAGAAAGGAAAAAGGATACAGAAGATGAGATATATTTACACAAGTTCTTCCACCCCCTACTTCTTTCTCTTTCTTTAGTACTCATGCCACAATCATGAACTTTTCTATCTAAATGGACCTCCATAATACTTACTAGGAAATGTCCCGAGTATAACACATTCAAGACTGATGACCGATGTATTAATGTTTCAGAATTTAGGAGTATTTAGGGAAGTTGTAACAAATTTTATTCAGCCAAAGTTTACATACTTTTCTCTTTGTGATGACTTCTTCACTGAAAACCTAAATAGAATTTCATATTTCAAAGCCCTAAAGATGAAATAAGTTTTTAAAAATCCCTTGCAAGGTAGTATAAGTGAATTCACAGTTATTTCAACCTCATAAAGAAATAAACATCATCACATCCCCCATGAAGAACTCCAGCAAAAGCCATTGACATGGTTTGACTGACTATAAACATCCAGCAGCTAAATGACTTTATCAAGCTACAATCCCTGTGCTCAGCAATTTAGAGGAAGTCAGCAGTTTAACCAAGGGTTTTTGTTTTTGCTTTTGCTGAGCAATTGGGGGCCAAAAATAAAACATTATTATATCAAACTGCAGACAAACTAAAATCTGAATACATTTGCTATCTTCTCATGTCATTTCTGTACCTAATGAGCACAGCTGAGCCTGAAGGCGTCAAGATGTTTCTCGCCCTTAGGCAGTGGTGTAGAGGATTATCCAATAATGCCTGACGGGGATTGTCAGTTCTACTGTGTAAAATAGGGAAAAGGTCAGAAGAGGATGTGTTTTCTAATCAATGAAAGAGAGACCTAATACATTTCTCTAACCTTTTCGAATGCAGGGAAGATGCATTATTTGCATTAACTAGCATGTTGAAAATTCCTTCTGGATTGCCAAGTGCCTTTCCATGAGTGGTGGGAAATATGATACACAGCAATCTGTCGGAAAGAGCCAATTTTTTGAACTTTGCCTCTGAATACATATAAAACGTGAAACAACTTAGTTACGTGGCATTAGTCTTTCTAATTGGTGAAAAGGTTAACATTTGTCTAACAACATTGGTGCAAGGTGCTTGGGTTTTAAAGCACCAGTATGCGTAGGACAATGGATGTTGTTAAAAGGAAACACTTTGGGAGGTAATATAAATCGTTAACATCTCCAGCAGAGTTACCACTTATTGAACACTAAAATTATTTCATTTAATCTTCACAGCAACCCTTGGAAGGACGTATGACTGTTATCATTTAACAGATAACAAAAATGTGTGGTTGGAGAGATTAAGTAATTTGGCCCCAAACCACAAAGGTACTAAATGACAGAGTCAGGATTTGAACCCAGGTCAGTCCTGACTGACTCCCAGAGCCAACATCCTTCCCCACACTTTGGTACTCCCTTTGCCTTTGCTCTTCTCAACTGGCTGCCACTGTGAGAGTTACTTAGCTTTTTGCTGCCTCAATTTCTTTGTTGGTAAAATGGGAACAAGAATAATTTTGTATCATTGGGATTATGAGATTGAATTATATACTGGTTATAAAACATTCAGTAAAATACTTTATTATACCTACCATGCCATTAATCATTTTTTCAAATTATCACATTCAAGGGTTGGGAAGAATCTAGTTATTGCCCCCTTTTCTCAGTTGGTGAGTAGGAGTTAGACTGAGTAAATGTCACTTATTGCCATCAGAGCTCACATTCAGGGTCCTGGACTGATAGAACTTGGAAGACTTCACATTAAGCCTTCTTTGTAGTAATTTATGAGGAAACTGAAACCCCAACTGAGACTGGGAGAAGTATACACTTGGTAGAACTGCTTTCAAAGCTACTGATAAACCTCTCCATGGGAGTACAATGAACTCTTATCTGTTATTCTGCTTTTATTTCATTGCTTGAATGTGTCATTATGTAAACAATTAGTTATCAATCAAATATATGTTATGCTTAACAATTTTTATATTTATAAAAATGAAAAGTGAAATTTTAATTTTCTAAACACTTAAATATCCATAGCCTATGAAAACTTGCACTTCTTTTTGAAGTATATTAAAAGAAACATAGCACAGAGTACTTTTAAAAACCAATTTGAGAGGGCAAACCCAAAGCAATCACAATTTTATTCATATTCTTATTATTTAAAATGTATTTTATAAAGGTATTTATTTTTACTAGAAAGTCCTTTTAAATAAGTATTAAAAACAAGAATTCTTAGTTCAAATGGGCAACAAACATGTCTTCATTATATTTAATTTCTAAACATTGGACATAAAATAGAAAGGGCCTGAGAGCTCAGTCTACTATGTTCTCAACACTTCAAAATATTTAATCATCACCAAGCTCATTAGGTAAGTATTATGATGCCCATTTTAAAATGAGACAGCTGACGCTCAGAGATGTTGAGTACATAATTAATTTACAGAGCATCACACAGCTATAAGGGACAAAGCTAAGACTAGAACCCAAGCCTTTATGATTCCTGAAGCCCAAGTGTTTTCCATTATTCTAGGCTGCTTTGAACAGAATTGTGCACTTCAGATTTATTTCTACCACACATGTTATTATCCACCCCACTTTTCATTTCACTGACTGGATCAGTCACAGTTCAGTCAAGAAAAGAGAACTATGTATTTTGGTGTAAGAATTAGATCTTGCACCGCTGTGGGGAGTTACAATTTGAAGGTAGGAGAAGAAATCACAAGAGTCAGAGAACCATCTCTAGCCGCTTCCTCTGAAGCACTGGTACACGGGGGTAAGTCAGAGCCTGTGGGAGAATCTGAGATGCTGTACATGTCCAGCTGCCAATGTGGAGAAGCTCGTGGAAGGGTCTGTGGAAGTCTGCACGTCAGGGAAGCTGCTGCTCCCCAGGTCTGCAGCAGATATGTGGTGTTCAGTCTCACATACACCCTGGGGCATGTATAGCACACTTATGCAAGAAAGCCCCAAACTCATCAGTTGAGGACTAGAGCCTTCAATATCTCTCTTCTGTCAATCTCACCAGCCTCATCCTATGCCACTGCCTTACTCCATCTTTCTTCTGCAGTGTGAACTGTACTTGTCCGGTAGGTTTTGTGTGAGAATCCAATGACATAAAGAACGGAACAATGCTTAGGATAAGGCCTGGCACAAAACAGATGTAAGCTGCAAACAACAGAAATGACTTCAGCTGGTTAAAGCAGACTCTACGTTTATTTCAGGTTATTAGGTAGCTCAGAGAATTTCCATGAGGGACCAGATCAACTTGGAAGGCACACAGACAGAAAAGATATCAAACTACACCATAAGTCAATCCCAGAAGCAGCCCTGTTGCAGCCTCTTCCAGACACTGACATCAGGCACTGCTGATACTGGGCCCTGGATTCTAGAGTCACCACAACTGTTGTCAGAAACCAAAGGCCTCTGTTATCAGTCACTCCAGGAAATGGATTTCATGCTCCTGTATTCTCCTACTCTTTTCTAAGCCAAAACCTCACATGTGTACATCTGACTGGCAGAGCCTAAATCACATACCTGTGCCCTTTCTGCAAGAGAGGCTGGGAAAGCAAGGGGGAGAAAGGCGAAATTTGTCTAAGATAAATTCTCTGCAGGCTGCCTTCTAGAAAATGAATTGCTCCCCTGCAAATATGATGGAAACTGGTGATAGCTTGGTGCTTAAAGCAGTCAATTCTGGTTAACTATGAGACTTAAAGCCTAGCACTCTGATCATACCAGAGGAAGGGGTGGTATTTCTTTGGTCTTGAATGCTGCTTGGTTGCTGGGGTTCAAGCCGATAGCTAACTATATTATGCAAATACCAGAGAAAGGCCTGGTATTCCCTGAAGTCATGAAAGACAAGGGTAGGCCTGGAGCCAGTGTTCTACCATGCCATATTACCATGGTACCCTGAACCCTGATCACCTGAAGGGAGGGGCTGGTGCTTTCCTAACCATGTAGCTCATAAACCCCATGGCCCAAGACTGGAGTCTCTATGAGTCTGCTGCCTTGTTAGATCTCTGTGCACCCCCTTAGAATACAATGGATTAGAGGGGCGTGCCTATCTGCTACTGCTTATATCTTTGTAAGCTCCATTCATTTAGTCCTGGTGTGTGTGTTGAGTGGCATTTTCCCTTTTTGCACAAGAGCAAATGCCTGGTTTCTACCTTTGGGAGGCAGGACTCTTAATATGGAAAATTACCAAGCCACCATCAAGTTGGATTCATCCCAGAGTCACAAAGATGGTTCAACACATGCAAATCAATCAATGTGATATACCACACCAACAAAAGAAAAGACAAAAACCACATGATCATCTCAACAGATGCAGAAAAAGCATTTGATAAAATTCAGCATACATTCATGATGAAAACTCTTACCAAAGCGGGTACAGAAGGAACATATCTCAATATAACAAAAGCTATTTATGGCAAACCCACAGCCAACATAACACTCAACAGTGAAAAGCCTTCTTCTAAAATCAGGAACAAGACAAGGATGCCCATTCTCACCACTTCTAGTCAACATAGTATTGAAAGTCCTAGCCACAGCAATTGGACAAGAAAGAGAAATAAAAGGTGTCCAAATTGGAAGGGAAGAGGTAAAATTGTCATTATATGCCGATGGCATGACACTATATATAGAAAACCCTAAAGACTCCACACAAAAACTACTAGAACTGAAAAACAAATTCAGCAAACTAGGAGGGTACAAGATTAACATACAGAAATCGGTTGCATTTCTTTACATTAACAATGAATATATCAGAAAGGGAAAGTAAAAAAAAAAAATCACTTTTAAAATCACATCAAAGAAATAAAATACTTAGGAATAAACCTGACCAAAGGGGTGAAAGACTTATATGCTGAGAAATATAAAACACTGATAAAGGAAACTGAAGATAATTCAAAGAAATGGAAAGCTATCCCATGCACTTGGAAGGATTAATATTTTTAAAATGGCAATACTACCCAAAGCAATCTACAGATTTAATGTGATCCCTATCAAATTACCCATGACATTTTTCACATAACTAGAATAAATAATCCTAAAATTTATATGGAACCATAAAGGATCCAGAATTGCCAAAGCAATTCTGAAGAAAAAGAACAAAGCAGGAGGCATAACCCTCCCAGACTTCAGACAATACTACAAAAGCTACAGTAATCAAAACAGCATGGTATTGGTACAACAAATAGATATATGGATCAATGGAATGGAATAGAGAGCCCAGAAATAAACCCACATACCTATGGTCAATTAATCTTTGATAAAGGATGCAAGAATATACAATGGGAAAAAGACAGTCTCTTCAGCATGTTGGAAATGCTGGACAGCTGCATGTAAATCAATGAAGTTACAACACACCCTCACACCATACACAAAAATAAACTTGAAATGGCTTAAAGACTTAAATATAAGACATGACACCATAAAACTCCTAGAAGAGAACATAGGCAAAACATTCGCACATTTTTCTTAAGTCAGTCTCCCAAGGCAATAGAAATAAAAGCAAAAATAAACAAATGAACCTAATCAAACTTATAAGCTTTGCACAGGAAAGGAAACCACAAATAAAACAAAAAGACAACCTACAGATTGGGAGAAAATATATGTGAACGATGTGACCAACAAGGACTTTATATCCAAAATACACAAACAGCTCATACAACTCAATATCAAAAAAAGAACAACCCAATCAAAAAATGGGCAGAAGACCTAAATAGATATTCTTCCAAAGAAGACATATAGATGGCCAATAGGCACATGAAGAGATGCTCAACATCACTAATTATCAGAGAAATGCAAATCAAAACTACAATGAGGTATCATCTCACACAAGTCAGAATGGCCATCACCAAAAAATCTACAAACAATAAATGCTGGAGAGGGTGTGGAGAAAAGGGAACCCTCATGCATCGTTGGTGGGAATGTAAATTGATACAGCCCCTATGGAAAACAGTATGGAGATTCCTTAAAAAACTAAAACTAGAACTACCATATGACCCAGCAATCCCACTACTGGGCATATATCCAGAGAAAACCATAATTCAAAAAGACATATGCATCCCCAATGTTCATTGCAGCACTATTTACAATAGCCAGGACATGGAAGCAACCTAAATGTCCAACGATAGATGAATGGATAAAGACAATGTGGTACATATATACAATGGAATATTACTCAGCCATAGAAAGGAACGAAATTGGGTCATTTGTAGAGACATGAATGGACAGAGAGTGTCATACAGAGTGAAGTAAGTCAGAAAGAGAAAAACAAATATCATATATTAACGCATATATGTGGAATCTGAAAAAATTGGTATAGATGATCTTATTCATAAAGCAGAAATAGAGACACAGATGTAGAGAAAAAACATATGGATACCAAGGGGGAAAGGGAGTGGTAGGATGAATTGGGAGACTGGGATCGACATATATACACTACTGATACTATGTATAAAATAATAAATATACTATGTATAAAAAATAAAATAAAAAATATACTATGTATAAAAAAATAAAACTAATGAGAACCTAACGTATAGCACAGGGAACTGTAGTCAATGCTCTGTGGTGACCTAAATGAGAAGGAAATCCAAAAAGGAGGGGATATATGTATACATATAGCTGATTCACTTTGCTGTACAGTATAAACTAACACAATATTGTAAAGCAAATATACTCCAATAAGAATTTTTTTTAAGTCTACAAATAATAAATGCTGGAGAGGGTGTGGAGAAAAAGGAACCCTCCTACACTGTTGGTGGAAAAGTAAATTGGTGCAGCCACTATGGGAAACAGTAGGGGGGTTTCTTACAAAACTAAAAATAGAGTTACCATATGATCCAGCAATCCCACTCCTATGTATAAATCCAGAGAAAACTCTAATTCTAAAAGATACATGCACCCTAATGTTCATAGCAGCGCTATTTACAATACCCAAGACATGGAAACAACCTAAGTGTACATTGACAGATGAATGGATAAAGAAGATGTGGTATATATATATATACACACACACACACACACACACACACACACACACACAATGGACTACCACTCAGCCATAAAAAAAGATGGAAAATAATGCCATTTGCAGCAACACAAACGGACCTAGAGATGATCATACTAAGTGAAGTAAGTCAGACAGAGAAAGACAAACACCATATGATATCATTTATATGTGGAATCTAAAATATGATACAAGTGAACTTATTTACAAAACAGAAACAGATTCACAGACATAGAAGAACTTATGGTTACCAAAGGGGAAAGGGGGTAGGGGAGGGATAAATTAGGAGTTTGGGGTTAGCAGATATAAACTACTATATATAAAATAGATAAACAAAAAGGTCCTACACTATAGCACAGGGAACTATATTCAGTATTCTCTATTAAACAAATATGAAAAAGAATATATATGTATATGTATATATATTCTGAATCACTTTGCTATACTGAATATAAAACTGAATCACTTTGCTATACACCAGAAATTAACACAATATTGTAAATCAACTATACTTCAATTAAAAATAATAAATGTGGAAAATTACTCAAATATAGGAAAGATGTTCAAAGATGCTGGGTGGCCACAAAGCTTAACAGATATCTATTACCCCCCAATAAATATTAATTCATAATTAATTTCCCTGCACTCTTGCCTACTGGTCTATTCCTGGTGGACTCCATTACCTGAAGAGAGTAGATTTTGGCATTAGGCGTGCCTGGGCAGGCTTAGGTCCCAGTTCTACTACTGCTAAAACCGTGTGGCCTTGGGCAATTAGCAATCTCTCTTATGAGTCTTAGTTCCCTGTTTGTGAAATAAGGCATACTAGTAATTGTTACGATTACTATCTTTAGTTATGATATAACATAACTGACTTTGCTATGTCAAAGTGTTGTTATTATGATGAAATAAAGTATGCAAAAATAAGTAAAGTATGCAAAGACTTACATGTCAAGCACACAGTAAACATACAAGAAATGCAAGTGATTCTTATAGAAAGACTTCAAGGAAAGGAGTTCTAACCTGCTCTTGACTCTTTAGGGCTCACTCTGGTGACAGTCCACTCTGTTTTCTTGCTAACAGTCACCCTAAAACCCAGTCCCAGAGGCAATTCTGGGAAATCTGCTCTTCATCAAAGGAAGGGTGAGGAGAGAAAGGACTGGAAAAACTTGCAGGGCTCATGGAAGCTCATGCCTATGTATCATGGGTAGACAGCAAGCCTCCTCAATGTGAAATTCCCAAAGTGCAAAGCGTTTTGGTGCAGGGCAAACATGGGCCTTGGGGTAACAGTCCAATGTTGAATTCCAGCATTCCTTTTTACTACTTGGGGGACCTTTGGCCCTGGTGCTATTTATTCACTGAGTCAACAAATGTTTATGGATTGTCTATGGTGGACTGGTGTGAACAGCACAGAGAATTCTGTAAGGAAGACAGACAGGGTGGGGAATCCTCCTGATACACTGTGAACGATGTGATGATAGAGGTGATTACAAGATATAGCAATGGCGCAGAACAAAGAGAACTTCAGTCTTCCTAGGTGGAGGGGAGGACTCAGAGAATGCTACACAGAGTGGGCAACATTGCAGCTGGGTTTAAAGACTGAATAGGAATTTTCAAGACAGGCAGTGGGGAAAGGACATTCCAGACAAGGAGAAAAGCCTTTCCCCTTAAAACAGATTAATCCTGACCTTACAGAAATCAGAGGGCTAGATAATTAATAACTAGATATTTTTTTTAATGGATAAACCCTTTAACAACAAAAAGCTCCTTATCATCACCAGCAGCTGCATCAACAACCACCAAAGTACCAACAGAGCCGTCAAGTGTTGCCTCACAGGGTCTGACCTGGGCAGAATGGGTGCTCTCTCTATTCAACCAAGGTTCACTCTGGAAGAGGATACTGACTGGGCCACTTGCCTAAGTCTCTGGAATTGTCACACTCTTACTGTATCATAACATATAATGAACATTATATTGAAAAGCTGGGTCTCCAGAAAGGGCTAGATTTCTAAAACAGGAGGACAGGAGTGTGAGGTAAGGTCATCACTCTACTGCAATTAAGTTAGAAGGGAAGGAGGCACAGAAATGGGCTACGTGAACAGAAATGGGTACGTTTATGAGATGTATGAGTATGGTTATAGATCGAATATATTTGACATAATTAACCAATATGGCTTTATTTCCTCCCTAAATCATGTTGCCTTGTTGCCTTCTACCTCCACGGCGAGGCTTGTTACTCCAGGGAAAGAGAGAACAGATCCTGCCTAGGAAAAAGAGCCATTGGGTCTCAAAGTCTATAGCAAGTCTTGCAAATCAGGCTTTTTAAAATTTCTTTAACTTCCATTCAACAGGTCAAGTGTCAGATCTCCTGGGACTTGACTATGCGCAGGGAGTATGTTAGTCGGTCTGGGCTGTTACAGCGCAATACCATAGACTGGGTGGCTTGGGCAGTAGATATTTATTCCTCACAGTTCTGGAGGCTGGAAATTTGAGATGAGGATGCCAGCATGGTTGGGTTCTTGTTGAGGGCTTTCCTCTGGTTCACAGATGGTTTGTCTTCTTGCCGTGTCCTCACATGGTGAAGAAAGAGCGAGCTCTGGTCCCTTCATCTCTGTATAAGAGAACTATCCCATCTGACCACATCTCAACCTAATTAGTTACCAAAGGCCCCCCAAATACCATCACATTGGAGATTACAGACCCCCAATAGGAATTAAAGACTTCAACCTAGTAAGGAGGCATAACTCAGGATATGACAGAAAGGAAAGGAAATATCCAGCTTTTCTCACTCAGGTGGGCTGCAGCAAGAAAAGAAAAAGAGAGCCAGGGGGAGGCATTTTATGATTCTGTTTCCCCCTTCCTGAAGCTGCACTCTGATATGAGACTTCAGAAATATCCAGCTAGATATGAGAAAATTATGGGAGACAGGATTTAGAACACACTACTGCAAAATATGATGCCGTGAAATTTTAAGCTGAAGGAATTTGAGAAACAGAGAAGCAGGAAGGACTCTCTGACCTCCACCTTCTCTGCTAAAGCAGGTCACAAGACCCTCATGTGAGAGGGGCCCTCCCTCTACCAGGAGGAAAGGAGCATCCTTATTGCTGAAGGGAGGGCAAGAGGAAACTGAATGAACAGGCCTTGCTAAGTTTCCCCGTGTTCACTACATTTAGCTCATTCCCTTTGGTCCTTTCATGTTTTACCATGACTTCCCACTCTTCATCAAACCTAGTATTTAAAAAAACCTCAGGTTTAACCATTTCTTCAGGTCTTCATTTCCTTATGAGGGCTCCATTGTCACATAAAACTTATGTTAAATAAATGTGTATGCTTTTCTTTTGTTATTCTGTCTTTTGACAGTCCAATTTATAAGGCACCAACTGGGGAACCCAGGAGCGTAGTAGAGGTCAAAGAACCTCTGCAAAGGTCAAGAGCCTCACTACTTATGGTGTATCCAAACACCAGCTGCACCAGTATCACCTGGGGTCTTCTTAGATATGCAGAATCTTGGGTTATCATCCCAGACCTGCTGAACCAGAGTCTGTACTGTAACAAGATACATAGATAATTGGTGTCACATTTAAGTTTCAGAAGCCCTGATCCAGAAGATATTGGGTGGGTCAAAGGCTCTACCTCTCCCCTATAGCCCACCATGAGTTGCATGCCACAATCACCCTCTATAGCCATGTGCTCTTTTAGAGAGAAGTAAAAGGATGGGGAGAAGTTGTGAAAGACTGAGCATTACCCAAAAGAGACTCCGTTATCTACAGAGACTGTCTGAATTTTTGAATTGGACCAAGTTTACTGGGTTGGACCCAAACTGGCCCCCCCACCAAGATTAAATCAGTGGTAGAAAATGATGAAACTACATTTTCTTTGCGCATTTAAAAGTAGCAGGGTTAAATTATAAGGACTGCCATAATACTATCAATGTATCTGAGTGGCAGAGTGAATAAAGACTATTTCCATGTTTGTCTGTTTTTTATTAGTCAGGATTTTCACTCAGACAAGATGAATACTGAATTGCATGGTTTCTCATTTACTGTTTCATATTACTCACCTCTTTTTAGAGTCTTTTGTATATTTAACTTTTTGGACTCACCTCTTAATGAGTGAATCCATGGGTCTATGACATGAAATATTTTTATAAATTTGCATAGCAGGGAATACAGCTTAAAGCCAGATTTGTTTTTTGTCCTAGGATTTAGTTAAGTCTGGGCATGTCTGTGCAGCTGGTAGGGAAGCCTGGCAGGGCTATCTACTTGTGGGACTAAAGATCGTGATGATAAAGAATTCATCTTGAGGGAAAAGAGTAGAAGTAAAGGAAAAATGATTGTTGAGTCTCAAAATATACAGCAAATCTTAAATTAGGCTTTTTTTGGTAAAAGTTTTTAAACATCTTTAACTCCCATTCAACAGATAAAGTGCCAGGCCTTGTGGGACTTGATTATGCTTAAGGAGGCATAATTCAGGATGTGACAGAGAGGCAACGAAAAGCCCAGCCCTTCTGGTCCAGTTGGTTCAAGGACAGTAATGCAGGGTCAGAGGGGAGGTGTTTCATTCAGACTGTCTCTTACTTCATTAAGGAAATGAGAGGACATCAGGCATAAGGTCCTTCAATTCCCCAGTATTTTCCCTATAAGCACCTATATTTATATTCATCCTCAACAACTTTTGTCTCGGAGGATGTGATGTTACACTTTTTGTAAAATACCTGTGCCCAATCCCCTTCCACTTCTTTTGGGACCTCGCTATTGTCCAGGAGAAAAACTTGCCTCTACCCTCTCAGGTTCAGTGTCTGGGGGCTTGCAAAATAAATGAACGAAGACAGATTAATAGGAGAAAAAGCACAAAATTTTTAAAAATTATTTTTTCATTACCTCTTTTTTTAGCACTTTAAAACAATATTTATTTATTTATTATTTTTGGCTGCATTGGGTCTTAGTTGTGGCACACGGGATCTTTGTTGAGACATGTGGGATCTTTTGTGGCGGTGCGCGGGCTTCTCTCTAGTTGAGGACTGTGGGTTTTCTCTCTCTAGTGTGGCGTGCAGGCTCCAGGGCGTGTGGGCTCTGTAGTTGTGGCGGGTGGGCTCCAGAGCGCATGGGCTCTGTAGTTTGCGGCATGCAGGCTCTCTCGTTTAGGTGTGCGAGCTCAGTAGTTGTGGCATGCGTGGGCTTAGCTGCCCTGTGGCATGTGGGATCTTAGTTCCCCGACCAGGGATCGAACCCGCGTCCCCTGCATTGGAAGGCGGATTCTTTACCACTGGACCACCAGGGAAGTCCCACAAAATTTTTATTAATATTTACATGTACAAGTGTTGACAGAAAAGAAGTAAAACTAAAGGAAGCTATTAGACTTAGGGGCTTACATACCATTTTAATGAAGGAAAGAGTGTTTGTGCTTTAAGGGATGATAAAACATGAAGCAACTAGGAAACATATGGGAAGATAAGGGTTATTTTAGTAATGTCTGTTTATTCAGACTCGTCTTGATGTTGACTCTATCTCTGGTGATAAGAATTGCTCTTCCAGGTGGTGGTGGGGGTACCTTCACAAAGGGAAATTTATGCCCTACTAGGCAGATGAGAGGAGGGCAGAGAACTTTTCCTGCATCTGTTGATTCTCAGTTGCCTTCAGCTCAAAATAATCCACGGTGACATACTTTGGGGTGGCATATTCTGATCCCCCTTATTATATCAAGCATACCTTCCCTCTGTTAGAGCTTCATTCTGTCCCCAGTTGCTTCTTCCTCTCTTCTTGCAAATGTGCTCAAATCCTTCTCATCTTAGTGATCCTTCCACTGGCCCTTCCACATTCATTCAGAATGATATTTGTTGAGGACTTACCAAGAGTAAGCATTGACCTAGGTGCCGAGAATACTGTGGGTGAATAATGCAGACATAGTCCCTATCCTCCTGAAATTTAGTCTTTTTTCTCCACCCCCTCTAATTACCATCCAATCTCATTTCCTTTTCATCCAAATCTCAGAGTAATCTACTCTGCTGAACTTTCTTGTATAATCTCTCCTTAAATTAGTGCCAAGCTATCTATCACCCAAACCAGAAACCTATGAGCTTATTTCAGTTTCCTCCAGCTCCTCACCCCACACATCACTAAGTCCAGGTGATGTTACCTAAATATTCAAAAGATGATTCCCCTCCTCTCCATTCCGACCATGTTTCTAGACTGGCCTTGATCATCCCTTGCTCATCAGTGGTCATTATGCTGGGTCTCCCTGCCTCTAGTTTCAGTTCCATTAAATCTGTCCTCCAGATGGGAGCTATAGAGGTCACTCTAATGCTTTTAACCCCTCAGTGACTCTCCATTTCCTACAGGATAAAATCTGAGTTCCTCAGTGGGGCCTCAGATTTTTGTCACAGCCTTCGTCTCCGACCTTACCTCTCATAACTCCCTGACTTGCACTCTGTCCTTGTAGGTCTCCACATATGGCATGCTCGGTAGGTGTATGTGCTTAAGCTCACAACAACTGGGAACACTCTTTCCTGGGCTCTTCTTGCACAGTGACACTTAGCTACATTTACCTGCAGACTTTCCTAGCTTTATTCTTCAAGCCTCAGCTTTTTATTACCTCCTCTAAGAAGCCTTACCAGATAGTCCCCTTTCCTGGAGGGAAGGATGGGTGTCCTTCCTCTAGCTTCCACAGTGGCTGTGTGTGTCTACCCATCACTATGCTCTTATATTCTAACTCTCCATTCTGTCTTCCTCACCAAGCTGTGAGCTCCTTCAGAAAAGTGTTTGATGCTTGGTAGGCACTCAATAACTATTTGTGGAATGAGGCCCAAATAGACCTTGATTTGGGCTTTTCTGTGACTGGATGAGATTCCCAGGACTATAGACACAGAACCCAGTCCTAATGGCGGTTTGATTCTGCAGTATCATTGGAAAGCCAGCATCTCCTCCGAGAGATGAGATGCCAATGGCTCTACCTTAGCCTTTCACTACTGCTCCATTAAGCCTTTTCTGTGGCAGGAAATCACCTTGATCTGTGGAAACACCCATGATGCACAGTCATGATCACTTGCTTTTAATTCCTGCCTAGCTCTTATCCCTGCACATTGGCTTCTCTTTTTATGGAGAAGAAAATCAGATGTTTAAGGGTGAACTTGGGGGCTGAGCATACAGATACAGATAAACTTGAGAAAGAAACTATCTGTGTAACATGTCATTGAGGCTTTCAGTATCTGAGACCTAAGGTTTTATTTATCACCCAATGTGTATAAATGTGTATTTACATGTTAAGCATTCTTTTAAAGTCACTCTAGCTTCACTATGATCACAGAATGAGGATTCTTGACTATGGCGTGTCATGAAGGTATTCAAGCCCCCAGTGTGAGGACTGAGACCAGCAGTTAGATGATAGGTAAACCCTCTGTGGAGACACACATTCCCCTTACACACACACACACATACAAATGCTAGAGCCGGAAAGGGCCTTAGGGATCATGCTGGTGAACTTTCATTTTATAGATCCAGAAACTGAGCCTATTAAAGGCTTAAGTTAGTGTTCTCAGATGTTACCTATGGACAGTGCTGGCACGCATTTAATTGTCCTGGAAAAAAGGTTACAAATGTGAATTCCCTGTTCCCATCCCACCAGCAGGGATTTGACTCAGGTGTGGGTTGGAAATTATTGGTTTCAGTGAGTTGCCAAGTTATCCTGTCACAGTCAGGATTTAAGTATCGGTTCTCTGCTCTCCACACTACAACATATGGCCTCACTTCATTTATCTAATGAAATATAATCCACTGAATTCACGTGGGACCCTCACTCTGTCATAAAAGTTTCTTGCTATTGCTTTCAGCTTCATGCTATTCACAAATTGGATAAGTAAACCATCCTTGTTTACATCCACATGGTTTATAAAGTGTTCACAAAGACAAGACTATACCAGGGCCTTTTAGCTCATATTAGACTTTCATATGTGGACATCATCCCCTAACCCAAATCCCTTTGGGATTCTTCATTTGCTTCGTTGATCATCCTCCTACCTGAACTTCATCCAGTTTATATTTCTCTACCTTGTCCCCAAATCATGTCATTAAAGATGTCAAATGCCTGGCTGACACTCAAAACACTGTGTCTAATTTTCCCCTCAACTCACAGGCTTGTGAAACAATCGACAAATCCTTAAAAAATTAAGATGAAACTTTTCTGTTTCTTAATATTCTCTCCTGGTTTTTTTCATGTCTCTCTGACAATTACTTCTCTCATTCACTGGCTCTTTCCCTCTGTTTCCATCACTTCATACATCATTCTACATATTCTCTTCAAGCTGTCTCCTCTAAACTGATGACTCCAAGATCTACAGCCACCCTGTCCAAATGGAGGTCCCATAGTCCCAGCTACACGTAGATGTTTGGGTGCAGCCTTATATCAGAAATGCAGTCACTTTTTGTCTGCCAACACTCCCCTCTTAGAGAATGTGTCTTCCCACAGTCCATAAAGAGTAGTCATGTAAATCATTATCTGGCCTCATCTCTCAGGCCACAGCTGATTTGATCAGACTGGCTACCTGATGCAAGCCAGTCCAATCAGATTGCCTTACCTGGGAATCCTCTGCCAGTGGGCCCTGCAACAGTAAGGTGATATAGGGCTTGGGACCTTGTCCTGAAGATAAATGAGCAGAGTAAGCCAGTACAGAGAGAATCTGGGGCAGGCAGGGAAAGAGAAGCAAAGCAAAGTACAATATGATTTCAGAGAGAGAGTGGGTGGCTGCCTGAGGATCTTCCAGGGCTAATGAGACTCTGCTCTATTGCCCTCATTGTAATTCATGAAATTCAATCATTCACTTTTCAAATATCATTTGACAAGCTACTTTATGTCAGGAACTTTGCTAGGTACAAGAGATACTTTATTGAATAAGAAAAATATGTTCTCTGACCTCACAAATCTTATTTTTGAATGCCTTCTCACAGTAAACTCCTTTTTACTTGCACATGTTTGAGTGGGCTTGTTTCTTACAATCCAAAGATCCATGATTAGTATATAAGTTAATTCTTAACATATCTCAAATCAAAGTTGTCTTCCTCACTACGCCAGCTCCTTCTCTAGAAACCCAATTTTGATCAGTGGGTATGGTGAGTGGCACACCCAGTTTTCAAAAGCAAAATCCTTACAGTTGCCATTCATTCTTGCTCTGCTTCACTACATATCCAGTCCCCAGCCAAATATTTTGGATTGTACCTCTACAAAATATCCTTCCCTTCAGACATTCCTTTTTATCCTTACTTTTATCCTGCCTCAAATTAGATCCTTGACACCTCTCACCTGCAATGTTTCCACCACCTCTTATCAGCTCTACCTGTTGATCTTGACACCCACCTCCTAAGCATGTCCATTGGCTCCCCACTGCCCCAAAGACAAAGTACAGACTCCTTTTACAAAGGGCCTACAAGACCGGGTCCCAGATTCCTCTCTATCATTCTCTCCAGCAAGTTGTATTCCAGTGATTTCCAACTACATGAAACATCTAGCATCTTCCAAGTTTGTGTTTTTCTAATACACATTTCTCTCTGTCTAAAAAGGCTTTTCCCACATCTCTGCCTGGTAAACTCAACCTTTAAAACAAGCTCAAAAATCATCTTTTCTGACCTAGGCAGAAGGCATGTTCTTTTTTTTTTTTTTTTTTTTGCAGTACGCGAGCCTCTCACTGTTGTGGCCTCTCCCACTGCGGAGCACAGGCTCCGGGCGCACAGACTCAGCGGCCATGGCTGACAGGCCCAGCCGCTCCGCGGCATGTGGGATCCTCCCGGACCAGGGCACGAACCCGTGTCCCCTGCATCGGCAGGCGGACTCTCAACAACTGTGCCGCCAGGGAAGCCCAAAGACATGTTCTCTTAAGGCATTCTGTTCACCTTCAGAGAGTCTGGAATCCAGACAAGGGTGAAAAGAGACAAAAATAATTCTCCCTTATGCCTTGTGGTTATCCCATTTGGGATAAGTATGTTAAGGTTATACCACATGAACCATAAAACAACCCAGAGAGGCAGATAAGGGAGGAATGCACCCCATTTCATAGATGAGAAAATGGCCTTAAAGCAACAAATGTCCTGTCTAATGTCATGTGATCAGTCAGTTAGGACCCAGACTCTAGACACAGGTCTTTGTAAAATCCTGTCACATAAAAGACCTGACTCCAGGTATTTCAATAGTTCTGCAACATATGATTTTAATTTCATTTTAAAACACTTATTTTAATAATTAAAAAAACTGATTGAGATAAAATCCACATAACATAAAATTGACCATTTTAATCATTTTAAAGTGTGCAGTCCAGTGATTTTCAGTATATTCACAATGTTGCACAACCATCACCACTACCTAATTCCAGAATATTTTCATCAATCCCGAAAGAAACATGTGTCTTCCAATTCTGCCCTCCTTCTGTCCCCTGGCCACTGCTAATCTATTGTTTCTATGGATTTGCCTATTTTGGACATTTCAAATGAATAGGATCACACAACATATGGCCTTTTGTGTCTGGCTTCTTTCAATTAGCATGTTTTCAAGGTTCATTGATGTTGTAGCAGGTATCAGGACTTCACTCCTTTTTATGGCTAAATAATATTCCATTGTATGGATATACTACATTTTGTTTACCCATTCATCAGTTGATACACATTTGGTTATTTCCACTTTTTGGCTATTATGAATGATACTGTTATGAGCATTCATGTGCAAGTTTTTGTGTGAATATATATTTTCAATTCTTTTGGGTATACTTCTAGGAGTGGAATCGCTGGTAAAACTTTAGCTTTTGAGGAACTGCCATGGAAAAAAGCTACATGAACAATATTACACACAGTCATCACTCAGTATCCTCAGGAGGTTAGTTCCAAGACCCCTCAACAGACACCAAAATCTGTGGATACTCAAGTCCCTTATGTACAATGGTATTTGCATATAACCTATGCACATCCTGTTGTATACTCACCTCTAGATAACTTATAATACCTAAAACAATGTAAATGCTATGCAAATAGTTGTTATACTGTATTGTTCAGGGAATAATGTCAAGGAAAGAAGTCTACATGTTTAGTACAGATGCAACCATGGTAGGCCTAACTACATAGTACATGTCAGCAACAACATAACATTTTCTTTCTTTCAATGCATAAATTGCTTTTGTTTAATGACCTGAATGGGAAATACACACAATAAAACACAGAATATTTAAAATACAAGTACATATAGAAAATATAATTATAAATAGAGAAATATAAATTCATTCTCTCTCTCTCTCTCATACACACACACCCACACACACACACACACAGTGTTAACACTCACCGAAACCCTGGTTCTCCTCTCTTGATAACCCTGCTGTGATGATGATGGTGATGATGACAAGGACAATGGTGATGACTGTTGCATGGGGCCTATAGTGCTGATGCTATGAGTCGAGGAGATGTGTGGTACTGCAGGTAAGCCATGAGACAACAGGCCAACTCACACCTTCTTACAGGATGTCAGAAGGATCATCTATGCCAGGAAAACTGGCTTCCTGTTGCAGACACTGATGCTTTGGAGGAGGCTGCAGCAGTGACATAGTGTTAGGAGGCAGGAACATCACTTCCACATTCTCATCAGTGAAGCAGGGGGGTTGGGGATGACTGGGCGCATTGTCAATTATGAGCAGGGCTTTGAATTGCAGCACTTTCTTTTTGAGGTAATTCTTCATGTCAGAAATGAAGCACTGGTGGAACCATTCCAAGAACAAGATGGAGTTACCCAAGCCTTCTTCTGTTACCAGAACACTGGCAGGCAATTTTTGTTTTTGGGCTTAAGGGCCTGCAGATTGTGTGCCCTGCAAACGAGGCCTGGTCTGATCATGTGGCCTGCTGCGTTGCCATCCAGACCCAGAGTTAGGCGATCTTTCCAGGCCTTGAACCCCGGGGCCTGCTTGGCGCTCCTGTGGATGTAGGTATGATTGGGCATCTACTTCCAGAACAAGCCTGTTTCATCACAATTGAAGACGTGCTCCAGAAAGTAGCCTTTCTCTTCTATGAGTTTCTTGAGCTCTTCTGGGAACGCTGATGCTGCCTTGGTATCAGTGAATGGCGATTCTCCTGTGATCTTTAAGTTCTTGAGGCTGCAGCGCTTTGCGTGGCTAGCCAGCCATCCCTTACTAGCCTTCTGCTCCTTAGGCTCGCTCTCCTCAGCCCCTCACAGCAGGGCTCACAGAGGCTAAGTGCTTTTTCACACATCATTTTGCCATCAACAGGGATATGCTTCTGTGACCTGTCCTCTAACCACACATTTAACGCTTTCTCAGTCTTTGCAAGCTCTTTATCAGGAACCAGGGAGACAATTTTTCCCCTTGTAGCGGCAGCACTAACACTTCCACGAATTCCAGCTTCTTTCTGCTTTATTGTGCGAATGCTTGATTCGTTCCTTCTGACCTCAAGGCCGACTCCCACAGGCGAAATGCCGCTTTTCAAAACATCTAAGATTTCCATTTTCTCGTTGAGAGATGACGCTTCACCCTCCCTCTTTGCCTTTGAGGGATTGCTTTGACCACTTAATTGCTTTTAGGAGACTGTTTCATAGAAACAAAAGTTGCACACAATACAAATAGCCAACGAATGAGAAGTGAGGCGCTCAACGCTCACGCCCGTTCAGGAGAGACTGACGACGACCTGTGAACCGGAAGAAGGCTACACCGGGGTGTGCCTACATAGCACGTCACTTTCATGTTTTCCCCGCACTGCTCCATATGAGGAAAATTAAGTTTTGTGTTTTCAAACTTTCTGGATTAAAAAAAAACATTTTTGATCAGGGATTGGTTGAACCCTTGGAGGTGGAACCCGCGCCGGGGGTGGGGGGGGTGGGTGGAGCAGAACGTGCGGTGGGGCGGAACCCTGCGGAGGCGGAACCCGTTGGAGGCGGAACCCGTTGGAGGGGGAACCCGGCGGAGGTGGAACCCGGTGGAGGCAGAACGCCGCGGAAAATAATGATGTAATAAACTTACCTGTAAAAATCTTTGTATACATTCTTAATATATTTTTTTAGGATAGATACCTAGAAGTGGAATTACTGGATCAAATTCTATTTTAAGGCTCTTGGTTTTTCTTTTTTTTTGCGGTACGCGGGCCTCTCAGTGCCGTGGTCTCTCCCGTTGCGGAGCACAGGCTCCGGACGCGCAGGCTCAGCGGCCATGGCTCACGGGCCCAGCCGCTCCGCGGCATGTGGGATCTTCCCGGACCGGGGCACGAACCTGTGTCCCCTGCAGCGGCAGGCGGACTCTCAACCACTGCACCACCAGGGAGGCCCCAAGGCTCTTGATTTTTATGGTTACATTTCTCTGTGAAGATTGCAATAATTTGCAAATCCTATTGAGGTATGAAAATGCCATACCCCGCAGTCAGCCAACACTGAATAGTATCAGTTTTTAGCATTAGCTCGTTTGGTGGGATGACAGTATTTTGTTTTTTCAGCCTTTAAAAAATTAATACTGAAGTTGAATATTCACTCTGTTTTATCGGAGTTCCTCGGACTGTTTATATCTTATATCCATTATTCTGTGAAGATTTTAGTATGTTTTCTAATGAAGTGTATGAATTCTGAGTTCATTATGGATAGATACAAATACCTTGTCTGTCTTATTTGTAGCAAATTTTCTTCTCAGTTTTGTTGAGGGGGAGGGGAGAGGTCTTCATTTGGTTCTGATAATTATATTCTTTGACTTACCGAAATTTCACATTTTCCTTTACGTTAAATCTTCTAAGTTTTCCTTTTTGTATTTCCTTCAACAGCTTTTTGGAATGTTTTGGAATGTCCTTATTCGCAAAGGAACGACAAAGGTACTGGTTTCTTTGTCTACTTTCGGGTTTTGAGCTCACTTAGCCACCTGGAGTTTACTTTAGTGTTACCCTTAGGAAAGATCTAATTTAATTTTTTCCTAAAATTTCAGCTATGTTATTTTATTTATTATGGCCTTAAAATTTATTTCTGGTAGAGCTGATGTTCATTGATTATTCTTTCTTTTTGTGGTCTTTTTGGCATTTCGTGTGCATTTTTGCCTCTAGGTGACTTTTATCATTACACTGTCAAATATTATTAAAATCTCATTGACACTTGGATTTGGATTGCATTTAGACATATAAATTAATTTGACATTTTTACAACATTCATTTTCCCATCCAGTAACATCATATATCTCTCTACTTTTATGTCCCATGAGCAGGTTTTGTGATTCTTTTCATATAGCTCATGCACATAAGCTTATCCCTAGGGTTTTTGTGTGCCTTGTTGTTAAAATAGTGAGTAGGACTTTTTTTGCTGTTTTTCTATTTAAAATATATTCTCACTGATAATCAATATTTTATGTTCCTGTCTCAAGTATCAAATTTGTATCAAATCTAGACAGTTTTTCAGTAGATGCTTTGGAGTTTTAAGGTTATAGGATGTGATACTTATTTGCATGTAGTTATGTAATCTCTTCACTTAAAATAACTATATCTCTTTTCTTTTTCAAATATTAATGCACTGTTTAAAGACATTATTACAGGCATACCTTGGAGATATTGCAGGTTTGGTTCCAGACCACCACAATAAAGCAAATATGGCAATAAAGCGAGTCACACAAACATTTTAGGTATTTTGTATAAAATAACTATAGTGTAGTCTGTTAAGTGTGCAATAGCATTATGTATTAAAAAAGCACATACCTTAAAAAATATTTTATTGCTAAAAAATGCTAACCATCATCTGAGCCTTTACTAAGTTGTAGCAGTAGTATCAAAGATCACTGATCACAGATCACCGTAACAAACAAAATAACAATGAAAAAGTGAAATATTGAGAGAATTAGCAAAATGTGACACAGAGATGCAAAGTGAGCAAATGCTATTGGAAGATGGTGCTGTTAGACTTGCTTGGTGCAGGGTTACCATAAACCTTAATTTTGTAAGAAACATAGTATCCGTGAAGCACAATAAAGTGCAATAAAACAAGGTATGCCTGTACATAATAATGGGAACAGAAGGAATCTTCATCTTATTCCTGTTGCTAATAGGAATGCCGCTAGTTCTTGCTTTGCTGTTAAGAAAATGACTGGCTATTGGTTTAAGTTAAATATTCTTCCTCATGTTAAGGAAAGATCCTTACATTCCTGGTTTGCTAAAATATATATATATTTTAAAATAAGGAATCAGGATTGAACTTTATTACTATCTTGTCATTATCCTTTGAAATAACTGTACATCTGTTCCAACAACTATATATATAAACACATACATAGACTGATTTCCTAATACTTAGCCATCTTTACATTCCTGGGAAATGTTTTATTTGATTCTGGTGTATCATTTATTTAATATACTGCTGAATTGTGTTTGTTAGTGTTTAGGATTTTTTGTGTCTATATTCATAAGTAAGATTGACCTGGAGTGTTTCTTGTTGTTTAGTGTTTTTTGTGTTATGTTTAGATATTGTTTATTCTGGCTTTATAAAACAAAGGGAAGCATTCTGTCCTTTTTTGTGCTCTGGAATAGTTTGTAGGTTTTAGATTCATTTGGTGTGATTTCCTTTCTCTTGCTCCTCTGTGACACTTGCCCCTCTCCGTTCCCACACCTTGGGTTTTTCACCTCCTGCTCACCCATGTCACTGTTTGGACTGTGGGGAATGCAAGGGTGAGATGCAGGTTGATGCTGCCTGCCTGCCTCCTGCCAATGGGTGTGTTTCCCCAGAGTTTAGTTGTGGATGCCTTAAACGGGCCCCATTGTGAGCCATCTTAAAGGCATTCACCAAGGGCACCATATGAAACAAGGGGCAAAGAGACCCAGCCACAGGTGGTTCACCAGAAGCCCAAAGACTGGGAGCAGTCAGCCTGCCAGCCAGACGGAATTGTCTGTCTCAGGGAAGCTACCCCTCCCAGCAGAGAGGCGGCCAAGGAGACCACCAAAGCCCAGTGAAAAAGAGGCCAACTATGGTACAAGCACCACACAGGAGGTCCTGCTGTCAGAGTACAATGTCCCAAGCAAGTAAGATCATTGAAGTCTTCCCTTACCTAGGACCTAAACCTTGAACAGGATGAAAAGTCATCCATGCCTCTCTTTGCCTGAGATAGGCCAGTGTTGGGGGCTGTGGTGGGGAGGGGAGGTGGGGAGATTAAATTAAATGAAGGTTGCAGTTTTGATATTACACTGATTGGTATTTAATTATTTAACACTTGTCGGAGAACTTTTTCTCACCAGAAAGTGCCTAGAAAGCTGTGGAACCTATCCAAGCATGTATCAAGGGGAACGATTTCACAGAGCAGAGTGAGTGGGGGTAGTTATTCAAAAGAGTAGTATTGGCTTCTGTTTGCTTCCAATGGAGTTCAGCTCATTTGGCAAACAGGCCCAATGAGAGGCACTTAGAGAACAATCACTGAGCGGGATTCCCGGCCCTCTTTATATAATTACTTTTAGAGTGTTCTACTTTATTGTGCTTTGGAAGGTGATGGTAGTACATCGCTTAATCTAAAACTTAGACATTGTAATTTGCCTTTTATTGATGTAGTCTCTAATTGAAAATAGAATGGAAGGACAGAAATGTGCTTAAAGAGAGCAGTGAAAATGGCTCACATGGGATTTGGGCAAGTTATTGAACCTCTCTGTGCCTCTGTTTCCTCATCTGTAAAAAGGGCATAATGATAGAAGCTAACCTGGTAGGTTTGTTGTGAGAATTAAGTGGGTCAATCAATGCAGGTAACAAACTTATAATAGGGTTGACACAACATATGTGCTGTTTATTCATATTTACTATTTGGGGGCTTCAAAGTAAATTGTCAACCCACTCCCAGCAGTGCACCTGTGGTAAACAAAGACCATTTACCTGTGTTCCCCTCACTTTCAGTTACTGACTTAAACACCTTTTCATAGTTTTAATATCTTTACTAAGGCCTTAGAACTTACCATGCCATGTGCAATACTGAGTAATCTCACCTCGACTGGAAAATAAAGTTCATTTTCCATCACGCACATGAGTATGTAATCATCAGTTTGTGAGCATTTAAACCTCTCACCTGAGCACATTTTGAGAAAGTTTAGTTGATTCTCATTTTTTCCCAAAGATAACACAGTGCTTGGGCACACATCTCCACAGGGAACTCTGTGGTACAAGGCTGCTTCCTACTCCTGCCTTGTCCCTTCAGCCTCCATCTGTGTTACTTCTCAGGCAAGAGGTCCCAAGTCTTGCTGGTAACTCACATTACAGAAAACATGTCTATTATTTATATGGAATTTGAAGTTTATATTATTGGAGTAAATCATAGTGGCCAAGATGGAAGACAAGGGTTAAGAAGCCTCTATGGACGTTAAGACACAAATTAAAAGCAGATATATAAGAAATGATCCTCCTGTCCCAAGAATGCTCTGAGTAGGGGTTTAAGCTCTTAGAACACACCTTGCTTCTTCTGCTTCCCTTCACACACATTTGCATGTATGTCCATCCCAAGCAGCTAGAGAAAATAGAGTTGAATGATTCAGACCGTTTCCGTGGTTTCATGAGTAAAATTATCTAGTCTAAAAGACTAGGCCAAGAATTCTGAAAGTGGAAAATTTAGTGTTTCACTCAAAAATTTTATAAGCTATCTCCCTAAGTATGAAATAGCTTCAGGGAGTTGTATTTTTTCCTGCCAGTTTGTCCCTAACTATTTGAGTCCATTATTTTCAGGGGAGCCAAGAGATCTCTTAACGAATTGCAGGGACTTCCTCTGATGCTTTAAAAAAAAAAAATGCAGCCATTTACTGTTTTTTTCCAATTTGGAGAACTTCAATAAAATCTTTTTATGTACCCTATTTATTTTCCTAGACATTTAAAATTTTCATGCAGGCTTGGCATGCTCAGTAATTCAAGTATAGCGTAAAATGGCCAGGTTTTACTCTCCATGGATTATCTTTGGGGACTGAGGGTTTAAAGGAATGACAGCCATGAAAAATCCCAGGCCTGCCTCCAGCGGGGCACACAGAATCCTATCGCCACCAAAAAGTAACTTCTGCCTGCTCCACAGGAGGCATCGGACAGTCCTTGTAAATCATAGAACTTCATGCAGCTAACTTTAGAGCAGTGGGGCCATCTAGACTCCAAACAGGGAAGTACTGAGCGGGAAAAAAATACCTTCTGGGATCTGGGTATTGAGAGGGTGAAAAGCGAAGCTTGTACATGTCAGACCCTCTTTAGCAGGTGATCAAGACAACGCAGCTGCTCAATGACTTTCCTAGATAAAACATGTTAAATATTAAATTTTAAATATTTATTATAAGTATTTAAATTGAATAGGTTACATATTAAAAATTATATTTTATGAGTGTGCTGGTATAAAAATGAATATATTCCTATTTTATATTAAAACATTTTATTCAGCCTAAAAGTTAATTTTTTTTCTTTTGACTTAAAAAGAAATCAAAATATTTTTGTAGAGCCCTAGATGTATTGTGGGCCATAGGCACTGTGCCTAGGAGATAAACCTGTCTTGCTTGCACATACAAGTGAAATCAGGGGTTTATAATATCCAGAAACCTTCCCGCCCTGTACTTTCAGACCGTACTGAAAAGCGTCCAGACATTCTGAAGGACTTACCATATTTCTTTGCATTTTGTGCATTTGTCTCCTATTTTAATGTTTCTTATGCATCATATAATAGATGGCACATTTAACGTGGTAGTGGTGGTTCTTTTGTTTCCTAAATGCCTTCATTGAATTGATGATCCTTCTTGCATATGTAACATCTTAGACTGGAGGAGATATGGTACCCTAGCCACGATGAGGAAAAATGGGCATCCCTCTTGGAACTGTCCTTGACCTGGCTCTTTACCCTCCCAATCACCTGGCCACACATCAAGAGGTGTTTCCTTTGTCATTTATTACTCAACCTTGGAAGCCACACAAAGATCAATTCTCCTATCCTCTTGGTTGAAGCAGTCACAAGCCCAAACACATCCATGGCAGAATGACAACGTCATATTGTAGAAGGACAAGTGGGATGAGAAATATTGTTGTGGGCACCTTTGGAGAATTCAATCTGCTAAACATCCCCCCCGCCCCAGAGACAAATTAATAGAGAGTTGGGATCATTTCTAAAGGGAAGTGGGTGGCAAGGGTGATAAACAAAAAGAAGTGACATTTTGCTCATTTTGTTGTGCCACAATTATCCCTGTTTCTTTACGGAATGGGTGACATACCCAGTACGCTCAGGTGGTGGGGGTTATTGTTGAGCTATTTGCCGAGGAGTGAGGAAACAAATGGCAGAGAGTGGCCAGTGCATCCTCTCAGCCAGCTGAACTGAGATGTGAAAGGTCATATAGAGTGGCTGTGTTTTTGTGTCATCTGACACCCTCACAAGTCAGTTGCTCCCTTCCCAAGAGCTCTACCATTATGGCTGCTTTCCGGGGACTCTGTCACTCAGTTCTCTTGACATTACCAGTTGCCTTGCTCCCTGCTCCTCCTGTCTCCATGGCTTATGCCTCCTATGGCTTCTAGAATATTGTCTTGATCAAGTCTCCATCACTGCTTTAGTTAGCTGTCTACACTGGTGGTAGGAAGCTCAGTGCTTTCAGACATCTTCCCAGCAGAAGCTGCTAAGGGCGCCTTCCTTGTTAACTTGGATTTTATCAGTGATCCGGGGCACCTGGGAGGAGTGTGGGAGAGGGAGTGACTCACCTGTTTTTGCTGAGTTCAAGGGTCATGCTGTAGCAGATTCTATTAGCATCCAGTTTGGGGCTGAAATTTTAGAAGATGGATTTATAAGAGCCCACCCTAAATGCTATTGTGCATCTAATCGTCTATCACAGGCATTGCTGCTTCAGAAAATTGTTCTTTTCCCAACTGATTCCTACCTAAGAGCCTACAGAGATCACATGCCATTTGCCTCAAGATAAATACTTTTCATTGCCTGCAGAAGTTAATTTCCTAAGGTTAGGCCCTGGGTGAATACATGAGGAGAAAAGAAGACTAAATCTCTGAGGGTAAAACACAAAACAAAGTGAAATAACTTCTTAACCAAAGCGACTGCCAGACTCCTTAACATTTTCCTTCTCTCCTATCTGCATGAGGGTCTATTGTCTTCCCTGTAATTGCCATCCTTGAGCTCATTTGGCTCTTAAAGCGAAGAATCACCCCTTTGAATTCAGTACAGACAGAACCAAGCCAGCTTGTCTGACTGTGCCATGCTAAGTGCTCTGGAGGTCAGGCTTCAAGTGGAGTCCATTACCACAGGGCCTTTGGCCCCAGAGCAAGCCAATGCATCTAACTGGAAGTTTCTGTAGGACCCTTAGACCCTCGGTCTTCAGTACCTAAGTAAAGCATAGCTTGCCTCATATAAAGGAGCATACATTATCACCCCCAGAATGGTCAGGGACCTCCCAGATCTGCACTGGGATGTGCTGTGGAACAAACACCATGGACCTTCTCTGTATGGAGAGAGAGATCTAGGCTGCACCTTTATCTGTCAGTGGCAAAAGTGTATACATTTATAGTGATCAGGAAAGAACACAGAAGAGCCTAGTGAAAGCAGACAGCTGCTTAGATCTACAATTGTTCATCCTGTGTATATATAGGCACAGAGAAACGGAATTTTGAGAGGCTGTATATACTTTTTGTTGTACTGTCTTAGAATGTAACACACCTAAGAATTTTTGGCATGGACAGATATCAAAGTCTGTAGCAAACAATCATTCAGGGTACACATATGGGTATACATATAAAAGTTTAACTATGTACATATGTATTTAATTCATATCTTAGTTCTCACTGCTGAGACGCTCTACATTTTATAATATTACTTCATCAGTGAACGCTAGTACCAAGATTTTTATCATCGGAAACCTGAAATATTTTGTGTTTGGAAGCGGGTAAAATCTTGAGGAGAAAAAAATGGCCAGATCCTGCATTATGTATTTTTCAAAGGAAAGCTAGTTATTAGATGAGGATAAAACTTGGGGTTCCCCCATTAGGGAGTGGATTCCGGCAGACGAAGCCATGTAACATCATCCTTGCTCCATCCGCTTCAAAACTTAGGAATATTTGGCTTCTGGATAGTGTTGGAAAATGGAAGAATAGTCTTTATTACTAGAGAACCGGCTTTTCCTGAGGGAGATTTAAATGTGTGCTGCACATGTGAATCCTTTTAAAGAAATTGCTCAAGGCTGGGGAATTTCCAATCCCAGCCCCCCTTAACCTGCAGATTGAGCGAGACACACATCTGTTCTTTAACTGCACAGTACTTCGAATCTAAACAAACAAGCCCTTCCACGAAGAAGGGTCTGCTCTCTCGGCTTGAATTTGGCTTAAGTTAGCCTTTGCGCTGCTGGGTACGTCTTCTCTGGGTACCAGGAGATAGCCATCTCCCGGCAGCACCCCGCATCAAGTTCGCCCGCAGCAGCCTGCGCTGCAGTCACACATCATGGCCACTAGATGGCAAGAGGGGACTGAGTTGGGGCTCCGGCGGCGGCTCCTGTCACCCTGTAGGGGGAGAAACACTTTTGTTTCTCTGCTTTTTCTTCCTGCCCCTTTGTTTGACTTCACCATTTTCTCTCTCGCTTTCTCTCAGCTGTAGTTACGTCGTGGCTGGCTTTTCAGCACCTCTGTTCTAGGAGAGCCGGCCTGGCCCCGTTTCGGGCCGCGGGGCTGGGCGCACACAGGGCTCTTGCGATGACCCTGGCTGTCCCGCGCCCAACGCAACATTTGCTCCAGATACTTCACACAGTTCCTTTCAGTTGTCACCCAATCCCCGGCCAGGTGTCCCTGTCTCAGAATGGGCCTGTGCTCTGCATAACTTGGGGGAGGGGGAGGGGAGAGCGGGAGTAGCGCTCTTCATGCAGGTATTACAAAAAAAAAAAGAAAGCAGCTTCAGACCGTGTGAATCAGAATATTATAATCTTGTGATGGGGGTTGAAAAAAAAAAAAGATTCTGTTGAGGGAATGCAGACCAAACCGACCCCAGACCCGCCGTGTCTCCATACTGCACTGGAATTGGCCTTTCACCATAGGGACCCAGAAAGGAATTCAGAGGGGGCTGGAGGAAACAAGCTGCTGTGATAGATTTTTTTAAAAGGACATTCTAAAGAGCACGTGAGTTTTATTTGGTAAATGACTTAATAATCTGAGGAACCAAATCAAATGCCGAATTGCAGGCCTTCGAAAGCTGGGGAGAGCAGCTGCCAGGCCTTTGCTGCCCCAGTGGAGGGCGGTGGGAAAGGATTCCTAGGACTGGGAGGGGGGTGGTAGTGGGGGTGAGGTCTCCCAGGCCTCTTTTTGCAGCAATTAGAAGCCTATGTCCCCCTTGAGACAGAGGCGACTCCCATTAATGTTAATGAGATTTATGCTCACAGAGAGCAAGAGTGGGGGAGACTCCAGGACGAATCCCCAATGGGGTGTGCTTCCATGCTGCAGAAGAGGGACAGAGTCCTCTCTTCCAGTTGGACCTGCCAGAGCACCAGGGAGGCATCAAGTCAGAAAGGACCTTAGCAGGTGGCCTTCATCAGCACCTCCAGCTCCACCCTGGTGAGGGAATGCTGCCCCGTGGCCACCCAGTACACTTTAGCTTCCAATCTGCTAAACAGAGGGTTCCCTGGGCCTCTGGCCAGAAAATTCCCTGTGTAGTGTGAGTGGTGATGGTCTCTTGCCTGGATTTACATCCCAACTCTGCCAAGTTTCTAGCTAAGTCTAGTTTCCTCCCTATAAAGTGGTGATAACAATGGCACCTACCTCATGGGGTTTTGTTTTGAGGATCACATGAAATAATGAAAGTCAAGGGCTTAGTGCAGTGTTTTGGCCCATATAAAGTGCATCTAAGTGGTTATCATTTATTATTATTCATTTAGGCCCGTATTGGCAGCCTATTCACATCAGGCAGAATCTAGTTTTACGGAAACACACCTCAGCGTCGTGATGGAAACATTTCATAATGAAAACCCAAGCAGGTGTGGAATGAAAATTCCTGCCCTTTCCAACTTCCCCCTCACAACCCTCACATACACTTGGGGCAAATGAGATCAGGATAGGCCAAGTTTCTCAGCTCCCCTCTTCCTTTTCCTCCGTGGCAGCAGTGTGATTTATGGCTCTGAGGGGAGAGCCGCCCAAACTCAGTTGTTTCAGCTGACCTTCCCTGTGAGTTTTCAGGTTGAAGTGAAATCCAATGGGGTGTGAACTGAAACTCAAGAATATCTTCTGAAAAGTCCAATGGTGCTGAGCTCAGTAAGGAATCAAACCAAGCCAAACCCTCCGCCTTGCTCAGTGCTGCTGGAGCTCACAAAGAACGGGCCACTTCTGAGCTCCACGAGGAAGGGGCTGCTGCCCCGGCTGGGAGCAGAGAATCCCTGCTCTCCCTGGAGCTGGCCCGTGCCAGCGCCCTCAGAAGCTGTCTTGGGGACTCCAGGAGCTGGTTACACTGAAAAAGTGAGGCTGTGATGCGAGACTGGCAGAGGCGTGGCCAGGCTTTTCCCCCCCAGGGAAGCAGGTTCTAGCTCTTTCCAAACCATTGATACCTTCTAAGTTGAAAAGCCGTGGCACACTGAGAGTTTGGGCTAAGGCATGGAGATCTAGAAGCTTTTCTCTTAAAAGGTAATTGTTAGTGTCTCTCTGAAAAGCCAGCGTGGTTTTTAGGGGATTCTGAAATGATGTTCTTAACGCAGAACTAAAGTTTAAAAAGATGGAAGGAGAAGTTTCTGGTCAGGGTAGGAAGCAAAAAGCATGAGCTTTAAAGGCAGACAGTTCTGGCTTACACCCTTGATAGCTGAGTGACCTTGAGAGAGTCACTGAATACACTCTTCATCTGACCCTCCCTACCCCAATGTGTTTTGTACTTATGTTCCAATCAGAAGACTGCAATGAGAACTAGGGTTTATAATAATTTTACTCATCAAAACTAAGTGTGCTGAGTGCTCAGTGCATTGGAGTAATTTCATTTAATCTTCAGAACACTTCTGTAAGGTAGGTCTTGAAACAGCATGTAAAACATTGACCAGCTTAAAGTGGTTTGGCTTGTTAAATAACTTGTTGATTAGTCAAATCTGGAGTTATTTTACAGACAGCACTGCGCATGTGCAAGACAGCGGTGCCCCCGACCCCCAACCAAGAATCTTCAGCCTGCAGAACTCAAAGGATAGAAATGTCACCTGAGCTGTTTACAAAGCATTAAGTCCTTCAATAAGGAAAATCTGTCTTCCAGCAGCATGAGTAGCTTGATTACTGATTTGAGACTAGCCAATCAGCTTCTGCCCCAACCCATTAAATTCTGCCGGGAACGCTGGGTGGGGAGACAGGTTGAGGGTCTTGCCTCCTGTCTCTTTGCCCGTCGACCTCTCGATAAAGCTCTTTCTTTTCTCAAAAAGGTTGTGCCATAGTGTTAGGCATCTGTGCATATTGGGCAGCTAGCCCTCGGAAGCAGTGTGATTCCCACTTTATAGGGAGGAAATAGAGACTTAAAGACTTAGAATGACCTTTCTAAAATATAAGTCTAGTATGTTAGTTCTTAGTTAAAAGCTCTACCATAGGTTTCTTAAATTCCTTAACCTAGCACACACGGTGCTTCGTGTTGTAATGCTTCCAGACTTGGCACTTGACCAGTGCCATCTTTCCAACTTTCTGACCTCTACTCCATTCTCTGACAACAAAGAACTGCTCACCCTTCCCCAGTTCTCATACCTTAAGGCTCTGCACAGACTTTTTCTCTTTTTCATTCTGGGGAGTCTCTGGCTAATCCTTCAAGATGTGACTTAGGTATCCCCTAACCTCGAGGGTAATCCCTAAGTCCCCAAAGTAAGGGTAAATGCCCTTTCTGGGTGATCTTGGTGAAGCTTCTGGGTCTGCCTCTCAAGGGTGGTCAACGTCTGACCAGTTATCTGTCTCCCCAGCTAGGTAGTAGCAGTTGATGTCTTTTACCTTTGTATCCCCAAGACTTAGAGTGAAAAATTTTTTAAATTTAAAGGTATAGAAAAGATAATGTAGATTTTTGCTCTAGTTCAAGAACTTTATAACAGCTGTCCGTGGGTGGCAGTTCCAAGTCCTAAAGAGACGAAGGTATTCTAACCTAACACATGTGATTTACAAAGTCATCCTTAGTGGCAGCAGCAGTGTTTGTATCCACTGCACATCCCAGCCCATGCTCTTCATCATCAGTAGTGAACTATGAGGGAGTGAGAGGCATTGATGGGGAGTGTCATGGGCAATTAATAATGGGAAAATACTGTGCTGAGTAGAACTCTATTAGAGGTCCTGGGAATCACGTGATGAAAACCTCACTTTCTAACTCAGCATGTCCTTAGATTATTGGCCAACAATAGGAAACGCCTCTTAACATGTCAGATCATTAGAATAACAAGGAACAGAGTTGAGGAAATGCTGTTCTGTAATAGGGTTTCTTTGGTACCCCAACAGCCTCAGCCTCTTTCTACATCATCTTACCTCATTGATTCTATTTTGATCCTTCCCCCAAGTAATGCTTTCATTGAACCATTTCTCTTCTCAAAACTGTCAACAGGTCTCCCCATCAACAAGGTTAACTCGAAGTCCCTTAGCCTGACACCAAAGAGAACTTTTTGCTGCCCTGATTTGGGGTTCTTTCCATTGCTGGGCTTCTGTAGTAGGGAGACCAGGATGCCTACTGCCTCTGAGCAAGCCAGTAGCATTCCTCATTTTGGAAGTTTTGATACATTCTGCCAAATTGGTTTGAAAAAGGCTAAAGACACTTGATTTTCAAAAACTCACATATCATACACTTTGCCCCCAGAGTCTTTTCAAAGCCCATCTGGCTCAGGAGTTCTCAATCTAGCTTGTATATGGAGAAAGAAGGGCTGAAACTCAACTTCTGACTTCTTTTCTGGTGTTCCCTTTAGTTTTCAATTCTTTTCATCGTGGTTCAGACTTCCTGAGGCCTTTTGAGAATCTGACAGCTATATACCATCTTGAAAAAATATCCAGGTGCACTGGTCCTCTGCAACACTCACAAGAAAGACCTGGGACAGAGCACAAAGGGAAATGCAGGCCCACGTACCATATGCCACAGGTTTTTCCTCATCCCACTCAGTCCTACTCTGCCCATAATGTCATGGATGCTATCACCCTTTTGGAGCTCTTCAAAGGAATCCAAGATTGGAAGGCCAGGTTCATATTTAGAATTCTTGGACTACTTGTTATTTCTCACTGGAAAGTGGTGGCTGGGAGTGGAGCTGGGCCTCATCCCTCAGCTGCTAAACTTCAGCCTGCAGCTTACCCTCCCCCCTTCTTTCCATCACTGGTGCCATCCCTCCCTGTGGGTGGGCCACTTGAGCACCTGTGCTATAAAATCCTACCCTGCAGGTTCCACCTCTGTCTACAGCCGTCCTTTGTCCAGAGTGGCATGGGTTATGCTCAGGAGGATGGACCTGGGGAAGAAGCTTGGGCTCTGGAGGCTGGGAAGTCCAGGGTTTGAGAGCAGAACCTTGCATCACAAAAGGAGGGGGCCGGCTTATAGTGGGCATGTTCCCTTGGTTTCCCAGCACCATGTCCTGTTGAGAGGGGCAAAGCCAGAGCAGGGCACACCTAGACACTCCTCTTGTTTGATCTGAAGGCAACACTACATCTGTATGTACTCAAACAATTCTATAGACAATTTCTGAGGATTCCCCACCCTCTTGTAGCTCTTCCATAGGTCCCAGATTAGGAATTTATTTATTCTTCATTACTTAAGAATAACAGTAAATCCCATTTGTGTTGCTCTTAATAGGGTATAAAATGCTTTCATGTTCAAAAACACATAATCGCACTTGAGTCCTAATTTCTTTATTTAACTCTATTCATCCACTTGTCAAAGAAATGTGCCAGGGGCTAGGCTATCAACTGGGAACTGCAGCAGTGGATAAAAACAGATCCTTTCAAAAAGTTCAGCATAGAGCTACTATAGGACCCAGCAAGTCCACTCCTAAGTATAATCAAAAGAAATGAAAACATATGTTCCTTTAAACACTTGTACATGAAGATTCAGGTACGTTCTTAATAGTCAAGAAGTAGAAACAACCCAAATGTTCAACTAATGAATAAACAAAATGTGGTAAATCCACAGTGATATTATTCCACAATAAAAAGGAATGAAGTACTAACACATGCTACAACGTGGATGAATCTTGAAAATAGTATACTGAGTGAAAGAAGCCGGATGCAAAAAGCCACATAGAGCATGATTCCACTTATATGAAACCCCCAGAATAGGTAATTCCATGGAGAGAGAAAGTAGACTAGTTGTTTGGGGAGGAGAGATTGGGGAGTGACTGTTAAAGGTTTCCTTCTGGGGTGATGAAAATACTCTGGAATTAGATGGTTACTCATCCTCCTGAACACACTAAAAGTCATTGAATGCTGTACTTTAAAAGGGTGAATTTTATGGTATTTGAATTATATCTTTAAAAAAAGGGGAAAAAAGCAAAGCAAACTAGATCTTGTTCTTGCTTTCACGGAGCCTACACTCTGGCTCTATGGAGGCCTCCGCACTTAGCTTGGGAGGTTCCAAGATGGGTTGACTGGGCCCCAAAGCAGGCCCATCATTTTCTGTCTCCCCCCGACCCCCAACCTGACAGAGGGGTAGGGCAGTGAAGGACCTGCCGGGAAAGAAGCAGATGGCTTTGCTTCCCAGCGTCAGTGTCCCCAGTGGCCTCCGGAAGCCTGTCTTCCCCCGCGTGCTCACCCTGCTCACTGGGGTGTGCGCGCACCTGGCCCCTGAGACCCGGCACGCGGGCGCCGGCTCCGCCCCGCGCAGCCCGGGCGCCCCTCGCCAGGCTCGTTAGCCGCTTGCGCTGCCTGCCCGGCGGCGTGCGCGGCAGAGGCTGAACAAGCAGCCGGCACATCCTGCCTAATTTAAGTGGTAATTTCCTTTGGGGGTTTCACTCAAGTGCAGCCCTGGGAAAATCGTGGCGGAGAGCTTTCCGAGAGGAAATGTTACCCTGGACTTCCCGGAGAGTTTTAAAGACAGAGAACTTTCTCTTTTGCTTGATGAGAACCTCTAAGAGTGGTGGTTTAATTAACCAAGGGCCCTCTCCTGGGAGTGTCCTCTGGGAAGGACTTAGTGGCGCGTCCTTTTCTGTCTTTTGTTTTTTTCCTCTGGGGAGAAGAGGGAGGAGGTGGTGGAAGAGAAGATTTTAAATGTGGACTTTGGGATGGAGGAGGGAGGGCTGCCAGGGATCTCAGAGATGTGGGATTTGGTCATCCTGGTGGCCCTGGAATTTTGTTTTTCTGGTGGTAAAGGCTATTAGTTTCTCCTTTAGCCTTGGTGGTGGGGATGGGGACAGAGTGGGGTGAAAAACGCCCATCTTTAACAACCTTGCTGGATGATTATTGAGCAAACTAAAGCTTAAGGGCCTCTGGTGGGCACCAAGCCCTTGCTGCAGAAGATTTCAGTCGTGGATGGGCTGAGGCTCACTCAAGAGGGTCCGAAGGAACTAAAAGCAAAAAAAATAAAATAAATAGCACTTAAGAGCAGCAGGGTTGAGAGGGACTGGGTAGAAATACAAACTAATGGCCCATTCTGTTAAAAGAAATTAGAAAACAAAGCTGCCACCGGATTCCCCTTTAATCGCCACTTCATTTATTCACTTGCCCCCAGAGCTCAGACTTGGGGGGGGGCGGTGTTTAACTTTTTTTTTAAAGCAATGTTGTGGTGTTTAAAATGATTCCCCTTTAATCGCCACTTCATTTATTCACTTGCCCCCAAAGCTCAGACCTAGGGGGGGTGGTGTTTAACTCTTTTTTTTTAAAGCAATGTTGTGGTATTTAAAATGATGTGTTATAAATTTTTCTATTATACAAGAGAATTAACAGCAGGCAAATGTAATCAACTATGGCAGATTTGAATCAAAGCGTTTTAGGTGTTTTTAATTAAGTACACAGGTTCTCTCTAAAGCAGTGCTTCTCAACCTTTTGTAACTCCTGATTTTTCACTCAAGAAATTTCTGAGCAAGGTATTCATGTACTCCTTTTTAAGATGTTTCTCAAATATACAGTGTTATAATGTTAAACATAATTTTTCAAGTGCATGCATACCCTCACGTAAGAATTCCTGCCATCCTGTCATACTTCTTTAGCCATGCCTCCCACCCATCTACATTAGATCCCAACTATAACCCCTGGATAGTTCTAACAGCCGCAACTGTTTCCCTGATTCTTCTCCCACATCACCTTGCTGCTTCCCTGTGTCCTCTCAACTGCCCACCACACCTGTTCATGGAAGAGACAAGGGTGCAGGGTTAATTATTGTCTGGTCAGCAGCCGCCATACTTGCAGTCAGGACCTGCCTTAGTCTTTTCAGGGCGAGGCCGGTGCTGAACGGTGGGAGGCTAAGTCCAACTCACTGCTCTTGTTGTCTTTGCCAGAGCCACCCTAACTGCTCTTCTGGGAGGTCCCCCTTTTTTCTGTGTGTCAGGGTGAGGAGCCCACGGGAAGGGTGTCACCGAGTTAAACCATAGCGAGGATGTTATGGAGTTAGACCTGTACACCCCACCCCACGGGAAGTCAACACAACCCCTCACGCTGAGCCCTTGAAGCAACTTTTGGATGGGAGGCAGTAGGAGACTAGGAGGAGAAAAAAACTTCTCTGCTGGAAAAAAGGAGTATTTAACAAGTGCCTTAAAATTTTTAGGGAAAGACAAACTTTGAAACCTAAGACTTCAAGTAACCACAACAAATTTTGAAAGGAATTCACCTGAGTATCAGGGTAGATGCCTGCAACTCATCGTTCAAACTTCAGTTTAAGCCCTAATGTTAAGTTTAACCATAAATGAGGCTGACACCGTTATAAAGCTGAGCTTTCGCTGGTGTCTGAGAACCACCTAGCCTGTGTTACCATCCTTCGCATTTTCTAGGGCTCCTTAACTATTTAGCTTTGGATTCATCATGAAGACTTTTTGGCCTTATTGTTTTGGCATCTGCGTTGTTAGTTGTCTTTGCTTTTAAAAATTAGGCAGCTTATAGTACTACAAATGAGTAAAAAAAATTGGAAGTGGGGGCTTCTGATTGGAAGGTTTATGTATTTAAAACTGCAAAGAAAAATGGTAGAAGAACTGAAAATAACAATATAAAACATTTGGAAGAGGAGGAGGTTTAGAGTAAATGAGCTAAATCCTCCCTTTTCATATTAAGGTGTCTAGAGATATTATCTCAAGTTGATAAATGGAGAAAAAGAGGTTAAGCCTCTTATCTAGATTTATGGAGGTAACTGTTAAAGGAACTAAAAACAAACAGTTAAAAGAGGTTGAATCTAGGGAGTGGAATGGGGGTGGAGGCAGAGCAGAGGGGCAAGAGGCTGCTGCTTTTCACCCTAAGTTCTGTCCTTCTGTTCCCACGCATGTGTATGACTTAAGCAGAATTTTTTTTTTTCTCTAAAAAGCAAGAAACAAAAAGAGGAAAACATGGTGGGAACATAAAATTGAGTCAAGAATTAGGTTTAAAAACACGCACCACATTGATTTGCACATTTGCTGCAGCTGGGCCGCACATTTGGCTCCGAGCTGTGTGGCAGCAGTTGGAAAAGGGACCTGGGTCAGTGGATTCATAATACCCACAAGATAAAAACAAACTAATTCTTGCCTGCTCTTTGCTACTAAAAGGTCAAAATGAAATTTCTTCCCGAGGTCTTTCTAAAGAAAACATGGTAATATTGTTAACACTCTCAACAACCTCACTGACATGTATCACGTTTTCCCCCCTTAGTATGATTTTTTTTTTTTTTTTTTTTGCGATTCGCGGGCCTCTCACTGCTGTGGCCTCTCCCGTTGCGGAGCACAGGCTCCAGACGCGCAGGCTCAGCGGCCGTGGCTCACGGGCCTAGCCGCTCCGTGGCATGTGCGATCTTCCCAGACCGGGGCACGAACCCGTGTCCCCTGCATCGGCAGGCGGACTCTCAACCAGTGCGCCACCAGGGAAGCCCCTTAGTATGATTCTTAACAGAAATAGTTGGGTGTCACACCCAGGTGTAAGTCAGATAAATAATTCCTTGGGAACTTAGCTCCCTGCTTGATCTAGGGATAGACTTCAGAATATTTGGAGATGTAGTTTTGAAATAACAGATGTGTTATTTTTAATTTTTCAAAGTTTTATTTTATTTTTTAAATTTATTATTTTTTTGCTGCACCTCACAGCATGTGGGATCTTAGTTCCCTGACCAGGGATCGAAACTGCGTCCCCTGCATCCCTGTGCTGGAAGCGTGGAGTCTTAACCACTGGACTGCCAAGGAAGTCCCTTTAATTTTTAAAAATTAAAATCGAATTTCTCACCACTGAGCTACTTAAAATTATTAGGTGACATTGAGCTTGAAACTATACTTTCTAATAAGCACTTGGATTACAACTAATCATTGTTGTCTGTTGAAATTCACCATGTACCCTGACAGCCAATCAAGTTGAGATGTTTTGTATATGACATTTGTCTATGCAAACGAAGTACTGTTAGAAACACAGTATATGTATACACATGTCCTGTGCCTCTCTCTGGGCATGGAAGCTGTGTTTTAATGGTGTCTTCAGGTGGGACAGCCTTCTAGGTGAAATAGTTATATTTCTAGTACTTCAGCAATTAAATAACACTGCACAGAAACTAACTTTACAGTAACAATTGTGGTTTGGTTATTATAAAAGCAATATGCGTATTAAAAGTGCAAATATATGAAAAAACTTAAAACAACTGTTAATTGCATTAACACTATTAGCCATTTGAGTTTTTTCTATGTGTATGTATAGATTAAAAATGTTGTAAGTAAACTCTGAGTTCTCTTAATACAGTGTCTATCTTTCCATGTCATTAGACATTCTTGAAAAGCTTTAAAGTCTGCATAACCCATCATTTTGGTACATATTTGGGTTATTCATCCAATTCCCGACTGTTGGACATTGATTTTTAAAAACATGATGTAGAAACTCAATTTTTAGGGTTGAATTATTAGGCCCCTTAATTATGCTATTTCCCAAAAGAAAAATCTGAGAAACCTGAGATATTTAAAGAGGACAGAAATATTTTAAGGTCCCATTTGACTTACATGGACATAGTTTTAAGGGTGCTATTAACATCCCAGTAGTTTGACACTTTCTTTCATTTTTGAGGGAAATTTTATGGTCATAAATAGGAGTATGGCTCATTAAAATGTCTAAGGAGTTAACTACAGACCCTGAAATAGTTTCGTATTTTTCAGTATTACTGGTTAGGCAAGACACTAAAACCTCACCTGCCTACAAGTTTCCAGTTTTCTTTTCCTTATTTTGACACTTAGATGACCAGGAAATATGACTTCTCCTGGTTTAACCCTCTAGTGCACTGGTTCTTAAATGGCTCCATGGATCCTTGGTGTTTATATGAGCTGGGCTGAGATGTTTTACAGCTAAAATTTAATAATGCATGTTTTCTCTAAATTTCCAGGAGAAGTAAAAAAAAAAAAAAAAAAAGGTACCAGGTAGAATTTTCTCATCTCAAAGTTTTCCCTCCCCAGATTTCACTTAAGCTGTAGACGATGCTAAAGTTTTTTCTCCTTGAAACTGCTTACAAAGCTTAAGAGCAAGCTGCAATCAAATGGTGATGGAAAAACTCATAAGGAGCCTTCTGTGTCTAATCCTGTTAACTTTTTTTTAAATGGACATGACTGCTAATGGTAGATCATAGAGATAAATAGATAGTAAATGTCTTCTGCTAGTAATCTTGTTTCTGGATTCTAGTTTATGTAACAGAACTGACTATATCAACATATTCCTGGTATTTTGCAAGGCTATGGCACCACCTAGGTTTTCTGCCCTTTAAACCTGAGGACTAATGCTGGAGGTAGAACATAGGCAGCCAGCTCTTAGTGAATTACAGCTATGCTAGAAGTCATGACTTCTGCCAAAGCCCTTCTCCAGAAAGTCCTGGCTCACTCCGATAAAATGCTCCAGCTCGTGTTGAGTGTTTTGCAGCAGCATATGCCTCCGACACAGTTTTTCTCAACCCCAGGCTGTAACAATAGCACTTAAATAGACTGAGTACTTCTGCCAGCTATGACTTCTCACAACAACCCTGGGAGGAGTGGCGCTCCCATTCCTATTGTACCCACAGAAGTGAAGGGTTAGAGGGTAAGAAACTTGTCCAAGGCTGCAAAGCTGTAAGTGCCCCTTTCTGCATCATTTTCCTTTAGGGTTTTTCTCTGGCTGCTCTCAACTCCTGTCTGAAGGTGACAGTGAGAAGCATCTGGTATCCTGTTGTGGGCAGCTGAGGATTCCTGAGTACGGGATTTGGATTTGGGAAATAATACCTCAAAGGGGAAGGCAAGAGGCTTTTGCTGACTGTTATGTACAAGCCTTGCTACTACACGGCACTCTGCATCTTTATTTTGTGGAGAATTAACACTCAGCGTGGAGGGAGGGTACTTTTAAGGACAAGGTCATACAGTGCTTCATACACTAGTGGAGTCCATTGCTAACACCTCTTTGCTCTGTGACCTTGGATAAGTTGTATCTTCTTGCTGGTCCTTGATTTCCTCACTTGGGAATTTAGGAGCTTGGGCTAGATGAGCGCTCATGGCGCTCCCAGCTCCCACCTTGTGTGCCTCAGTGACCCTCCACCTCCCAGGGCATGGCGGGAGCTGTGAATCCTGCTGTGTTTTTCATGAGTGTCTCCATGGGTTTCCTGTGTCAGTGTGTCTATGTATTCAGTTCTGAGGCATTGCTGCCTTAAGGCTGTTCATTCCACTCATGCTCAAGGTGTGAGAACTTAAAAAATGGTGATTTTACTTGGGACAGGGCTTCTTTCCTACAATACCTGCTCCCAAGGGTGCCCTGTCAATGCTCTGATCAAAGTACTGCCTGGCACATATATGAATCCCAGTGTGGCTTTTTGAAAAGCCAAAAGCCACGGACAAAAAAACGGGAAAGCCTCTCTCACTTTTATTGTTTTCCTGGCTATTCCAAGAGTCATTTCCTTTCCTTTCAGGGAGATAAAGAGACATATATTATGTGGGCAGAAGATGCTGTGTTCTGGTCAATAACGCAGGCCACAGAGGTCAATGGCTTTAAGCCAAGCCTGGCTGAAAGCTGCCATAAATTTTCAAAGGTGGGGGAGGAAGATTTAGAGTCTGATGTACACTGGCTAAGAGGAGGAAAGACACTGGGCATAAATGGCCCTCTAAAAAAGAACAGAGTATCAGTCCCATAAAATCCTACAGCAGTCTATACAGGGTTCCTGGAATGGGGAGAATTTTGCCCACCCAAGTTTTACCATGCAGTGGAGACAAATAAAAAGAGATCTGAAAATAAATCTCTGAGGCCAACCTGTCCCTGGAGACTGAAACTTGAAGCCTTCTTCTCTGATTTTCTGATTCATCAGCATCTTTCGTGTTGATGAGCTGACTCCAAGCTTGATGGCACAGCCCCGTAAAGCCTCCGTTTTGTCTGGTCTTAACTTGTTTCACCATCCTTCTCAAGGCCTACTTTAGGATGGAAGCATCATATATTCAAGCTACCCAGTCCCCCCCACCAACCAAAAAAAACCCACCAACAACACCTGCTTTAGAAAGCCACCAGGTTTATTTACCAGATTTTGTAGAGGATTGGGAGTGTATGTCTGTGTATGTGTGTATAAAACAAAGAGTTGTGTTGTGGAAAGGAGGGATGGCTTCACCTATTCTAAACACATCTGGACTAAATTGCCCATCACATGGCATTTATAATTCCACACTTACTATAAGCACATGATAAATTTGTTTTAATAAAAGTCACAAAGGTTATTGTATATAACAAGATACTGGATGAATATACCTGCTGCAAAATTCTGTCTCTGTTCCATAAAACACATGATCAACACAAGAAAGTACTGACAAGGAGTCATTACTAGAAGTTTCATTCCATGAGGGACCCTTTGTTGGAGGCTGTGTGTATGTATAAGCGCACATATGCATGTTCATGTATACAATAAGGATTTCTCTTGAAAGATAAATATGAAAATGTAGGATTTAAAAACAGAGAATAATTACTTTAGAAGCTTAAAAAAAAATCTTACTTTGTTTTATTTACTAGTCTAATTCTTTACTTTGGCATTTTGCAAGCCCTCACATAGCCCTGAATAGTTTTCCAAGCCTTACACATGTTTTATCTCATTCTATCAGCTATCGGCGAAACTAAAATTCACTAGGAGTAAATATCTTGTTTGATAACTTTCAGTAGCAGAGTTGGGGGGAAAATAGTAGTAAGCTTGATATTGCCTTTATGTGTGGCCAAGTTCTTCTGAATACATCACAAATATTAACTCATGATCCTTCCAGCAAGTCTCAAAGATACAGATACTATTACCACTGCCATTTTATAGATGAGCAAAGTGAGGTTCAGAGAGGTTAACATGATTTGCCCAGGGTCACGTGAAGAGTCAGTAGCTGATTCAGGATTACAGCCAGGCGATTTCCAAGCTACTAGGATGAATTTGAAAGGAAACTGCATCTTGAGTCACAATCCAGGCTGTGGGAATGTTTGTATCAACTGCAAAAGCATATGGGAATTTCTTAGGGGAAAGAAAAGGACAGCTTAACATGGTTCAACAGCATATTTCGTTTTTAATTTCACCTAGCTGACACAATCACCTTATCAGTCGAGTATTTAGGAATAAGAAGATATTTATAACCAGATTGCCTAAAGTGCCCTAAGGCCACCATTTATGTCCATATGGCACTGTGCCCAGGAAGACACATCTGTGTCACAAAATCCCTACTTGCTCCAGAGAAGAATTTAGACAAGAGAAAGTGAAGCCATAATCGGGCAGTGGTGTCCTGGATGTTTACACTGTACCTCCAGGCACTGATGAGCCAACAGAAATGTGAAGTTGTAAATAAAATTCACTATCTTGTCCACTGGTTGGATCCAAAAATGGCCCCAAATAAGCTTTCTAGAGAAATCTTAGAAATCAATATCAGAGAGTGAATTAGAACTAGAAATAGGTCCTTTCAGAAGCTTAAGAAATTATTGGTCATCTTCATGAGGGTCTTGGAATATTAAAATATAAAAAACAATTGCTTAAAATTGAGAATACACAACTGTATTTAAGCAATGATGACATTTACCTGATTAATGCTTCTAACATTCCCCCAGTACAATACACTACAAATGTGCTACTCACAAAATAATTACAGGACATATAAAAATATTAATTTATAATATTCTGTTGGGGGTAGGCTCCATTAATGCGACACTCAGAGTTGTATGATGAATGCCCTCTTTCACTGTATTAAAAAGAACAATTAAACCTAGGCTTTCATGTACTCACCCCTAATTACTTTCTACCCTGGAAGAATTTTATTCCACAGTTACTATTCCAGCTATCTTTCATAACCTGCTCCCTGGAGGGAAGTTGGAAGAAGAAGAACTATTTATTTCCATTATATCTCTTACGTCCCTTTTCATTAGTTCTTTTTTTTTTTTTAACTACAATTCAAGCTATTTCTTTATTGTTTTAGAGTTTATACAGTGCTTTTGTGCTTTTGAGCCCTGCAACTGCTCAAAACACACTATTAGCTGCTAGCAAGCATCTTACTGAAAGAAGCCTCGAGAGTTCATTTGTGCCTCTGCTCTGAAATTGTTAAGTGGAAGGACATTTTGCAGATAATTCGCTTGGATGTATATATTTGTGTATATTTATATTATATACTTTTTTTTGTTTGACCTAAGATACAGAATGGTATTATTTCCAATGTTTCAGTTTTCTCAGTTTCTCAAGTAAGAAAGATACTGCTCCCTGTTACTAAAAAAATTCTTTTTAAGTTATTTAGCCTATTTTACTCACTGATATTTGAAAGCTTCTGCAACTTAAACCTTCATTCATCAAAACTATGAGGTTCTACTTGGTGTAAGACACTGAGCTAGAAATTGGGAATACAAAAATGATCTTTTAAAAAATCCCTTTCAGGGAGCTTAATTTTCACACCACATTTTCTTAGGAACTTAAACGTTAGACAATTTAAAGGAAGGGGGAAAAAGGAGAAGGAATGAATTGGAGCTATCAGAACAGGCACAACTTAAAAATAAGGCTTAATAAATATCTGAAAGAACGTTTAGTTCATAACATGATTCTCTTCTCATTAACAAGACTGTATTTCAAGATAAAAATGCAATTTTCTACCAGTATTAGGCTTCTGCAACATCCTATATGGGCCAGTGCCTTTCTGAAGTGTCCCTTTTGTTTCAGTGTCCCTTTGTTTCTATTAGACCGTGAGGCATAATGTTCACTGCAGTATAATTCACCTGTAGGTGTCAAGAGGAAGGAGGTGAGTTGGAAGCTAGAAACCTTTTTTCACTTATAGTTGGTCCTCATCTGCTCATAGGTGTGTGTGTGTGATATAACTGTATATACATATTTGATATATATGTGATTGTATATTTGATATATATATGATATGTATTATATATATTTGATAGTTACAGAAGGAAGAAAAAAAGACCATTCCGAGTTGCTGGACTTAAAGAGTCATTTGGTCAGATTTCCTTTTGGAGAAAAAGGTTGTCCAATTCCTGTTTGATCCACCCTAGCATATCCCCTCAGTATGGATGAACTGGTCTTTCTTCACACACGTTCTTTTCGTGCATGCAGAGAGCCCTGATCAGTCAAATCATACACATCTAACTCAGCTGCTTTTCTTTGAATTAAAAAATCAGGACACCCAAATCAGAAGATTAGCATGTTGAACACAGCACTGAGTTGTCACAGACAAGCATAAAAGACATTAAATTGCAGACTCGGCTATGACAATTTCATTTGCAATTTCTTTGAATCAAGGACAAAATGCCTTTGCTTTATAAGAAAATGCTGGCAGGACCAGGCTCTTTCAGTACTAACAAAAAGGGTGGAGGGATACGGGAGGATGAGAAGTGTGGAGGGAGAAAGAGAGAGAGAGAGCGAGCCAGAGAGCAGCAAGTCTGTAGAAATGGACTCCCTTCATGTAAGAACAGTCACTCAGTGCCTTCAGCTGTTCACCAGACTAAACTCCCCCAAGCATTTTACATCTATGTTTCCTTTTTTTCTTTTCCATGTTCATTGCTTCACACAGTTGAAACAAGAAGTGAAAAGGAGCAATTTTTGCCTTGTTGTCGACTGTGGACCACAAGAGTCACCTTAGTTTGTAGAAGGTTTAGAATGCCAGACACTAACTAAGCAAGCTGCACGGATGATTGTTAGGGATCCCCACAAGACCCTTTTGAGTTATGTGTTGTTATTACCCTTATTGTGCAGATGAAGAAATGGAGGCTCAAAGAGGATAAGATGGAGGCTCAAAGAGGATAAGATGGAGGCTCAAAGATCTCGCAGAAAGAGGCAGCCAATATTTCTCCAAAGCCCTCACCTTGAGTTCCCAGTGCTCAACTAATTGCTGCTAATTGAAATGGAGGTGTCTTCCCATTACTGTAGGAACAGACTGGTTTTGTCCATATGTCCCTTGAGGACTTGGACAGTAAGAAAGTCAGTCTTTTTCCAAAGGAGCCTGACAAGTTCCCATTTCACACTGGTTGAAGCTTTAGAAGCAGCCTGGGAGTTCAGGGATTGTTCGAGGTCTGAGAACCTCCCGTCCTCTCCACGTAGAGTGGAGAAAATTGTCACTCTGAGTGACAATCAGTTTCAAAAGTAAAACTGCAAGGATTTTGAATTTTCAGGTTTATTGTGGTCAGTGGATAAAACTGGTTAAAATGCTCTTCTCTCTACCCCTTGCACCCTCTTAACCCTCATTTAGTGGTTCATAATTGGTCACAAGCAAAGGTGGCCATCCCCATCACCAAGCCTCTCCTGCCTCCCCCTTCTTGAGTACTGTGCTAAGTAAAACTACTCAGTAGTTTAAGTAGAGTCCTAATTAATGAGTCTGATTCCTGCTTGACACAGGCTCATTTTTAACCTGGTAAACTCATTAAACCTCTGCTCTTCATTTAGCCACGGATGACCAGAGTATCATAATTTCAACTAAGTGCGCTCAGTGATTTAATGGGCCTCGAGTTTCCTGCATTCCCATAGTGTCCCATCCGAGGAGCTTAATCAGTATCATTAGAAGTTTATTTAGTGCAATGAGAGATCTCTCTGATCTATCCTGAATTCAACCGAAGGCTTTAAAGATGAATGAAAGCAAACCGCTGGCTCCACGATTTCAAACAACCCATTTTGCTTTTAACCGTAAATCAGCCAGGGGGTCTGAAATGCAGACAGTTTCCAGACAGACAAGCGCATCTCCTGAGTTAATGAGACAACTCCTGCTAAGGAACAGTCCCCACCTCTACCAGCAGATGCCAGCACCTCCTCTTCTTGGATAAGAAAGGGCCCAGGAGTTTGGTCTCCACTCCACACATCCTGAGATTTGTAAAATAAAGGCAGATTAAAAGCAACAAAAACAAACAAGACATACACCCAAAGGTTATTCTCTATCTGCTTTCATTCCCAGTTACTGCTCAGTTAATCACATCCAAGGCAATTCTCTGAAAGAGCTATCTGTTTTGTCATTGTTGTTACTGCTATATTTGTGTGAATATGTAGATATCTAATAAACCACTTCCATGCTCCCATATAGAAGAATTTTCACAGCTCAAACAGGCCAGGGTGAGTTGGATTCCAATTTTAATGGGTTCTCATAAAGCCCCTGTCGATTGTGAGTACCCAATAAGGGTTTTATAACAGTGACAGCTTTGCAAATACTGTAACATATGTAACTTGGATTGGGTCAATACACGGCGGAGAAATCAGATTGTGAGATGGTCGAGCTGTTCATTTTGGCTGTCTTTACAATCAATCAGCCAGACCAACTGAGCCTGCAGTGATACTCACTGATTATTGAGAAAGCTAAAACCAATGGATTGGCCATGCTGTCTGCTGAAGCCCATTCAGTAGCTAAAACCTCTGTCAATATACAGACAGGTGCCATCTTTTGAAAACCAGTTATTAGTAATAACTCTCAGGTCCAACTAAAAGCAAGGCCACATTTTGACTGCCACAAAAAGGATTAGTTCAATTTATTTCAGAATGTTCTGTTTGGTAGATTTTGCAGAATGACCTGTTCAGAAACCCAGAGTTTATAGACCGTGGTGCCAGGCCACAACAATAATTTCTGCCTCACCCCAACTTGCTTCTCTTTTTCTTCTTTGGGTATCTTCAGCTTTTGTGCTTAATTCAAAAGCTTGTAAAAAGAACAGTAGTCTCAAATATATTTCCCAACTGTGAAGATAAAATTCCTTAAAAAAGATCCAGGTTCCCGAGTGATATGCAGGACTCGTAAGCCCTTTCTTATAACCTGCACAAGTGACTGGATGTATTAAGCTACCACAGATCCTCACTGCATTCTTTACTTCCAGCCAACTCATCTGTGACTGCTGGCAGGATGAGTGCATTGTGTGAGTTGCCTAATCCAAATGTCTCTGAGTTGCTAGGTTTAGGCTAAGACGTTCCAATAAAAATGAGGGCAGCCTCCCAGTCTTTGCCTAAACTTGATTCAAATCACATTGACTTATGACTTAGAATGAATTACTTTCACTATATTTTCTTCAGGGACCACTCTGGCTATAATAGAGATAAGAAACCAAAAAGCTGCTCCTCAAGATTTCTAGTTAGAGAAAGAGGAAAAATTAATCAAAATCAATTCAAGGACAATATTTCCAGCTTCATTGTGTTTCCTGAGGATCAGGTAGAGGTTGAGAGGTGATGGGCCACTAAAGAAATGTGGCTAAAGAAAGATGGGGAGGGGGGACTCAGATGTTTAAAATGCTTATTATTTATTCATCGTAAGGTACTATTTTTAGGGTGTGCAAGAATGGACTCCCTGTTTCCATTTAATCAGAGCTTTGGAGGAATCAAATTAAGGAAGATTACTTAGTCGTAAAATGGGTTTTTCTAGACCCAAAGGAACTCCTGTGCAGGTCAGCAGAAGATGGGGGGGAAAGGAGATATATTGTATTGGCTCACACTAAGAAGAAAGAGATAACAAGATGTGATGAAAATCACAGGCTTTTAAATCTACTGTGGCAGAGACTGTAAGTTGTCTCACCAATCTACATTAATTCATTACGAAACTTTATTTCAATAATAGAACCACCTGAGTTTTAGCTGTGCATTGGTCCAGTTGGAGACTACATTTCCCCACCTTCCTTGCAGCTTTGGTGTGACCTCATGATCAAGTCTGGCTAATGAACAGTGTGTAGAAGTGATATGTAACTTCTGGTCATGCCCTTAAAAGGAAGCTGCTTGCTCTCCGCTTTCTCTTTCTCTCTTTCCAAAGACTGGAATGTGGCTATGGTGGTAGGGGTTCATTTTTGACCATGTAGATGAGGGCAATCCCTAGTGGATGGTGAATAGAAAGAAGGCACCTGCATCCTTAGACCACCTCATGGTACAGAACCAGCCCATATCTCTAGACTGCCTGCTTCCTTGGATATTCTCGAGAGAGGTGGTTCAGTGTAGTGCCTTGCTAATCAAAATGTGGTCCTCAGATTGTCAGCAGCACCTAGGAGCTTATTAGAAATGCAGAATCTTGGGCTGCACCTCAGGCCTGCTGAATTATAATCACTTAAAAAAAAATCTCCTGACAATTTGTATACACATTAAAAGTTGAGAAGCATGGGTATATAGTGGTTAAAAGCATAGATTCTGGAGGCAGTTCCTGAGTTCAAATCCAAATCTATGACTTAATTAGCTGTGTCACTTGGGGAAAATTACTAAAACTTTCTGTGACTCACATTTCTCATCTGTAAATTGGGGGTATTAATACCTTCCTCATAAGGTTATTGTAAAGATGACATCAGTTGATAATGTAAATAGGTTGGTGTAAAGCTATATAAAGACTTACTATTATTACAAAAAGTTAACTTCTGTCTTGTTTAAACATCTGGTCCCTGATAAAGATGTCAAAACAATATCTTAAATTCATCTACTGTTAAAATAATGGATCTGTGTGAAGATTTGGAGAAGGGTAGAAATTGTGTCAATTCTTATAATTGAAACAACCACATATCTTGGCTCTTTCAAGATGATCTTACAAGAAAATTTATTTACATTCAACAAATATTTACTGAGCACCTCCTATGTGTCAGTCATTTTTCTAGGTGCTGGGCATGCTTCAGTGAGGAAACCTTGCAAAAATTCCACCTTCATGAAGACTATATTTTAGTGGAACAGATAGGAGGGCATGGAGATGGCAATTATCTATCAAGTTTGGGTCTTATTATCAGGTTGTGGTTCAGGTTGTGTTTTTTGATCACTAGTTTGGAAAATTTAAACACCGTAAAAAGAGGAAGTGAAAAATACTGAAACCTCCTGGGGCCTATGAAGTTGTGGTTATTACAATATCCATGTAGGGCCAACAAGGTTTTTGCATAGTGGAGAGACTTTGTGACCATAGGAAATCTGTATTCTACAGCAAAGTCAGAAGACTCTGCTAAGTGTGGAGCTGGGCTGGTGGGTCTCCAGCTAAGTTCCTGACCAGGCTCAGCCATTGCTGAAGAGCAGGCAAAGGCCCCCTCCATGAGGCATTTGATAACTATCACCAGGAAGTATCACTTCCTCATGGAGACTCTTGACCAGAATGGGAACTCATTCATATAACTTTTGGGGAAGTGTCTAAATCTTCCACTCATTTCTTTAAAATTGTGTGGTTTTTCTTAAGGTGTCATTGTTCTTTATATATTCTGGATTTTTTTTCAAATTTGTGACTTTTCATTTTCTTGATTGTGTCTTTGGATGGGGAAATATTTTTGAATTTTATCAAGTCCAACGTAACAATTTTTTTTCTTATGACTTGGGTTTTTTGTGTGTCCTATATGAGAATTCTTTGCTTAGCCAAATGTCATAAAGATTTTTCCCCCTAACTTTTCCTCTAGAATCTTTATAGTTTTAGTTCTTGTATTTAGGTCTGTGACACAGTTTGAGTTAGTTTTTGTATAACGTGTGAGGTAAGGATCAAGGTTCACATTTTTCCCTTACAGATACTCAGTGTCCAGCACAATTTGTAAAAAGTATCCTTTTCCATTGAATCACATTGACTTCCTGATCAACAGTCAATTGACTGTAAATAAAGTGTTTATTTTTGGATTACAGATTTATATATTCTTAAACCAATGTCACAGTATTTTGTAGCTTTATGATAAATCTGGAAGTTAAGCTGTGTATATCCTCCAACCTTGTTCTTTCACAAAATTGTCTTGACTCCTCTAAGTCCTTTTCCATTTGATAAAAATTTTAGTAATGTTGGGAAAACAGGCATAAACATGGGCTATGCAAGACAAAGGGATGTGTATGTCCCCCTAGGAAGGATTGGAAATTGATTTTGCAACTTCAGCAGGACTGTGCATGCATTAGCCAATAAAACAGCATTTTCTACCAGATTTCCTCATTCTCTCTTACTATGTCTGTTTCTGGTTCTAAGAATATTGGAATATTTCCCTGGGCTTTCCAACCCCTCCTCTGGAGGAAGCAATGCAACAGAGTCCTATTTTGGACATAATGTTCATCTCTGGAAATCCTCATTCAGTGAGGAAACCTCTTCTACCTCTTCATATGAGATGCTGAGCTGTTGCCTTTTTGTCAGAGAAGTTCTTTAGCCCACGTCTATAAGAAGCAAAACTTGGAACTAGTAACACAACAATTCCATAAGTTAACTATTACATATTATAAATTAGCAAACTGAAGTGTAAGTAACTCAGTTATTCCCTTTCACCAATTCTAAGACACATACAGCTCCACATTTTGTTATCTCTGAAATAAGGATTTGTCCCATGATTAAGCATAGTTTAATTGACTGCATTGTTTTCTGTGGAGTGATATATTATATGTCTTTATAGTTAATGGTGTCTTAGATTTAAAGATAAAAGGTTCATCTGTTATACGAAGATGATAATCGTGTTGGAGTGATGTGAAGTTTCAACAATAAATATTGTTAGCTTGTAGAAAACGTAGAATGAATAAATAAAGAGCTGAAATATGAGTAGAAAGTCTCAGTTTCTCTTCCCTTTTTTTTTTGAGAAAATAGTAATGATTTTATTATCAGAACAAGTAAGAGATACAAGCATAACAGAATACATAAATTAATTTTTCTGAATTTTAGACTCTAGGGTCTCTATGAAAAGGTCAGTTGCTTATGAGGGCAAGATGCTATTCAACAAACTATAGGCATTTAAGACAATGTTTAAGACAGGGAGTCTTAACAAGGACATAGTCTTAACAATGAGATACAGTGAGAAATAGAAAGCAGTTTTCTTATTTCCTTTCCTTAGTAAGGTGTATATATATATGTATAAAATGTATGAGGCTCATTTTGGGGAAAAAAATGCCTTCATATAGAAAAATCTTAATTTTCTCCATCATCCGGAAAAAAAAGAGTTTCAACCCCCTGGGCCAAACAAGGAAACCAAAATAGGGTGACACTGATTTCACATGAACCTCAAAACTATAATCTGACTGTAGTTACCATCTTCTTTACTTTTAAAAAGTTTAGCATCCTTTTATCCATTCCAAACCAGTACACTGAATCTTCTCCCTTACAAGGTTTTTAACCAAATTGGAATTAAATTAATCTCATTTTAAAGTGCAAAAAAGAATATGTAAGACAAGTGCTTGCTCTGTGTGACACACACAAAAAAGCATCCTTCTAACAGCACTGGCCCAAGAGGTACTACAATAAAACTGGCTGCCGGAAAAGGGATCCATTAGGTCGACTAAAAGGGCAGAAAGAGTCCAGTTTCAGCAAAGAAATGCCTACCAAGTCTGATTTTTAATTGTACCCAGATCTCAAACAGATCTTAGGTGCCCCTAACTGACAAGACCAGAGCACACAGTACCAGCACAGGGTCAAGAGGGCCAAAGTTGTCTAAACTAGTCAGTCAATATCTCTACTCCACTATTTGCCAATGCATTTTAGGGACATTGCCAGTGGTAATGGAACTGAGGAGCCTGGGTTTTGGAACAACACAAATATTTACCTAATAAGCAATAATCAAAGTGTTTGTTTAGGGTGAATGATATAAAAATAGGTAATGAGTTCTCTCATACATCACTGGTTAATGATTTAGTCTGACTGTAAATTAAAGCAGTACAGAATGGCTTCTTCCATACAATAAAGACAAGCTTTGCACTGGTGTTTCTCAAAAGCCAATTATATCTCCAGCTCTACCTTCAGTTTAACAACTTAAACCCCAAAATACAAAACCTTTCCTATGGTAAGGTAAAAGGGAACAAGACACCCTCTACCCAGAGTCCCTGGAATAGAAAGAGCTCTAGAACTCAGTAGGCATGAGCACATTCAAGTTTGAGATTATGGATCTGCAGTCATTTTTTCTTCCCTTCTGTCACTGGGATGTCCATCTTGGGTGGCTTGAATGTTGCTGGATCCTCAGCCATTCAGATGGCCTCGATCTGGATCAGCTCCATTGGAGAGGGCTTCTGGGCTTCTTTGTAGGCCTGGTGGCAAAACTTGAGTCAGACTTCTGGAGTGGTCTTGGCTCAAAGAAGCTCCATTTATCTGAGTTTCTCTCCTTATACCCACTTACAGAATCCATGGCACTGGGCTTGGGCCAGGTAAAGCTGTGGAAGAACAGTAGTGTAACAGCCTCTGGGTTTCTGCTTAGAGAAAGAGTGAGGGGTGCTGCTAGGGTGGTCTGGGTCGATGCAGGCTGCCTCTCTTTTTTTGTTGTCTCTCCACTGTGTAGCTTTAGTTTGTGGCATGCTTTTACCACTTGAATGTACTTGATCTCCCTCTGTGGGAAAGCCCTTGTGGGGTGTGCAGCTGGCACCTCTCAGCCCTGCATGTTGTTCAAAACAGAGGACGCTCTCCTGGGTCTGCTTTGTGATCAGAGAATTCATGATAACATGGGTAGTTCTAGCCTTTACCACTTGTCCACATTGTCAGTGCTATAGGGTCATGGCAGGTGGTGTGCATACTGGCGTCTCCTTAGTCTACTTTGGCAAGGTTCTGCTACTTGTGTCTGGAATCACTGGCTTCCAGGGGATGCTGCCCATAACTGAAGGAAGAGGTAACATGGTGTAGGGCCCTTGAGGGTATTGTCATGGCTGAATGACTGACAGTACATCCTGGTGGGGAGGGACATCTTGCCTAGAGGCCCACTAGGCTCAAGGGCAGGCCTTTGGAGTTCTCTCAAAGCCATTGAAAGACTGGGATCCAGGTGCTTTAACTGTGTAGAATTCTGGAGCTGGGTCCCTACGACCACAGTGAAATAATGTGACAATCATGCTGACAAATATTCATGAGGGACATTGTCCAGCCACCCAAATTAGCAAAGCTTCCCTGGAAGAATTTATCCAGAGGTTCTGTTTCTCTGCCACTGTGGGGCTGCCTATGGCCTGAGCTCCAGCGCTAGAAGGCTTCAAAGACCCATGTCTGTTGGATGTGGTGCAGTTGGAACCAAGCCATGGTGTGCTGGCCACAAAACGTGTTCAGGCCTCGGGCACTGATCGACAAGTGCTGGCTGCCACGAGGCTCAGACTCCGCCATTAACTTTGCCCTGGAAGAGCTAAGTGACATTGGGTAAAACACAGTATCTCTGAACCTCAGTCTCCTTGTCTTAGAAAATGAGAATAAAATACCTGCTCTCTCTACTTCACAGGGTTCTTATTACATCAAACAGCCCTTGTTCTCATTGGTTTTATGAGACAGTGTAAGTGTGTGAAGTAAAAGAATGCGTGTGAAAATATTTTTTTAAGTTTTAAGGGGCACACAAATGTAAAAACAACTGCTTATGATTTTAATAGTAAATCCAGGCTAAAATGTCATCATTTTTATGTTCAATTAAAGTCAACCAACATTTCTGAGGCCCTGCTTTTGGACCTGACCCTTTGGGAAGGAATGTTAAGTTGTACGCACACACCTTAGGTACGGAAAGGCAGTTTTCCTTCGGCAAGCTCCCTGCCCCCCAAAGCAAAGATGTGTGGCAAAGAATTAGAAACCATTGTCCTGGGATACTGTGGCTTTTCCTCCTAAGAACCACACTTTGATTCTTGCTAATCCACCTCTCATTAGAAATCTGTATAGGAAAAAAGAGGTGGGTCCCTTAGCTCAGGGCTAGAGGTAATCGGCAGAACACAGGAGAGTCAGTGATGGACGGCAGGGGTAGAAAAGAAAAAGAGGGACCTGGGAATTGGAGAGAAGAAAAGACAATGTACAAAGAAAATCAATCCTCCCAATTGTGGCGTGTGGAGAGAAGGAACCAAGCTATAAAAATGGAAACTGAGGACCTCAGATTCAATGTCGGATGCCAGGTGGACATGGCTTGAAAAAAAATGAGGCTATTATCACTGAAGTCCATTTGATAGAGCTTATGTGTAAGAGTTAAGCAATGATCACTCTTGTCCAAAATCATAAAATAAGGTGCCAGGGTGATTTGTCACTCTGCTCTTCTAATAAACCCCAACTTTAGGAAGCATCTATAAACTTGGGCCTCACCCTAAAAACTCTTACTATGTCATTGTAGATTAGTCCAGTCTCTGGCACATAGTAGGCATTCAATAAGTGTTTGATAAATAAACCAAAAGATTGCAGACCTACTTAGTTTAATTTATGTTTTCATGGGGTTGGAGGGTTCAGAGCTAGAAAAGAGCACATTTCCCTCCTCATTCTTTTATTTCCTTGAACGTGAGACTCTCAATTAAGACTCCTCCAGTCTCCATACAGGTCTTTCTCCACTTACAATGGGATTACGTCCCAAGAAACTCATCGTAAGTTGAAAATACCGTTAAGTCCCCGAAAATTCACTTAATACACCTAACCTACCGAACATCAGAGCTTAGCCTAGCCTACCTAGGTTTATATTAGCCTACACTTATATTAGCCTACAGTTGGGCAAAATCATCTCTCACAAAGCCTATTAATAAAGTGTTGAATGTCTCATGTAATTTACTGGATACAGTACTGAAAGTGAAAACCAGAATGGTTGTATGGGTACAGAATGGTTGTGTTTGGGTTGTTCATCCTCGTGATGGCGTGGCTGACTGGGAGCTGTGGCACTGCCACTGCCCAGCATCACAAGAGTATTGGATTGCATATCGCTACCCCGGGGAAAAGATTAAACTTGAAAGTTCCAAGTATAGTTTCTACTGAATGCATATTGGTTTCCCACCATCATAAAGTCGAACCATTGTAAGTTGTCAGGGACCGTCTGTAGATAATTTAATAATAGCTGGTACTTAGTTAATGGTTGTGTTTGGCACATGTGTGCTTGAGACGTTCACACGATCTCAGCCAATCCTTGCAGCATAAGTGAGCACATAATTATGGTACTTTAAACATGGAGAAAGTAAAATTCAGGGAGGCTGCCTTTAGACAGGGTAAGTAACTTGGCAAAAGTCACACAGCTAGTAAGTTGCATATGGGTTTCTGTAATTATTTTAGTAGAAAGGGCACTAGGAATTGAATCTTTATAACCACATTTGTCTAAGTGGTTAGAGCCATAAGAAAGTGTGTACAATGAAGGTAAGGTATCATTAATACCTGAGCACTGTTGGCAGTGACCTTAAGAACAGATGGAATGGCTAGGGCAGAGGCTTTCAAATGCTTCTGATGGCAACCAAAGTAAGAAATGCATTTTAAATTCTAACACATACACACACATGTGCGTGTGCACACACACACATACCTATATACATAACTGAAGTAAAACTTTAAGCAGTGCTTACTTACCATCACTATGTGCGATGCATATTAATTTTTTCTGTTCACTTTTCTTCTCTTTCCTTCCCTTCTCTTACATTCTATTCTACTCCAGTGTTTTACGTGCTGGTTGGGACACACTTACTTGACTTCACTATACACTAACAGGTTATGATCTGCAGTTTGAAAACCCCTGAGCTAGAAAACAATAAAGGTGGTAGAAGGAGCATGGACCTTTGATTCAGACAGTTGTGGGGATTGAATCCTGGGCTGCTATTATATTAACTGTGCGGGCTAAAGCAAGCAACATCTTCTTTTGAGCTTTTGTTTCTCATCCATAAAAGGGGGATAATGATACCTACTTCAAAGGGTTATAGAGAAGAATGAGCAATGAATATAGGCGTCCACCCTAGCACGTAGCTTGTCTCCCAGAAGGACGGTGACAGCCATGTACCAATGCATTTAAGAATGTAGAGTGCTCGTCCTGGCACCAGCTAGCTGTGTGAGTTTACGTAAGTAATTTCTTTAAGCTTCTCTCTAAGTCATATAATTCCTCTAAGCTTCAGTTTACTCATCTGTAAAAAATGGGAGAAATCGTAGTACCTACCCCATAGGATTGTTTAAGAATTAAATGTGATAACACATGGAAAACCCTTAGCACAGCACCTGGTGCTTAGTATGTGCTCAATAAACTATTATTGGCTATATTAGCTGTTGAACAAATATATCTATTATTACTGTCCAACCACTTAAGGCTAGCCTGAACTCCCCAGACTAGGTTACAATATCTATTCTGATGATACAAACTCAGGATTGTGTGTGTGCATGTGCACATGTGTATGTGTATGTGTGAAATTGGAATTGCTGTTAACTTTGTTCACCAGTATTTTCTAGAGCCCAAAACAAACTTGGCTGCAGCAGTGGAAATCATTTTAGTAAAGAAAGGTTAGTTCCAAATTGGATTCCCTCTCCTTGTTCTTCTTAAGTATTTCTACAAAATCCAATCTTTGGCTTGACATTAAAGGCTTATTTTCAGTGAGCAGACTTCACACACCAAAAAAAAAAGAATTAAAGAAAAAGAGAGAAAAGAACATGACTGTACACACTAAGTAGTGGGAAGTGAGTTGAATTCTCCTGAGGTCAGTTAAGGAACTCTGTGGCATGGCCCCTGCCCAAAGCCTTACTCCTTCCCACCTGTGAGGCAGCCTCATGGGATTCATGGTCTGTGTAATCCCCTCCTCCTGTTGGGCTGGACCTAGTGACTCACTTCTAACTAAGAGGATAAGGTGGAAAACACAGTGTACGACTCAGAGATTAGGTCATAGGAAGCAGTGTGGTATTGCCTCCCTCTCTTCTGGATTCCTTGCTCTGGGAGAAGCCAGCTGCCATGTTGTGCCCCATGGAAAGGTGCATGTGATGAAGAGGTGAAGCCTCCCACCAATACTCATGTAAGTCAGGTTGGAAGCTGATCCTGCAGCCCCTTCAAAGACTACAGCCCCAGCCAATAGTTTGTGACTTCACCAGAGACCCTGAGCCAGAACGATTCACACAGGTGCTCCCAGATTCAGGACTCTCAGAACCTGTGAAATAATAACTGTTTTTTCAAGTTGCTAAGCTTTGGAGATGATTTGTTGTATAGTAATAGTGACTACGCTACCCTTGAATCCCACTTCACAGCATCTCTGTGTTCCATCAGGCAGTTCATTATTCATTCAACAATTCCCTCATTCATTCCATGAACTTTTATGAATTGTTCACCATGTGTCAGGCAGTGTAATGACCTTCAGATCCTAACTTGAAGGAGATTACAGTCCAGTGGTGGAAATAAGCAGACTAAAAATTAAAAGGCGAGCTGCATGCTAAATGCCACCATGTGGTTTTGTTTTGAGGGCTTTGGGAACTCAGAGGAGGAAGTGAGAACTTCCAGCCTGGCCAGATGAGAGAGGGATGAAAGAGGGAGGGGATGGCACTTAAGCCTTCATACTAAGGTGTGATGGCTTTGTAATGAGTCACCTTGTCTAGGCTGACTACATTTCCCAGAATTCCTTTTCTTCTACTTCTTTCTTTTCTGTTTAGAGTGGGCCACAAAGGAGATTCTTGCCGCAGGCAGAAGGGAAGCAACAGCCAATTTGTGGTGCACACATGTTGATGCTAATCTGCTAACTCACCTTGTTAGTGTGAAGCAGCAGCCAGGCCTGCAATTTCTCTACCTTCCCTTGCGCCTTCCTTCAGCTTTTCTGACTTCTGGGTTCAGTGTGTATGTTTAGCTCTGTGATAAAGAGCTTTTGCTTCTGAAGGACACTTTAATCACCAAAGTGAAAAGCAAGACCAGACAAGGTTTCAGCCCTTCTTTGTTTCTGGGATGCCAGCCTTCCTGACTGCCTGGAGCTCCAGCCTCAGATATGGAGACAAGAGCCTTACAGATACTGCTCTACCACCTCCCACAATTGTGTAGTCCAGTTCCCTGTGACAGACAAGAGAGAAAATATGAACAGGTGAAATGAAAAAAAGCATTCGAAGCAGAGGGAATAGCATGAACAAAAACATGGAAGGGAACAGTAGGAGTAATACTTAACCACTGGCATGCCATTTCTACTGACCAATCAGAACAAACTCTGGCTCCAGCACTGACCAATCAGAATGAAGCAGGGTCCTCAAGGGCCCTGATTGTGTCCCCTTCAATCACTGGATTATGGAGACTATCTGAGAAGTCTGGGTGGCTCTTGTGGTTAAGGCATTTGGAGGATCTATCAGAGATGGGGCTATTTACCAATTGGAACAGAAATGTTTTAATATTTTAACAACTGGTACTATTATACTAGTGCATTCTAGCTGTATGGCAGCTCTGAAAAAACATGTGAGGCATATGTGATGAGGAATGAGTTTTTAATGTGACTGGAACATTGGCTGGCTTGGTGTGTGGCTGTAGTTTTAAACCCCAGTTACTCAAGTCAATGGAATTGATGAAACTGATTTAACCTGCTGTATCTTATGTGGCCATAGTCATAGTAGCTATTAAAACTGTTCTGTGGATAAATTGAATTTAATCCAATTACAGAAGACCAGGACCCTATCCCTTCACTGAGTGAGGGTTCAGAGAACAGGAATTTTAGGCTCTCTTCTGCCGTTGACACACTGTACGCCGGACAAGTCACTTAACACAACCTATCCTGGAGCCAGAAAGCAGTGACTTCACTTGGCCTTTCTTCTCTGTAATTTTCTGGGGATCTGAAATGCTTTTCCATTCTTGAAAACTATAGCCATTATGCCCTTCAGCTTTGGAGTAAAGATGAATTTAACCCAGGAAGCTTGCTCTGTATTTCACTGCCTCATCACCAGAATTTTAGTCTGGCAATTCCTTCGTATGAGTTGATCCATTATTGTCCTGCTCTCTCTAGAGAGCATCACAACTGTGTAGTTTATCCCTCCTTTTGATTGATCTCTCAGCAAATCACTTGCCAGGTATTCCTTTTATACCCTGTAATGTCCCCTGGTACTTAGAATTCTCTGTACAGCAGGTGCCTAATATCAATACTTATTTCATATATCACTTTGGTAAATTTTCCATCTCCAAATGAAAGTCAAACAGGACATTCTAAACTAAAATATTTAAGGGTTTTGGATTGTGTATAGCTCTGTATTGTCTCTGCGTCCCTTCCACTAGCATGAATAATTAAGGATAGATTTGGACCCCTGTGTGTGCATGCCCATAATAATATATGTGAGCATATAATAATGATGTATAAATTAAATCTTTTTGCTTCCAATGAAAAGGCAGCCTTGTTCAATGATGAGTAAGTATGAATACAAAGAGCACTTCAGCATACTTAGAGCCACTGATGTCTCTTGGATAAGATCAAACTACCAGAAATTAGTATTTGTCATTAAAAGAAATTCAAATCATAAACAGAAAAAATAATACAGTCAACACTGAGATACTTTCAATATTCTTCTAGGGCAGTTGGGCTTAATTTGCACACAGTTGAAGCCCATCCTCGCTAATAAACATGTCACCATTGAACTCATTGTCCTTTTGGGAAATGAGAAATACAAGTTGAATGTTTATAGGGAAAAATAAACACAGGAAAATATTGGTCTATGGTTAAAAACAAACTTTGAAATCCAAACAAAAAAGTGGATATGCTGACTAACAAAATGGTAGTGTCTGAATGCAATTGCTGAGAATTTGGGATTTTGAATACAAATTCTTTCCTCTCAAGCAATTGAATTAGTAGAAGAAATTAAAAATGAACAGAAATGACTACAAACAAAAGTCTTATGGCTTTTACAATTACTACAAAGCAAATTTTCCTTCTTAACCGTGGAAAATTGTTCAGAAAATGATGAGGTAGGTTTTTGAGCTTTTCTACTTGTCTTGTTTTCATGTTTAGCAAATATACATTTAATTATATTTGAATATACTTACTGCAACTATAGGTGAAAAAAATGAACACGTTCATTTAGCATGACCTTATGAAGTGTACAAAGCAAAGGAGAATGAGAATTTTTTTTCTCTCCATTCTGTTTCCCGGGAATAAATCATAAGTTGTTCACAGTTATTGAACCATTTTTCAATAGTTCACCTCCCAGCATTAGCATGAATAAATTTCTCCTCTCAGTATAGAAAGCAATTCACCATTTCCTTTCTCTCTCTTAACCACATCCAATCCTTCAAGTTCACTTGTTCTCTTACACATAGGTGTATATAGTTCTTAATTCTTAGCAGACTTCTCATTCCCCAGTAGAAAGAAAGTCTCATCTATGCCAGTGCTCTTTAGTTAGAATTGGTCTTCTGAGTCCATATTTTGCTTCCTGTCAGTTCCTTTCATGAAGAGCATCACAGAAGCTTTATTCATTAGCATTCTGAGTGGCTTCTCTACCGTGGGGGTAGCTCTAATGTGATTTATATTTAGTTCTTCCCATGCTTCTAGTTCTTTACATCAAGCCCTCCTATTAGCGGTGAGATGAGTGAGCAAATTGGAAAAGGTTTTGAACCCTTGGTGAATTTCATCCTAAAATATACCAGAATGCTATAATCTGTATGCAATCTTCATTAAGAACTCCCACCACCTGCTTGCTGAAGCCACAGCACAGCTCCACTCATAATCACCATGCAGGGGGCAGCATTAGTTAACGTCATTAGACAAATGTTGATCTTCTTTTGCATGTTCATTAGCACCAGGTGGGAAGAAACTGCTAGATACAGGTGGGGAACTTTTGGGGATGATTCAGGATTATGCATCATTTAATTATCTAACTTTATGAGCATCCTTTAAAAACCAAAGAGGCTAACAAAGAATTAATTTTCTGTTTTTGTTTTTGTTGTTTTTTTCAGATACCACAGGGTCAGTGTCAGTTTCCAGCCTCACTAAAGAAAGTAGAGGATGATCTTTACTAGTGTGGCATTGGGCAAGTCACTTAACCTCTCTGTGTCTCATATTCCTCATCTATAAAATAGTAATTTTATCTGTCTCATAGGGTTGGTATGAGGATTAAATGTGTTAACACAGATAAAAGCATTTTGAATAGCACCTGGTTAGGTGCAGTTATCATCATCACCATAACCTTTTGCTAACTCTTCTTTAACATTGTTCATCTAAACACTGGGGAGCCCACAGTGCCCAAAATAGAATCACAGAGAATGATTTGACTCTGAAGCACAGCGGCTTCTCTTGTTCTTTTCTTTTTAAACCTACATTCTTGGAGCACTTCCTAAGTGCCAGTCATTATGCTAAGCTCTTTGCAAACATTTTCTCATGCAAACCTCACAACAAGCCTAATAGGATAGACACTATTATAATTTCCATTTTATAGATGAGGAAATTGGAGTTTGGAGAAGTTAATTTGCTTATAGAATTAAGATCTGCAGAATCTAAGAAGTGGGTGGCCTTATTTCATATTAACCTTAAGGTGTTGTATTCACCTTAAGACTAACTGTGATAAAGTTTTTAGAGCTAAAAGGACCTTTACACTTAACGTAATCCATATGAAGGAGTTAAGGCTCAGAAGTTAACAACTTAAGCCAGGATCACACAGCCAGTTGTGACCAGCCAGGACCAGAATATTTGCAGGAATACCTGTCTCTACAATGCACTGCTTTTTATTTTAATATTATTTTACATAATTAATAGATCTCTTTAAGTGTGAAAATACTTAATCTATGCATTACTTTCAGGGCATGAGTTTCTTCAGCAAGGAAATCATATGCTTAAATGGAAAATTAATTGAAGGGAAGAAGAATACTTCCGTTAGGTTTTTTACTTAATTTAAAATTAAACACAATTGCTTTAAGTGAGCAACATCTTAAAAGATGGTGTTAAAATCATACCCCAGAAGCCAAAAATGTGATAATAAAAGGTTTACAGTGCCTGTGTTACCAGACAGTCTGCAATCCCATTTTCTCTCCAATGTTTATAACTAGCATGGAACTGAGAGAATTAAGAACAGTCTTCTTTCAGCTTCTCTAAGACTTCTGTTTTAAACCTGAATTCCTTAAGGCAGGGGAGAAAAGGGAATTCCCTGTTTCTGCATCCGCCACGCCCATTGCTCTCAACACACACGCGCGTGCACACACACACACAACTACTTTTCCCAGAATGAAATCTACTTTTTTTCATCTATTCTTTCTCGCAGCCTGCACTCCCTCCCCCAAATCTCTCCCTCCAAACCTAAATTTCAGAATTTGACTCAGTGACATTCTGTCAAGATCAAAGTCAAATGATAATTTCCATGAAAATCAAAGTAATTTCAGTCTCCCTCTCTCCCTGAAAGCCTGGGTCTCATGCCAGTGAAACACTATAAACATTCCACATTTCCCCTTCTCCTCAGGACTAAACCCCATGCTCCCTCTTTTTTCTTCTGGCATCTCTTCTCTTCAAGTGCATTACTGCTTTTCTGCAGAGACGAATTTGAAGCTGAGCATTTCTGCAAACAAGATTTAGCTGCTTTTAGTCTGTCTCTGTCTCTCTCTCTCTCTGGGGTAAGCAGTGGCTGTGAGGCTTGAGGCTGAGGTGAGAATAAAGGACCAAGAAGGGGCAGGGGAGAAAGTTAGAAGATGGAGTGCTGGTGGTGGTGGTGGTGTGAGGATGGTGGGAGATGAAGTGGGGATATAGGAAATTGGTATTTAGTGACTTTCTGTATGTCAGGTATCACTGTAGGTATAAGAAAAAATTTTTATTTTACATATGAGTAGCCTCAAACTCATGGAAATCGTTTCAAATTTTCATTGTCAAAGAGCTTAGGGCCTAGTTAAAATACTAACCCCTTGCTGTCTGACCCCAGAGTCCAGGTTTTGTACAGAAGTATGAGGTCAGTGGCATAAATATGGGGAGGACTGGGAGGGGCTGTACGCCACACCATGACCCCACCATTACACACTGCTGGTGACTTCCTTCACACGTCTTTATGGTGAATTACCCAACTGACCTTGTATATAACAAAGGGACCAAAAGCACCTGCAAACTAGAGTTTGGACAAGGACCTTACCCTCTCTCATTGCCTTACCCTCCCTCCGTGCACAATCATGTATATGCTCAAGTAGCTCCTTGTGCAGGGGGGCAGAGGAAGTTCTGATTTTGATCTTAAAGTGGAAGGGGACCCTTTCTGAAATCACTGATGCGTTCCAGGAACCCTCCCACAAAGTCATTGACTGGAGGAGTGACTTCATATTTCCCTTTGACCAAGATGTTACCTGGGAAGTTTTGTGCGTTTGAAAATCATTTTCCCCCTCAAGAAATGGAATAGTAATTTCTCCACTTAGTTAGGAAACACTCTCAGAAAGGAAAAATGCAGTATTTTTTTTTATTTGAGAGGAAAATATCAAATTCCTAACATAGGAAATCTCCCTAGAGTCTACCTTCAGTAGGAAAGCTCATTTTGTATTTTGCAAGTTTTATGAGAAAAGCATTCAGCTCTAATAAGTAGCTATTTGAGTATTATTCCTTGTGTGTTAAATTCATTTGTTGAGACTAACATAATACCACGGGATGGAGACTGGTCCCAGTAGGAGTTATAAGTCATCCGGGGGATTATGACATGAAATGTTCAGATATCCATTATTAAAAATGAATCTGTTTTCTTTTGCTACTTTTCTTCCTAGTGGGGAAAAGAAAGCAAAGGAAAAGTACCGTATAGATTCCACTAAAACAAACAAATAAACCAAATCCTAGAGTGTATATTCAATAAAATCTTGGCTTGACATAAGGTCCTGATTTGGTAATATGAGTCGGCAAGTGGTTTTCCTGATCTAATTGGATAGGAATATAAGGAAATAGAAGTCAGAATTAACATTTAATGAGCACACTACCCATGCCTGTTGCCATGTAACTTTACAACACTTGCTCTCCCACTCCTATTCTGAGCTCAGCCTTGTGACTTGCTTTGGCTGATGGAATGTTAACAAATGTGATGCATGCAGAAACCCGAAAGGTGCTTGAGTTTCCACTTGTTCTTGTACCCTGCCATCGCCATGAGAACATGTCTGTGTTAGCCTGATGGAGGATGAGAGACACACGGAACAGAGTTAAGTCATGCCAGTCACCCCAGCTGAGACAATCTGGATTAGTCAACACCCAGGCAATCCGTGAATATATAAGCAAGTCCAAGACCAAAAGTACTGCTTAGCTGAGCCAAGATCTGCAAAGCTTCTGAGCACACCTCCCAGATGCATGAGTAATAAATGTTTATTGTGTGGTTTGCGGTGGTTTGTTATGTAGTAGTATTGTGGCACTAGATAATCGATAGAAAACCTACAGTGAGGAAATGGTTTCTGGATATCAAAACACACTGTAATTGTGTTGCATGTTATGTGCAAGTGACAGTAGGGACTTGTGTTAAGGTTGACTGTAGCCCTGTGTGAATGAGCCACATCCAGGTAAGTAGCGGAAGGGGTTTCACTTAAAAGATGAGATCATTTTTGCACCATTTGCTCAGGGAAAAGGAGTCTCTCTCCAGGTGGAAATTAAGATTAAGGATCATAGTCAGGTGGGTGTTATGATAGGATCTCTCTTAGGCAGGAGCTTTTGTCTAGGAGGGTGTTTCTCTACGGTCCATTCAGAATGACTTTAGCTGTGCAGGTATTGACCAGGAGGTGAGAATTGATGGACCCAGGTGTTTCCATGCGACCATGACGATGATGATGATGATGGCAGCTGACTCTTACTGAGCAGGTTGCTTATTATGTCCCAGGTGCTATACTCAGCCCTTGATATATATTAGCTCATTTAATCTTCATAACAATCCTATCAGATAGGTATTACTTTTTCCCCCATTTTATACAGGAGGAAACTGAAGCCCAGAGCTCTTAAGTGACTTGCCAGAGACAAATAAAAATGAAAGAATAGGGCTTCCCTAGTGGCGCAGTGGTTGAGAGTCTGCCTGCCGCTGCGGGGGACACGGGTTCCTGCCCTGGTCTGGGAAGATCCCACATGCCACGGAGCGGCTGGGCCCGTGAGCCATGGCCGCTGAGCCTGCGCGTCCGGAGCCTGTGCTCCAAAACGGGAGAGGCCACAACAGTTAGAGACCCGCGTACCGCAAAAAAAAAAAAAAAAAAGAATGAAGAATAGAGCTGGGTGGTCACAAATCTGGCTCAAGAACCTCTATGCCAAAGGGCTTATGGAACCAAATAGACAAGTTGAGTTGGGACCAGAACTTTATACTTTGTAAACTGGGCTGTTTATATTCCTTGTATGTAGTTTCTGACTCTGCATGGGAACAAATTTCATCCCACATGAGACCAATATCATGGTGGCAACAGGAAGAGAATAGACAGAGCTAGAGTTGGGAGTGAGAGCAAGAGAAAGAACAAGAAGAAAACCTCGATGGGAAGGTGAAGTTGGGGAACAAGGTCAAGTGCCCTCAGTCAGGGGCTTACCTCACTCACTTTCCCTGGGAGATTCTCTACCTGGTGCTGTTTCCTTAGAGGTTCTGGGTTTAATTTTATTGAATAAAGTGGAATTTCCTTATGTTTTGTAAGTGCCAGGCACTTTTCTAAGCATTTCACATACATTATGCATTGAATTTTAACAACCACCCTCCAATGATTAAAGATATTTTTAGCCTTAGTTTCAAAGATCCGTGCTATTCAAAATGCAGTTCCTGGACTGGGTGGCAGGCAGTGAGCTCTTTCTTTCCAGTCCACAGTGAGATGAGACACTGACAGCAGGTGTCTAGAGACTTTTAACAATTAGAGTAATTTTTTGACTGTTAAATCTAATCATCTAAAAAGAGTGTATATTTTATGTCTATGCTTTTTATTTTCCTGGTAATTAATTTCAATGAATTTTACATCAGTATTCTTCCTCAAATGGATTGGAAATTTAAGAAATATGGTTTAAGAAACATGTCTAGATAATAGAACTGAGGCTCAGAGAAATGGAGTAACTTGCCGCAGTTTTAGTCATTAAGAGGCAGGGCAAGACTCAAACTCAAGTCCTAATCCAATGCCCATCGACTCACTTTATTTTTATTAAAATTAACATCCAACTTGACTAAGAACTGTGCCTGCCCATACCTGCCTATTTAAACAATGACACTAAGCTTGATTTTGCAAGGCTGAGAGGAGGGTGGTAGGCACTGGGCCTTTCTATTGCTGGTCAGTCGAGTCATTCCAGAGCATAGAAATTGGACTTGAGAGCTGGACTTTATCAAAATGATGCTACCCATGTGTTCATGTAGTAGACACACAGCCATGGCATGATTCATGTAGAATCTCTTGGAAATAACAGCAAAGCTTTCTCCTTTGCTCCTTCTGTGACTCCCTAAAGGAGAAAAATAGGAAATACATAAAATTCTCATTTAAGAAAAATTGTCTAACAGACCCTACATTTAGTGAAGCAGTTCATTTTGTGGTTTAAAATTCAAAGGAATTTCTTCCTATCATCTGTTAAAAATACAGTCGTGTAGTGATTACCACGAAAAGTAGTAGATAGACATGGGCTTTGGAGCAAAAGACACATTAGACTGGGGTCCTGCCTTTGCCATTGTCTTACTCTGCAGTCTTGGCATCATGCTAACATTTCTGAACTTATTTTCTCATTTGTAAAATATGAATAATTCATACCTCATAGGATTTTGGGATAATTTAATAAGGTAACTTATGTAAACTGCTCTCATCAAGTCTGAAGTAGGAGGATAATTACATCAGATGCCCCCAAACCAAATCCATTTAACCAGCTTGTTTGAGATCCTTTCAAATGCTGTGGCTGTACAACCTCTTAATAATTAAAAGTTTTTTTTTCTTTTTTTTTTTTAATTAGTTACTCAGCAAGTAGGGTTTTTTGGTCAAGGAATGAAACAAGGTCATTTGACTCAATTGTAAAAATTGAATTAACTGAATGATTTGCATGTTTTGTTTCCGTACACAGAGTCTAATAATTCAGGATGATATTCTGGTCTATTGCACACTGAAAAGTGATTTCATTGAGTCTGTGATGTACTCACTTTCATAGGTTACTGATAATCTTATCTCATAAGGATGTTGGGAGAGTCAATTAGATTATGTAATATATACGTGGTACATGATAAGCACTGAATAAATATATTTCCCCCGTATTCTGCTTTATTTATAAGTGCTACTGTTTTTAGGTCAATGCAACTCTATAGCGTTTGATTATATATAATCAAATAGTACTTTTCTTTTAATTTAAGACTTAACAGGATGAAATTATTTGTACTTAGAAGGTAGAGATATGGGCACCTGTGATTTAAAGCCATTATGAATTTGCCTTGAAACGCTATGGTGAAATTTCTCCAAATGAATGATAGTCAAATCTCTATGATAAATGATTCCCAAGGTCTGCACTCCCAACTAGTTTGTGAAGCAGCATTGAGCCTTTGGCATTTCCTCAGTAATTTGTCCCTAAATTGTGTCAACAAGTGCTTGTGTACTTTTTAGAGTTTTACCTGTTTTTGCCCTTAACCATTCCAATATCCATTTCTGAGCAAGACACAAACCTGTGCTTTAAACTGTTAATTGATTTTCCTTGCAACATCCCATGGGTCTGAAGTCAAAAGCCTCTTTCAGGAGCTCATTATAGGCAACATTGGAAACTATTTCCAAAACTAAACCATATAGGATTAGTTAGAAAACCACCTGGAAATATTGGATAACTTTATTTCTATCACCCGGCTGTCACTTTGGTTGAATCCACAGCTTTTAGATCCTTCCAGAGCACACAAAATAACCAGCTCACAGGATTATTTAAGCATTAAATGAGATGAGGTATATAAGAGTACTTTCCAAATTATCAGCAATATACAAAGGCTATACCAAGGTCAGATATTGTTATTTCATAGAATGTTTTTGCTTCTCTGTGGTTCCTTCATGGTCACAAGATGGCTGCCATAGCCGAATGTCACATACTTATATGACAGTGTTCCAAGCAGGAAGGTTTTCTCAAAGTTTTATCAGGCAGGAAAATCTTTCCCAGAAGTCCCCACTCCAGCAGACTGCTCTTAAGTTTTCATTGGGCAAAACTAGGTCACACATTCATCCCTAAGGGAGGATAATAGAATTATCCATCCCAGGCAAGGGGAAACAGGATTACCAAGATTGATTTAGGCCAAAATGACACAAAGGGTCTGATTTAAAGGTCTTTGATATCCAGCCTCCAGTCCCAAGATCCTAGCATAGCTGTTCTGGGCTCCCTTACTTCTTGGCTCCTAGTCAGCTTTCATACAGACACTTCTCTCATCTAACCACTTCTTGGACATCTTGACTGTGCATTCTGATATTCCTTCTTAAAGTGTACTTAGCATTTCCATGAAGGAAGTATGGCAAAATACATCCTCCAAGTGTGCCTGAACTATACTACATGCATTCTTCCATGTTTGTCTCCTTCTCTGTACCTCTTGTCCATCCATGGTAATGTGGAATTGGAGGGGAATAGTGAGCTTGGAATCAGGTGGACCTGAGTATGGCTCCATCACATCTTAGCTAAGTCATAGAACATTTTTGGAACTTCATTTCCTCATCTATAAAATAATGATAAAAATACCTCCTCATAGGATGGAAAATACCTGGCATATGGTAGGGAACCAAAAGAGGTGACCCGTTTCTTTGTTATTTTCATTGTCAAGCCACACATCAGTTCCTGTGATTGCTCTATATCCAAGATGGGTTCCGACTCTTCACCTTGCTCACTGTGTTGGAGACCTGGTTTTTGGTGGCTTATTCTGGCTTTAACACTGTTCTCCTTCAAGACATGCTCATTGCTTCTAATATTCTGCTTTTTGTCTATTGATTCCAACCCAACTCTGGATAAAAGATGCTCAGACCCCTGTGCCGCAGTCTGAAAGACACAGCAATAAAAAATTTCATCTTCTTGTGAAGATGAATAAAATAAGACAAATGCAATGAACATATGAGAAAGTGCCATCAGGGACAGCAAAGCCCAGTTGCAGTCATAAACAAAGGCTGGACAGGTGGCTAATTGCAATGGGTAAGGTAGGCTCTGGCAACATGAATAGCTACAAGGACAGTAAAACTTCACAGGACTGTGTTCACATAGGGTATGGTAAAAGAAGCAACAGAAACAGATCACGAAAAGACAACAGATCAAAAGAGAAAGGGACCTGGGCATGACCCAAGCCATTCGGATAAATGAAGTGTTGAGAAAAGACCTGGAAGCCCAAAAGACCCATTTCTGTAGATTTCCTTTAAAACATAATGAAACACTTAGAATTAGCTATATTTGTTTAATTTGGGTACATAGTCAACTTAGGTTTTAAAGTTTTTCATGGTGTGTGTGTTGTTACGCCAAGAATTTATTTTCATTTCATTTTTAGATATACACGTGTAGACCCTCAAAAGAAGCCGAGTAACATCTAGTACAGTTCAGTCTGGCTCTAACCACTGATTATCCCTAACTGGTTTCACTTGCACTCTTAGCCACACAGGGCTGGGGTGCGGTGAAATGTCTCACAAATATTTACCTGCTCTCACCTGTTGTTGAGACCATGGGTTCAGCATTTAACCTAGGAGCAGAAGCAGAAGACAGATTGGCCATTGTCGTCAGGTCCTTTTTGTTGGCACTCTAGACTGTCTGCTTGGAAACTACACACTGCCCCACACAAGTTGTTGAGTATGTACTCAACGCCTGACCTCAGCTAATCTGATGACTGGTTTCCTGACCCTCTTCTTTGCCCTGGCGTTTATGTTGTTGAAGAGTAACATTTGTTTTGATTGCCAGCCAGGGTCTCCTATCTCCCCACCTTACCATTTCTGGGGAGATCTGCATCTTACAGTCTTAAGTGGCAACATTTCTTCTTACCAGTTATGCAGTCCTCTTTCCTCTAGTCACCAGATTGCTCAGTCCTGCCCTCCTCACTGGCTTCTGGCCTCTTCCCAACAGAATCAATCCTCTGTGGATCTCTGCCCTGAGTCCCAGTCTCATTCCCAGTTTCAAACTCTAAATTTGACCTGCTGTTCCCTCAGTTCCAGTGCCTCCCCAGAATAAGCTGTTTTGGTACAGCCTCCTCTTAGCAATTGTGAGAAAACACAGTGGAAGAGAAACAGGCATCTCACGAGCATCTTCCCACTTTCTTGGGCTCCATAGACCTTAAAGGAAGGGCCCAACACTAAGATGGTGAGGGCAAAGCCTGGTACCCAGTGTTTACCTAGAAAACACATCCCTTTTTCTGTCAGTGGTATACTCATCTCTCCCTAACTTTTAAGGCAAGTATAACCCCTAGATCAGAACATCAATTTCATTTCCAAAGAATCCAAGAGAAGTAGCTTTAATTTCATCAAATCTAAATGATAACAATAAGAGCAAACTTTCATTGAGTGCTTAACTGTGTTATCTAATATACTCCTCTCACCAACCCCCTGAGGTATCATTCTGATCATCCCCACTTTACAGATGAGAAGACTGGGAAACAGAGAGGCAAAGTAACTTTGCCAAGATTACACAGCAAATAATTGCCAGACAGGATTCAAAGTTGTACATTCTGCAGAGTCTGAGCTCTTGATCATGATGGAACGTGCTTCCAGATCTTTGATATTATACTTGGTATAAATATATAATTAAACAAGTCATAGAGGATATGAAAATTGTGGATTTTGGCAGGGATTTTTCTTTAAAAGTTGGGAGATTTAAAAAAATTTTTTTGCATGTGAAAATAAGTAATTTATCCTTTAATCAAAAGGAAGATAGGGGCTTCCCTGGTGGCGCAGTGGTTGAGAGTCCACCTGCCGATGCAGGGGATACGGGTTCGTGCCCCGGTCCAGGAAGATCCCACATGCTGCAGAGTGGCTAGGCCCCTGAGCCGTGGCCGCTGAGCCTGCGCGTCCGGAGCCTGTGCTCCACAACGGGAGAGGCCACAACAGTGAGCGGCCCACGTACCGCAAAAAAAAAAAAAAAAAGGAAGATACATGGAGACACGTGATTAATGCTTTGAGAAAGCATTCAGCCATGTACATAGCCTAAAGTGTAAAGTCATTTATATAGCCTGAATGGTTCCAGACATAATGGTGCTTTGGTTGCCTTCATACCACCAGCCCTCCAAGTGGGCATGTGTGACTGTCCCCTTGGTGGCCTTTTGATGTCAGCGGGCTGAAAACTCTGCCAGATCGTGCTAAGTGCCTCCATTTTCAAACATGCAGAGGCTTGTAGCTTAATTATGCCTGTGCAGAATGATGATTACTGCATCTTTTTCCAATCACCTTTCTCCATGCTCCCACACCTCAGACCACCCTGCTTCTTTATTCTTTATCCCGTAAATACTCTGAGCCCCTTACCTTTGGGGAGGCAGATCTGAGACTTGTTTTCCCATCTCCTCACTTGGCTGCCTTGTGGATAAACCCTCTCTTTGCTGCAAACCTCAGCATCTCAGCATTTTGCCTTGCTGCAAGTTGGGCAAAACAAACCTGGCTTGGTAACACTTGAATACACTATCTTAACCAAAGATGAAAGTTAATATCACCAAAATTGGGACCAACCCATATCATGTACTTCCCAATATGATGCACTGAGAAAGAGACACTATTAACTCAATACTGTTCCTGCCCAAAATGCATAACCTGAATTAATCCCTGAAGAAACATCAGACAAACCCAAATTGAGGGACATTCCACAAAACTATTGACCTGTACTCTTCAGAAACTTCAATGTCATGAAGGCAAAAGAAAGACTAAGAAACTGTTCCAGATTAAAGGAATCTAAAGAAAAATGCAAGATAAGAGTAAAGAGTGGTCCTGGATTAAATCATGGACTAGAGGAAAATATTGAAAATAAAGGGAAATATTGGAAATTTGAATGAAGTTGGAACATAAACCGTATTAGAGAACAGTCAACTTAGAGAAAAATGCACCACATAAACGTTTTGAGTTTGTTTTATTTAGGGAATTGCTGAGGACTATAGCCTGGGAAACAGCCTCTCAGTGGCTCTGAGACTGCTCTGAAAAGGTAGGAAAGAAGCCAGTTTACATATAATTTTTTTGGCTAGGGAATACATGCAGTCAAGCATACATCTTGGTAAAAGATTACTGCTAATCACAAATAACAGATAAATCAAGTTAATAATTTTAGTGCTTTTCTATGCACAGGAAAATGCAAGAATCTGGGGTCATTGAAATTCTTCTTAAGATATACATCTAACTATCTAAGGGCATGTTTACCCAAAGCACAGAGCGCCACATCCTGTTTTTCATCCCAAATTCCTCTCAGGTTCCACTGTCAGGGGGCAATTGCTGTGGGTACGTAGAACAGGGTGGTGAGCAATGCTCTTTCTTTTTCTTTGTTCATAGAACAGTATTATAGCAATGTTAAATTTCTGATTTTGATAACAGTACCGTGATGATGTAAGAAAATGTCCTTGTTTTTAGGATATATATGCTTAAGTATTTAGGGGTAAATCTCCAATCTACATTCAAATATGTAAGGAAAATTATATATTTTTTCTGTGTGTTTGGAAGAGAGGGAGAGAGAAAGAATGATAAATGGGCAAAATATAAACAGTTGGTGAATTTGGATAAAGTATATAAGTCAGCTCCTGGTGTTCTTGTGACTTTTTCATATGTTTGAACTCATATTAAAGTGTTTTAAAAGTTCAAAGAAATTTCAGCAAGGTACACGCAATTAAAGGCATACTTAAATGCATTCTAGTGGGTGCCTTGGAGGAGTGTGAGTTGAGACAGGGATAAAGGAGAAAAATAAATAAAACGAGAGTGGGACCATGCTTTACTGATGATTGTAGACCACAAACCAAAGAGAACGATGACCTCTCTGCAGCAAGGTCAGAAAGAGATAATGGAGAGATAGGTACAAGCTCCTTATAACAAGAGCAGTCTGGATACTATTCTGAAATAATAACTTGGATTTGATTTACTAAATCTTTCCTTTTCCCCTGCATTTCAGGCAAGTAGCTGGAACCCTGATATGTCCTTGCTCTGGGGATTTTTGTAGGGTTGGAAGCAGCAGCTATTTGAAGACAATTATATCTCCTGTCTTTTACAAAAGCCTAAACCCAATGAAGGGATTTAGCTGAGGAGTGCATTTGAGGGTATTTGCAGAGAAGAGGGAGAGATTTCACATAGAATAAAAAAAAAAAAGCTGGAGGTCAGAGAAGGAAGAGGCAATCTAGGGCAGATGGGCTCTGGACACAGAGTTCCCAACTACACCAAATAACTATTTTTTTATTGGACCAGAAAGGATCATGTGCCAGGGATAATGGGTATCTCAAACATATACACCAGGGAGATCAGGAGAGGCAGGCAGGAGAGGCCCTCCAGGAGGAGGAGAGGAGGGCATTTGCCTTGCCCACTGGAGTCCAGGAAGCCTGTTGGGCTCCCAGGTGAGGTCCCTTGCCCTCTGAAACCAGGGGTGGGGGACATGCCTAGGCCCCTTCTGTTCCTTTAGCCTAAGACCCACCCCCCACAGCCCCCAGGGCCTTTTCAAGCCCTGTGGGTCCTGAACATTGGCCCCGCCCACCACCCAAACCTCACCCTTGCTTAGGCTCTGCCCTCCACAGCCAAGGCCTTCCCCCCCCTTTTTTTTTCTTTCTTTATTTTTTTTTCTATTCCCTCCTCCTCTTTTTTTACTATTGTGGTACTGATGTACCTTATGGTTGTTGATTTGTCTATATTTTTATTTTTATATTCTTTCTAACATATCTCTTAGTTTCCTAGTCTAATTTTATTTTTTATTTTTTTATTCTCTCTTTTTTTTTACCACCCCACATGGCTTGCAGGACCTTGGTTCATGAGCTGGGGGTCGGGCCAAAGCTCCTGCAGTGGGAGCACCAAGTCCAAACCACTGGACTAACAGAGAACCTCAGACCCCAGGGAATATTCATCAGAGTGAACTCTCACAGAGGTCCTCATCTCAGCACCAAGACCCAGCTCTACCCAACAGCCTACAAACTCCAGGGTTGGAAGCCCCAGGCCAAACAACCAGTAAGACAGGAACACAATCCAACTCATAAAAAAAAAAAGAGAGAGAGACAACAAAAATATATGTCACAGATGAAGGAGCAAGGTAAAAACCTACAAGACCAAATAAATGAAGAAGGAAGTAGGCAATCTACCTGAAAAAGAATTCAGAGTAATGATAGTAAAGATGATCCAGAATCTTGGAAATAGAATGGAGGCAAGGATTGAGAAAATACAAGAAATGTTTAACAAAGATCTAGAAGAACTAAAGAACAAACAAACAGAGATGCGCAACACAATAACTGAAATGAAAAATACACTAGAAGGAATCAATAACAGAATAACTGAGGCAGAAGAACGAATAAGTGAGCTGGAAGACAAAATGGTGGAAATAAATGCCAAGGAGCAGAATAAAGAAAAAAGAATGTAAAGAATTGAAGACAATCTCAGAGACTTCTGGGACAACACTAAATGCACCAACATTCGAATTATAGGGTTCCCAGAAGAAGAAGAGAAAAAGAAAGGGTCTGAGAAAATATTTGAAGAGATTATAGTGGAAAACTTCCCTAACATGGGAAAGGAAATAGTCACCCAAGTCCAGGAAGCACAGAGAGTCCCATAGAGGATAAAACCTAGGAAAAACACACCAAGACACATATTAATCAAACTAACAAAAATTAAATTCAAAGAAAAAATATTAGAAGCAGCAAGGGAAAAACAAAAAATAACATACAAAGGAATCCCCATAAGGTTATCAGCTGAGTTTACAGCAGAAACTCTGCAGGCCAGAAGGGAGTGGCAGGATATACTTAAAGCAATGAAAGAGAAAAACCTACAACCAAGATTACTCTCATTCAGATTTGATGTAGAAATCAAAAGCTTTTCAGACAAGCAAAAGCTAAGGGAATTCAGCAGCACCAAACCAGCTTTACAACAAATGCTAAAGAAACTTCTCTAGGCAGGAAACACAGAGAAGAAAAAGACCCACAAAAACAAACCCAAAACAATTAAGAAAATGGTAATAGGAACAAATATATCGATAATAACGTTGAATGTAAATGGATTAAATGCCCCAACCAAAAGACACAGACTGGCTGAATGGATACAAAATCAAGACCTATATATATGCTGTCTACAAGAGGCCCACTTCAGACCTAGGGACACATACAGACTGAAAGTGAGGGGGTGGAAAAAGATATTCCATGCAAATGGAAATCAAAAGAAAGCTGGAGGAGCAATACTCATATCAGATAAAATAGACTTTAAAATAAAGACTGTTACAAGAGATAAGGAGGGACACTACATAATGATCAAAGAATCAATCCAAGAACATATAACAATTATAAATGTTTATGCACCCAACATAGGAGTAACTCAATACATAAGGCAAATGCTAACAACCATGAAAGGAGAAATCAACAGTAACACAATAATAGTGGGGGACATTAACACCCCACTTACACCAATAGACAGATCATCCAAACAGAAAATAAATAAGAAACACAAGCTTTAAATGACACATTAGACAAGATATACTTAATTGATATTTATAGAACATTCCACCCAAAATGGCAGATTATGCTTTCTTCTCAAGTGCACACACACAGAACATTCTCCAGGATAGATCACATCTTGGGTCACAAATCTACCCTCAGAAAATTTAAGAAAATTGAAATCGTATCAAGCATATTTTCTGACTACAACACTATGAGATTGGAAATCAATTACAGGAAAAAAAACTATAAAAAACACAAATACATGGAGGCTAAACAATGTGCTACTAAATAACCAAGAGATCATGGAAGAAATCAAAGAAGAAATAAAAAAATACATAGAAACAAATGACAATGAAAACACGATGACCCAAAACTTTAGAACTGCAGCAAAAGCAGTTCTAAGAGGGAAGTTAATAGCAATTCAATTTCATCTCAAGTAAACAATCTAACCCTACACTTAAAAAACTAGAGAAAGAAGAAAAAAGAAAACCCAAAGTCAGTAGAAGGAAAGAAATCACAAAGATCAGAGCAGAAATAAATGAAATAGAAACAAAGAAAACAATAGCAAACATCAATAAAACTAAAAGCTGGTACTTTGAGAAGATAAAAAAAATTGATAAACCCTTAGCCAGACTCATCAAGAAAAAAAGGGAGAAGGAGCAAATCAATAAAAGGAGAAATGAAAAAGGAGAAATCACAACTGACACTGCAGAAATACAAAGGATTATAAGAGACTACTACAAACAACTATATTCCAAAAAAATGGACAGCCACGAAGAAGTGGAAAAATTCTTGGAAAGGTACAATTTTCCAAGACTGAACCAGGAAGAATTAGAAAATATAAACAGACCTATCACAAGCAATGAAATTGAAACCATAATTAAAAATCTTCCAACAAATAAAAGTTCAGGGCCAGATGGTTTCACAGGCAAATTCTATCAAACATTTAGAGAAGACTTATCACCGATCCTTCTCAAACTCTTCCAAAAAGTTGCAGAGGAAGAAACACTCCCAAATTCATTCTACGAAGCCATCATCACCCTGATACCAAAGCCAGAAAAAGATAGCACAAAAAAAGAAAATTATAGACCAATATCACTGATGAGCATAGATGCAAAAATCCTCAACAAAATACTAACAAACAGAATCCAACAACACATTAAAAGGATCATACACCATGATCAAGTGGAATTTATCCCAGGGATGCAAGTATTCTTCAATATACGCAAATCAATCAATGTGATACACCACACCAACAAATAAAGAAATAAAACCATATGATCATCTCAATAAATGCAGAAAAAGCTTTTGACAAAATTCAACACCCATTTATGATAAACACTCTCCAGAAAATGGGCATAGAGGGAACGTACCTCAACATAATAAAGGCCATATATGACAAACCCACAGCAAGCATCATAGTCAATGGTGAAAAAATGGAAGTATTTCCTCTAAGATCAGGAACAAGACAAGGATGTCCACCCTCACCACTCTTAGTCAACATAGATTAGGAAGTCTTAGCCACAGCAATCAGAGAAGAAAAAGAGATAAAACAAATACAAATTGGAAAAGAAGAAGTAAAACTGTCACTGTTTGCAGATGACATGATGCTATACATAGAAAATCCTAAAGATGCCACCAGAAAACTACTAGAGCTAATCAATGAATTTGGTAAAGTTGCAGAATACAAAATTAATGCACAGAAATCTCTGGCATTCCTATACACCAACAACAAAAAATCAGAAAGAGAAATTAAGGCAACAGTCCCATTTTCCATTGCAACAAAAAGAATAAAATACCTAGGAGTAAACCTGCCTAAGGAGGCAAAAGACCTGTATGCAGAAAACTATAAAACACTGATGAAAGAAATCAAAGATGACATAAACAGATGGAGAAATATACCATGTTCTTGGATTGGAAGAATCAATATTGTGAAAAAGCACTCTACCCAAAGCAATCTACAGATTCATTACAATCCCTGTCAAACTACCAATGGCATTTTTCACAGAATTAGAACAAAAAATTTTACAATTCATATGGAAACACAAAAGACCCTGAATAGCCAAAGCAATCCTGAGAAAGAAAAACAGAGTTGGAGTAATCAGGCTCCCCAACTTCAAACTATACCGCAAAGCTACAGTAATCAAGACAGTATGGTACTGGCATGAAAACAGAAATATAGATCAATGGTACAGGATAGAACGCCCAGAGACACACCCACTCACATATGGGCACCTAACTTACAACAAAGGAAGCAAGAACATACAATGGAGAAAAGACAGCCTCTTCAATAAGTGGTGTTGGGAAAACTGGACAGCTACATGTAAAAGAATGAAATTAGAACACTACCTAACACCATACACAAAAATAAACTCCAAATGGATTAAAGACTTAAATGTAAGACCAGACACTATAAAACTCTTAGAGGAAAACATAGCAAAAACACTCTTTGACATAAACCACAGCAGGATCTTTTTTTTTTTTTTGCAGTACGCAGGCCTCTCACTGTTGTGGCCTCTCCCGTTGCAGAGCACAGGCTCCGGACGTACAGGCTCAGCAGCCATGGCTCACGGGCCCAGCCGCTCCGCGGCATGTGGGATCTTCCCGGACCGGGGCACGAACCCGTGTCCCCTGCATCGGCAGGCGGACACTCAACTACTGCGCCACCAGGGAAGCCCAGCAGGATCTTTTTTGACCCACCTCCTAGAGTAACGGAAATAAAAACAAACAAAGAAACAAATGGAACTTAATTAAACTTAAAAGCTTTTGCACAGCAAAGGAAACCACAAACAAGACAAAAAGACAACCCTCAGAATGGGAGAAAATATTTGCAAATGAAACAACAAAGGATTAATCTCCAAAACATACAAACAGCTTATGGAGCTCAATATCAAAAAAAACAAACAATCCAGTTAAAAAATGGGAGGAAGACCTAAACAGACATTTCACCAGCGAAGACATACAGATGGCCAAGAGGCATATGAAAAGATACTCAACATCACCAATTATTAGAGAAATGCAAATGAAAACTACAATGAGGTATCGCCTCACACCAGTCAGAATGGCTATTATCAAAAAATCTAGAAACAATAAATGCTGGAAAGGGTGTGGTGAAAAGGGAACCCTCCTGCACTGTTGGTGGGACTGTAAATTGATACAACCTCTATGGAAAACAGTATGGAGGTTCCTTAAAATACTAAAAATAGAACTACCATATGACCCAGCAATCCCACTACTGGGCACATACCCTGAGAAAACCATAATTCAAAAAACACATGTACCACAATGTTCATTGCAGCTCTATTTACAATAGCCAGGACATGGAAACAACCTAAATGTCCATCGACAGATGAATGGATAAAGAAGATGTGGCACATGTATACAATGGAATATTACTCGGCCATAAAAAGAAACAAAATTGAGTTATTTGTAGTGAGGTGGATGGACCTAGAGTCTGTCATACAGAGTGAAGTAAGTCAGAAGAGAAAAACAAATACTGTATGCTAACACATACATATGGAAGCTTAAAAAAAAAAAACCATGGTACTGATGAACCTAGTTGCAAGGCAGGAATAAAGATGTAGACATAAAGAATGAACTTGAGGGCATTGGGTGGGAGGGGAAGCTGGGGCGAAGTGAGAGTAGCATCAACATATATATACTACTGAATGTAAAATAAACTAGTGGGAAGCAGCAAAGTAGCACAGGGAGATCAGCTTGGTGCTTTGCAATGACCTAGAGTAATGGGATAGGGAGGGTGGGAGGGAGGCTCAAGAGGGAGGTGATATAGGGACATATGTATCCATATGGCTGATTCACTTTGTTCTACAGAAACTAACAAGTATTGTGAAGCAATTATACTCCAATAAAGATCTATTAAAGAAAGAAAACATATACAGAGTGGGTAGATAAATGATGGCCAGAAGGATCTCTCTGATGATGTGCTGCTGTGTAAGACCCCAAGGTCTTTGTGCAATCCTTGGGAAAGTCTTATTAATAACTTAAATATCCTGCAAGGACAGATAGCTGGGTGCTAGATGTAGATCTAATTTAACTGCAGAGAATAAGAGAATGGACATTTCTGAACTCTTGAATTTGTGAAATAGATTTCCAACCTGCATCAAATATGTGCTTCTATTTATCAAGTAGTCATTTACTAAGCTGGCTTTCCAACTTTATATCTGCATTATACCCTGTATAATTTTATGTCACCACCTGCATCACATGATCATTTGCCATCTCCAGCTAAAGAATATAGAAGGAACTTTATCAGTTCCTTAAGAAGAGAGCTTTAGAGAGAAATGATGTTCAGAAATAACCACTAGTTGTTATCTTTAGCTTGCTCCAAGTGCCAATTTTTTTTTAAGCTGAAGGCTGTGTCACTCCAATAGAGGGAGAAAATGTGACCCTAGTATAACTTCTACAGTCTTAAAAAGGCTTAGGACAGGTGGGTGGCAGTAGATGAAGAAAGGAAGTAGTGTCAGTGCAAGCAACCAATGTTATGATTCCCAAGACAATTTAAGGAAGGAAGAGAACATTTTTTCTTTAAAATATTTAACAATTTTAGAAATATCAATTCTTTAACTCCCTCTAAACAAAACAAAACAAGCTCCACATCTAATTCTTAGGCATGGGGCAGTGGAGAAAATAATCTATGAACTGTCAGAATTGAGGTGAGCGAAGAGAACAGTAGTTTTGCTAAATGAGTAGCTGGGGAGGAAGGAAAGAAGAAAAACAGGTAGAAGAAGAAATGGGCAGGTGAGTAGCTCTACTGAGTGAAAGGGGCAAGTTTCTCTGCATGCTGAAGAAAGATGACTACATCCTGGCAGAGGAAGACTTTGAGGCCAATCTGGATCATAAAGTATCAACATTGGTTTAAATATGCTTGTGGTGGCACGTGTGTGCTCTCCTTTCTAAGTGGTAAATTAGATCTTTGCCTACAGGTGTGTGAACAGCAGAGGCCTGAGATAATGATCCCAGTGTACTGCAAGTAGCTGAAACATCTCCCTTTCTGGCAGCATTTCAGTATCTTGAGCTTAGGCTATCATGTCATGTTCAGGTCTATCCTGGCATACCTGGGATGATTTACATTAGTGCTTCTCAAACTTTCATGGACATATGAAGCACCAGGGGACCTGATTAAAAATGCAGATTCTGGTTCAGTGTGTCTGAGGTAGGGCCTGAGTATCTGCATTTTCTACCACTTCTCAGGTGATAACAATGCTGCTGATCCTCAGACCAAACTTTCATGAGCAAAAGCTTAGAACACACAGTCACAAATACAGAGATATTCAAAGATGTGCAATATGCATATACATGTGTGAGTTTGGACACCCATACAGGTTGAGAAAAAGACATTTATTCATTGAGGTAATAAATAATTTTGAGTGAATTTTTAAAGGGCAGCCACTTTAGACGTGTGTTCTCATAGAGAACACGTTTTAGGAATGATCTTTGCAAATGTACCTTAAAAATCACAAAATAATTCTTTGCTTTCCCAAGGCATGCCATCATTCTCCAGCACCAATCTCTTTGAATGGCCTAGTTTTCCTTAGTCTTAGTTACTACCTGACTTCAGGATGGATATTTGCCTACATGCAGTACCTAAGAAGATATTTCTCTTTACTGTCTGAAATTCTTAAAATGGCTGTATGACATAGAGGTGAGAACATGGGTGTTGAAATGAGGAGGCCTGGGCTCACATTTCAACTCTGTCACTTACTACACCACTTTAACCTCCTTGAGCTCCAATTTCTGCATTTGCAATATGGTGACAATAAAATCTCCCTCATGTAGATGACTATTGACCTAATTCATCAGATATCTATGGTAGGTTGATAGCCTGCAAAAGACACAGAAATGAAGTTGATTCAGTTTCTTGACTCAAGGAACTCCTAGTCTAGTAGAGAAAACAGACACAGTAGAAGTATGTAAAGGAAATAGCAGAGGGAGGACATGATTAGTTTTACTGGGTTGGGGTTCAGGGATAAAGTCTTCCCAGTCCCAGAGGAACTGATAGAGGAGTTGGGCTTTGAACGATAGAAAGAGAGATCTGGTAGAGAAGGAGAAAATAAAGCCATGCTTCTCAAATAAAATCTGCATCCAAATCACTGGAATTGAAAGACCTGATAGTAACTGAAGCAGAGCATGTGATTCTGCATTTTCTAACAAGTTTTAAATAATGTTGGTCACATACCTGGAGAAGCAAGGGAGTAGGACATTTCAGGTTAAGGAAATACCAGCACAAAGGTGACACTGAAAAGCACTATGGTGGATTTGAAAAGCAATAAGCAGCTTTTAGCAAATACTTAGCAAATCACATATCTAATCAGTCTAATATCCAGAATATATAAAGAACCATTACAACTCAGTAACAAAAAGACTGACAATCCAATTAAAAATTGGGCAAAGAACTTGCACAGGCATTCCTTCATAAAAGACATACAAATGGTTAAAAGTCACATTAAAAGTTGCTTAATATCATTAGCCATTAGAAAAATGCAAATCAATACCACTTCACACTCACTAGCATGGCAATAATCAAAAAACAGAAAGTAACAATGTTGGTGAAAATATGGAGACATTGGAACCTCTGTAATTGCTAGTGAGCATATAAAATGGTTCAGCTGCTGTAGAAGGCAGTTTGGCAGTTTCTTAAAAAGTTAAGCATAGAATTAGCGTTTGACCAAGCAATTCCACTCCTAGGTATAGACCCCCCAAATTGCAAAGCAAATACATGTACATGCATGTTCATAGCAGCACTATTCACACCAGCCAAAAGATAGAAATAACCCAGATAACCATCAACAGATGAATGGATAGACAAATTGTGGCATATGCATACAAAATATAATAATATATACATACAGTAATATCGTTCAGCCACAGAAAGGAATGAGGTACTGATACATGCTACAATGTGGAGGAACCTAGAAAACATTATACCAAGTGAAAGAAGCCAGACATAAAAGATTATATACTGTGTGATTCCATTTATACAAAATACCCAGAATGGGTAAATCCATAGAGACAGAAAGCACACTGGTTGTTGGGGCGTGCTGGGAGTGGGAAGGAATAGAAAGTAACTGCTTAGTGGGTACAGTTTTCCTTCTGGGATGATGCAAATTCTTTGGAACAGGGTTAATGGTGGTGATTCCACAATATTGTAATTGTACTAAGTTCACTTTAAAAGGGTTAATCATGTTGTACACCTTAAATTTATACAATTTGGTCAGTTATATCTCAGTAAAGCTGAAAAAAAATTACAAAACAGACAACTCAGTACAAAATAAATAAATAAAATGGTTCATATTCTGTTGCGTGATTTTCAACTCAATTTTTTAAAAAGCTGCCGTTGGCCCTGGTGAAAGATAATGAGCTTGAATTCAAGCGGACAGTGACAAAGGAGGAAACGATGCAGACCGTGAGAGTGGTACTGGATGGAGGAGAGCAGGAGAGAGGGAGGAGTGAAGGGTGGTACTGAAGCTTCTCACCTGGAAGAGCTGATGCTACGTTGCTGTAGATGGGAATAAGGAGGAAGATCAGGTTTGAAGTGTGAAGACAGTGAGTTTAGTTGGGTCATGAGGATGGGTGTGTCTGGGATGTGCAGGTGGAGCTCTCTCTCACAGTCAGCTGGACCACTGGCTCCTGGAATATAATGGAGGAGAAGAGCTCTAGGACACCCTGGTGGACAAGCCTTATGGATGAAACTCCCGTCTCAATCAAAATATTGATCCATGTACAAGAAATCACTAACTTCCTACCTTACTATTACAAGATCCTTTTAGTAGATTCAGTTTTGCATTTTAATAGATTAGTGAAGACTGAGGATTATATAATATTAAGGGTTCATCCAGGGACACAAAGCATATCCATCCCAGAACCAGAATTTTTCAACACTCAAGCTCTTAGCACTCTTGCTTAAACACCACATTTACCAGGCACCATTTTACCGCTGAATCCCAGATTCAAGAACCAAGAGTTGCATCATTTCCCAGGATGGTTTGCCTCCTGGGGAAATGTATCTATCTTTGTAAAAGTCTCTCCAAATCCAGAAAGTTTCCTGGAGCAGTTTTTATTGGTATCTTAAAACCAGAGCAAGGTCATTGCTTTGAGCAAACTCAGTTTTAGCCCAAGAATCCTTCAGCATCATACATCTGTATTCTCAATTTCTTTGGGCCACATTTGTTGCTCTGTCTTCACCCACTTACCACTCTCTCCCAAAGAAAAGTGAAGCCATGAATTCCCAGGTAGAGGAAACACTTTCTCTGCTGTAGGGGCACTAAGGCAGCAACACCATCTAAGTTTTTACCACTCCCCACCCCGTGTTCATGCCCATAAGCCTCAAGTTTGGAATCTATTGGAAATGTTAATTTCATTGAAAACAAAAAACACTTTTGTAAAATTATGCTAAAGTAGCATTCAAGAATTGAGGAAGAAATTGTGAGCCCTGTAGAAATAGTTCTTTATTCACAACTGGAAACATTTGGTAGAGGTACAAGGAGGGACAGATGAACTACAGGTACGTATAGGAATTTAAGGTTTTTCTCCTTTTCTTGAACTGTTTCTCTCTACAACCTCCTTGGATCCTCCTTAGTCTTCCCAGACAAGCCACATTGGAAACCTGCCCTCACAAAGTTCTCCCTCTGCCCCAGTTTAATTCTTTCCTTCCTTTGCAGCCGATTGTGAGCCACACAGCCCCAGATGGTCAGTCTGGGAACAGATATAGGCTTTTTCAAAGAGACAATATTGATTCCCTCTAGACCTACAATGACCTCTTTTTTCTGTCTCTTCTTACTCCAGTTCACAAGGTTTTTAATCCCCACTGAATACAGTGCTCCAGTATGGGTCAGAGAATGGGCCACAACTCAAAATCAACTGTTCCCATCCAGGAAGCTTTGACTGGCGCGAGCAGCGTTCCATTAAGCAGGGTCTGGTGCCATTGTTTTTTACAAGGCTCTCACCAGCTGGCCTTGCTATGCTTGGCTAAGAATTAGACAAGGGAGGGAGGATCTGGCTTGAATAGGAGGAGAGACAAGAGCTGGCTTTAAAAGGTGACACCCTAAGGACAAGCTTGAAGGGACAGGGAATAGGCAATGTCCCCCACAGGGGTGGTTCTGCTTTTGCAGAAGAACCAAGGAGAGAAACAAGTTTACACTTACCTCTCTCTGAAACAAAACCAAGGTCAGAAGAACACCGAATCCACTCGTTCCAATTTGCACATGGCCTTTTGACTCCAGTTTGTGGGAAAAACCTATGAGGAAATAAAAAAAAATTTTGCTTAAAACTTTAATTTTCACGATAGATATTTGCAACACAAAGATGCTCACAGCCATCACATTTTCTTGTGGAAGCTGGCTTTCTTGTCTTTTTGAAGCATCATTTATCCAGCAGCAGAGAAATATGAGATGTCCTATTTATAAATTCTGCAGCTAACACGAGCATTTAAAAATATAAACAATGCTAGATAAAAATTTTGATAAAATACATTTAAGTCATACACACTCAGCATAGTAAATATTATGCATTGATATTATTCCATGTCTGTTTAAACAGAGTTTACCAAACATAATAACCTTGTAAAAAGACGATTTTATAAAAGGTTGGGATCACTAGCTCTAGAATCAATAGAACTCTGCCACTCACTAACTGAGTACCTAGGAAGAGTTTCTTAATTTCTCTAAGCCTCATTTTTCCTCTGCAAATGGAGCTTGGAGCTTGATCATACCACCTACAATGAGGTGCATATCTTAAGCACTTAATGCTAGCATATCGTAAGCACTTAATAAGAGATATAAATGTTATTGTCATTACTAATTTCTGATGATTTGGGAGTCATCATAAAGTATGTCAATTATTACACTTAGCCCAGTCAGTGCTTTTATATAAGTGTTCATTAAAGTGGATGTTAATACTGTGAAGTCCTTCTAGGCTGTGCTTTCTGCTAAGTGATCTGTCACTGTTCCTGATCCTTCCTGTTTCTTAGCTTTTGTGTCTTAGCCTGTTATCGTTTAGAGTCCTTCCCTTTGCTGCTTTTAATCTGATCTCCCTGTAAACTAAGAAGAATACTGCCTTTCATTTTAAGGAAACTGGATAATCTTGTGTGTTTAAATCAGTGGGTTTAAATTGCCACCCAATTCTAAACAAGCAGACTAAAGCTTCAAAATCTTCCCATAGAGAGAAGTACATGGGCTTTATGACATTTATTTTTTTCAACCTGCTGAGAGGTGTCTTGGCGTGAGGACATATCCACTGGAGGAGGGGAGAAGAGTACTGTGCAGAGAGGGAATGGAGTGCAAAATCGTGGAGATGGGCAAGGGTGTGTTGGAGAAGGGTTAGATGTTTGGGGTGACTGGAACATAGGTCACTGTGAGGAAAGGCTGTACATTGATGAGTTTGGAGAGCTAGGGCTCAGTTATTCAGAGTATTGTGTAATGTTAATAAGAATGGTATAATTGTAAGCATTTTCAGTATTTTAGGTGCTGTGTTGAATATTATATATCTATTATCTGATTTAATCCTTACCACAATCCTGTTAAATCTATACTATAATTATACTCATCCTATAGATGACAAAACTGAGGCTTGGGAGGACTAAGTAAATTGCCCAAGCTCTATCCAGGGCTATTTGATTTCAGATTCTATGCTTGTAACTACCATGCTGTATTCTGCCCTAGAATTAATGTCTATGATAATCACTTTGGCTTCTTTATGTGTGCAATGGGGAGCCAGGGGAGGTTTGAAGTGGGAAAGTAATGTGATGAGATTTATTTTTAGGAAAATAACTCTGAACGATGGATTATAGAGGAGAGAGGCTGAAGGCAGGGAGAACTAAAGACATTCAAAATTTGCCTGGACATTCAAAATAGACCTGAACAAGACTTAAGCTAAGGCTTTGGTAGCAGGAATGAATGTGGGGAGGGACTCAAGAAACATCCCCAAGGTAGAAGCAGTAGGACTTGGGGACTAGCTGGATGAGGGAAAAGAAGTAGAGTAATTCACCCAGGTTTTTAGCTTGATGAATGAGTGGATGGTTGGCTACATCTATGCTGGGGCAGCATTTTTTATTCTTTCCTCTAGGGAAGAGAAATATTAATGTTATCACTCAAAAGGAACCCATTAGCAAACATGCTTGGGTTAAATAGGATTGTTTGACACAGGACTTCTCAACATGTGTAAACACTACTGTGCATTGGGAATCGCCAAGAGAACTGCTCCTTAGGCACTGGGGGGATGTCCTGGCAGTATGGGTCTGGTACTCAAGAGGGCTGGCCTGGAGGTAGAACTTTGAGCATTATTTTTTATTCAGCAGATCTTTGACAGCGTTTCTGTGTCAGTGACAGTGCTTGCTCACTTAATGTGTGTTGCTAAATATATTTTTAAAATTCTGAAACCAGTGGCTATGTATCATGAGTTGGAAATGCAATGTAGGTGAATGCTAAAATATATCTACCTCTGGGTGGAACCAAATACCTTTTTATACAAACTGTGTACCATCCAAGTTAAATTGGCAAGCTTTTGGAATTGTCAGAATAAAATGTTTATCAACTGAATAAAAAAAAACAGAGACAAGATTCGGTTAATTCTTTCATATGCCTCTGGAATGAATCAGCGGAGCCCAGTACTTCACTGGAGCCGACTTGAGGGTTCAGAGTAAATTCAACTCAGTTGACTGGGCTCTTATTTGTCCACAGGAAAAACCACCCATGCCTTTGTTTGTAGAATCACATCAGCATTTGTACATTGGCAGAAATATGCTCCCAGCTGCCCAAGTCTGTGGTTTCTCTGGTCATACAGTAAAGGACTTGTGACCTTAAATAACCCACAAGGGTTTGAATGACAGAGCTGGGAATCCCTTCCTGGCAACCATAGTGCAATCTGTTGACCTATCATTTTGCATCAGTGTGGGGCAGATTAACACTTAAAGACCTACTAGATGGTTCACTTAGTCAGTGACAGCCCCCAAACAAATATGACCCCCATGGGCTTTGGGTTTTTTTTCTTATTCTAATTGAACTCTTAACATGTGCCAGGCAGTGTTACAAATGCTTTATAGATATTAACCTTCAACCCCATATGGTAGCATCATAATTATTCCTATTTAATAAATGAGGCACAAAGAGGTGAAAGCAATTGCTTAAGATTGCAGCTTTATGCAGCAGAGAGGTGAAGATTCTGGTTCATATCTTTTCATCCACAGGGTATCCAGAGATGAATCCTATTACTTCCAGCAGAGTTTCCCAAACTTCAGTCATTCACATTGTTGACATATCCACAAACTACCTTTAATATTATTTAATGGATTTTAAAAAATCAATACACTTAAAAAACTTTAGCTTTTTGCCAGGATATAGAATATACAAATTCACACAATTCATGTGTTAATTTTTTCTAATCCACATGAAAATAAGTCCATAACTCTCAAGAATTTTGTCCTTGTCCTTCCTAAAATTTGTTCTCTACCATCCATGGGCATTCACTCTTCCTCTGAACTGCTTAGGTTGTAAACTAGAAGGTATTCATTCCAAACACTGAACACGTACAATCATTCTGCACAGTTCATCGTTACAGGGCAGTGTGCTTCTATGTTTAGGGCAATGTGCCAGTTAATTCCTCATTCCATATCACCTCCTCCATGAAGCCGAGCCTGATAACCAGAGCCCACACAGATTTCCTTGTGCCCTGAACCCAGAGTGTGCAGTCACTAATTAAGCATTTTATGGGAGACTGTACTACTCTCTAATTATGTCTTCTCTCCCCAGTATGATGTTAAACCTCTCCAGAATATTACCACCATATCCCCCATAACCACAAATAAAAGAGTCTTGAATTTGCGCTTAGTGATCGATAAAGCACAATCGTTAATGCCCATGGTGAAAGTCATCAGATCTAAACACAGGAAGAGAAGAAAGACACAGTAACTGAGCCACCACCATTTGCCAGGCACCTTTCCGTCATTATCTTGTTCATTTGGAATTAATCTCCACAGCAGCTGTGTGGTAGGAAACTGAGGTGAAGAGAGGCCAAGTAGATTGCAGAAGTTCACACAGCTGGCAGGTGGCAGAGCTGGGAGCAAAACCAAGATTTGATATCTGGCTGATTCCAGGTGAGCTGCTTTTCTACTGCAGCAGCCTTCTGCACTCTGCTTCCAGTAGAAAAAGACACTTTTAAGAGGAGGAGTGAAGACAACCTTCTCCATCAGGGAAAGACCCTGCAATTTCTCATGATCTCAAAACAAGAGTCCTCTTCTGCCAAGAGCTAAATTAAAAGGCAATGACAAACTGTGACCATTGGCAAAGGCTATGGAAAGAGAACCTTAGCATAGATGACCAGGGTAATTAACCACCAACACAATTCTGTGGGCCAGAGTCTTGACCGGGCTCTCATTCTCCACTCTGAGTCATACAAATTCCAGGCTAGAGCATGGCCAATGGTTTATGCCTGAATGGGTTGGGCACCTGTGGGTCCAGCAGCTGCAAGGTGTGTTGTTGTTGTTGTTTTTTAAATCTTGGCTCATTCACAGGGGATTAACTTGTCATGCCTGGGAGGAAGGGATGACCAGGACTTTTACTCTGTTCAAAGCCTCACTTAACATTCTTGGATGGAGAGCCAGGCAGGAGTCGGCAAGCTGTAAGGGAATACCCAGGTTAGGAGCAGAGCAGCTTCTTGGCAGCTCTGAGGACCTCAGCAGGTGTGAGGACGGGGTCCTGGCTGCCATTTTCTGACCTGCAGACGGTGTGGTTCTGTGTGCCAAGGTTCAGCAGCTTTCCAGCTTCTTCCTTTAGCCTGCCCTGCAGCCACCCTACACTGGTTCACTCTGCAGAGAGAGACACACTTCACTCTAGAGGTCTCTTCAAATATGCAGGGAGAGGGGTGAGTCTTGAGGAGTCTGTTCCCAGAGAATGCAGATTGTGTTACTTAAAAGTAACTAAAATAACACCTTCTGTCTTAAAAAGTCAAGGATATTGAATTTCAGTAGGAACAAATGCCGTTATTTTTTAATTTGGGGGATGGTGAGAGCATTTAATCCCTGTCTGTGTGAGCTCATATCTCAGGGATTTAGGGTTTTTTCTCCACATAAGGATAGCTATTCCCCTTCATGCAGGATTATTGTGGGAGCCAGGATTGAAGACCCGCATGTGAACTTGGAGCAAATATCAGCTCCCTTCTTTTTCTTTCTTCTTCCATGAATATCTTTTGGACTTAGAAAGAAGCTGGGTAGTGAATTGTATCTCAGTTGAAAAATTGTAATCTTAGTCAACATTAAACTCTTCCCTTATACCTCTTCCTTAGAAATATGTTCCTGCTTCAGTCACGTTTGCAACACACATGCCCCAAGGAAAAGGGAGGGTGGAGGTTGTGTATATGAACATCAGAAAGCCCCTGGTCCTGCGGAAGGAAAAAACAAAAGAGCTGAATTTATCTCCCAGAATATGCTTGTCCTATGAACCATAGGATACAGGCTGTGAGGGCGCCATGTGAGAATGCCTGGGGACCAAGATCTTTTCCATCAGGACACTGGGTATTTTGAGCAAACTTTCTCCCAGTGGAAGGAGTGCTTAATGATAATAATAGCTACTGTTCGGTTAGGTGTCAGTCTTTGAAGCATTTAACACAGTTGACCTCTTGGCCCTTCTTTACAAAATTATTATCTTGCTATAATCTCCATTTCACAGATGAGAAATTGGAAGCACAGAGTGTTTAACTAGTCAAAGACCATCCAGTCGAGAAGTGGGGGAGCCCACATGCAACTTAGGCAGAATAGCTACAGCGTCAAGCCTTCAATTGCTCACTGTTTCCTAACGTTCAAGAGATGGGGCACTATGTGTGTAGTCAAGGCAGCCTGGCCTATGCCTCTCCCCACTTTGGAGATGAATAGGCACATGCTCACGGCTGAGCTAACCTCTTGAATCCCAGTCTCAAGAGGCAGCTGGACTGAGTTTTTTGGGTGAGGGGAAGGGAAGGTTGGATGAGAATATCACTGTCCAACTTTTTAAGAAGATGGGTACCTAAAGACAGCTGTTTCAGAGACAAGGGGTTAAAGGAGTGGAATTAACAGAGACACTTGTAACTGACATTGTGCATGAACAGCAAGAAGTGAGGAGTGTTAGAAAGAGTGAGGATGGGAAATAAATATTGAAGCTGGGTCAAAAAGGATCTTGCTGTGATTTATGTCACAGAGTGTTCTGCCTATGTTTTCCTCTAAGAGTTTTATAGTGTCTGGCCTTACATTTGGGTCTTTAATCCATTTTGAGCTTATTTTTGTGTATGGTGTTAGGGAGTGTTCTAATTTCATTCTTTTACATGTAGCTGTCCAGTTTTCCCAGGACCACTTATTGAAGAGGCTGTCTTTTCTCCACTGTATATTCTTGCCTCCTTTGTCAAAGATAAGGTGACCATATGTGCGTGGGTTTATCTCTGGGCTTTCTGTCCTGTTCCATTGATCTATATTTCTGTTTTTGTGCCAGTACCATATGGTCTTGATTACTGTAGCTTGGTAGTATAGTCTGAAGTCAGGGAGCCTGATTCCTCCAGCTCCGTTTTTCTTTCTCAAGACTGCTTCGGCTATTCAGGGTCTTTTGTGTTTCCATACAAATTGTGAAAGTTTTTGTTCTAGTTCTGTGAAAAATGCCATTGGTAGTTTGATAGGGATTGCATTGAATCTGTAGATTGCTTTGGGTAGTAGAGTCATTTTCACAGTGTTGATTCTTCCAATCCAAGAACATGGTATATCTCTCCATCTGTTTGTATCATCTTTAATTTCTTTCAGCAGTGTCTTATAGTTTTCCGCATACAGGTCTTTTGTCGCCTTAGGTGGGTTTATTCCTAGATATTTTATTCTTTTTGTTGCAGTGGTAAATGGGAGTGTTTCCTTAATTTCTCTTTCAGATTTTTCATCATTAGTATATAGGAATGCAGGGGATTTCTGTGCATTAATTTTGTACCTTGCTACATTACAAAATTCATTGATTAGCGCTAGTAGTTTTCTGGTAGCATCTTTAGGATTCTCTATGTATAGTATCATGTCATCTGCAAACAGTGACAGTTTTACTTCTTTTCTGATTTGGATTCCCCTCCTAGAGAAATGGAAATAAAAACAAAAATAAACAAATGGGACCTAATGAAACTTCAAAGCTTTTGCACAGCAAAGGAAACCATAAACAAGACAAAAAGACAGCCCTCAGAATGGGAGAAAATATTTGCAAATGAAGCAACTGACAAAGGATTAATCTCCAAAATTTACAAGCAGCTCATGCAGCTCAATAACAAAAAAACAAACAACCCAATCCAAAAATGGGCAGAAGACCTAAATAGACAATTCTCCAAAGAAGATATACAGATTGCCAACAAACACATGAAGGAAGCTCAACATCACTAATCATTAGAGAAATGCAAACCAAAACAACAATGAGGTATCACCTGACACCAGTTAGAATGGCCATCATCCAAAAATCTACAAACAATAAATGCTGGAGAGGGTGTGGAGAAAAGGGAACCCTCTTGCACTGTTGGTGGGAATGTAAATTGATACAGCCACTATGGAGAACAGTATGGAGGTTACTTTAAAAAGCTAAAAATAGAACTACCATACGACCCAGCAATACCACTACTGGGCATATACCCTGAGAAAATCATAATTCAAAAAGAGTCGGACTTCCCTGGTGGCACAGTGGTTGAGAATCTGCCTGCCAATGCAGGAGACACAGGTTTGAGCCCTGGTCTGGGAATATCCTACATGCCGTGGATCAACTAGGCCCGTGAGCCACAGCTACTGAGCCTGCGTGTCTGGAGCCTGTGCTCCGCAACAAGAGAGGCCGCGATAGTGAGAGGCCCGCGCACCGCGATGAAGAGTGGCCCCCACTTGCCGCAACTAAAGAAAGCCCTTGCACAGAAACAAAGACCCAACACAGCCAAAAATAAATAAATAAATAAATACTCACTTTAAAAAATAAATAAATAAATAAAAGAGTCATGTACCACAATGTTCATTGCAGCACTATTTACAATAGCCAGAACATGGAAGCAACCTAAATGTCCATCTACAGATGAATGGATAAAGAAGATGTGGCACATATATACAATGGAATATTACTGAACCATAAAAAGAAACGAAATTGAGTTATTTGTAGTGAGGTGGATGGACCTAAAGACTGTCATACAGAGTGAGGTAAGTCAGAAAGAGAAAAACAAATACCATATGCTAACACATATATATGGAATCTAGAAAAAAAAAAAAAAACTTCTGAAGAACCTAGGGGCAGGGCAGGAATAAAGATACAGATGTAGAAAATGGACTTGAGGATATGGGGAGGGGGAAGGGTAAGCTGGGACAAAGTGAGAGAGTGGCATGGACATATATACACTATCTAATGTACAATAGATAGTGGGAAGCAGCCGCATAGCACAGGGAAATCAGCTCGGTGCTTTGTGTCCACCTAGAGAGATGGGATAGGGAGGGTGGGAGGGAGATGCAAGAGGGTAGAGATATGGGGATGTATGTTTATCTATAGGTGATTCACTTTGTTATAAAGCAGAAACTAACACAACATTGTAAAGCAATTATACTCCAATAAAGATGTTTTTAAAAAATTATGAAGCTGGAAAGGAAAAGCAGGCTCCAGATCTCAGAGAGCTTTGCACCAAGTAGTTTGATTTTATCCTGTGGGTCAGTGCTTCACCAGTTTTTCCACTTCAAAGTCCTAAGAGAGTGATTGCGTATCTCAATAAGTCCTGGGTCAGGAGCCAACAACTCCAAGTGTGAAATTCCTCTGGAATCCCATGTTTCATCTTTAATAGCCAGAAAAATTGTGTTCTACTCCATAATATATTCGTGTTTCTTAATATAGAAATGTTTTATATCTATCACCAGTGGCATTACAGAAGATCCAATATGTTTATCATGTGCTCTTGCTTTCACCATGAGGCTCCTTACCTTGAGAAGGACCCCTTCCCTGGTTTGAGAATCACAGGTCTAGACAAGAGGAGCCATTGAAAGGTATTAAACTAGGAAGTGACATCATTGGATTTGAATTTTCTTTTTAAGATTTTTTGATGTGGACCATTTTTTTTAAAGTCTTTATTGAATTTGTTACAATATTGCTTCTGTTTTACGTTTTGGTTTTTTGACTGTGAGGCATGTGGGATCTTAGCTCCCCGACTAGGGATCGAACCTGCACACCCTGCATTGGAAAGCAACGTCTTAACCACTGCACCGCCAGGGAAGTCCCTGCATTTGAATTTTAGAAAGTACTCTGTGGCAACAGCATGGGGAAAGGAGTGGAGAGGAGGAAGGCAAAAGAGAGGGAGACAACTGGTTAGGAAACAAGGCCAATATTACAGGCAAAAGATGGTGTGAAAATCCAAAAAGAAAACAATATTCTGAGCCCTTTAGCTGGGCGTGTTTCTTGAGAATAAGAACACAAAAGAGGTATTTTTCTGAAGACTGAAAGAAACGTCTAGAATTCAGTCTAGAAGAGGATCTTTACTAGTTCTTTTTAAAATTTTTATAACCTAATTTTGGTGTTGGATTCTCAATAGTCAGACTATGCATGAGTTTAGGACATCAGCAAAGCAGGGGCACAGAGAGAGAAGGATAGAGAAATTAGAAAGAATACACCATAATGGCATCCTACATTTAAGGTTTATGTCATTTTGAAAGATGGGTTTATTTAACAATTCAATACCGTTTTCATTCTTACTTTCTTATGGGAGTGTGGGCACTGTAATCTTTCAGGGCATGATGCTCCTAAAGCTCCTAAGCTAGTCCTTAGAGGGAGGAAGCTGAGTTCCCCCACTTGAGAACCTGAGCAGACAAGAGGACAGAGTAAGAGCTGTGCACACTCATCCAAAGACAGATACGCTATTACTGGTGGAGAAAGTCAGAGAATTTACTGAATGGTTAGAAAACTGGCATACAAACTTCTAGGTGTCACAGTTCCACACAGGTTCAGCTCTTAGATTCCACATGATGACATGGTTGGATTCAAGCAATACATTTTATCTGCCAATGGAAATACTATTTGTATAAATAGTTAATTTTCCACTGTTCCTCACTGCAAAGGTGAAGCTCTTATTTTTCTTCCCAACTTAAGCCATATTTGAATCCTGATTTAATCAATAGAAGATCATTAATTTTCTCTGACGCTTTCCAACAGGACCTCCTAGTTGCTAGCTCTTCATAATATGGCATCCTCATTTACTGGGCAAAAAAGCCAGTAACACTGGGGATAAGCTATAACGATAATAAAAAATTAAAGTGATAACGTAGCTCTCATCTGTTTAGCACTTACTGTACACCAGAGTCTGTGCTCAGTGATTTACATTCATTGTGTCAATTGATCTCCATAAGAAATCAATAAGATCTATAATCATCATTATCTGAGACTGAGGCTTAGAGTTGGCAGAGCTGAGATTCAAACCCTGGCAGAAGAATTCTGAGTCTATCTGTCTTCACCTGTGAGCTACATGGACTGTTCCTCTGACAAGGAGCTTGGGTCTTCCACTCTGGGGGTAACGCAGCCAGAGCTGGACGGCACATACCCATTTTGAGCTCAACTTTTTCCTGTCGGTAGTACTTCCTGAAGCCTTTCAGTGATTCAGTTGCAGGTAAACTCTACCCTCTGTGAGCCTTGTGAGACATTTAAAGTCAGAGCCACATTTGTTCGTTAGAGCTACAGCACTTCTTTTCCTGAGGACATGCTATTTTCATTAGGATTAAAACTGCCCTCAGCAATAAATATTAAAAACCTGCCCAGTGAAAAGAGCAGCTTCCTCAGAAGCTTATGAGGATTAGAATTTTTAAGCAGGCCCTGCTACATATGACCACCCCTCTTCTTCGCCATCCCTTTGTGTGCTCTCACTTGGTGTGCTTTCAGCATCAATCAGATTTGGTGTTTTGCTCAAATCCGTTCATACTAATTGTCTGCCCATATTGCTGCGTGCTCCGGATAGAATGGTCGGGGGGAAATGGAACCTCACTCCTTCCCCCACCCCTGGGGGGATTCAGATTTCGTGTGCTTGATCTTCGTTGGTGGCGAGATGAAAATGCTTGCTATGCACAGCCGCTTTCCTCCTGACATTCAATGGCAGCCCTGCTGACGGGGAACCTCAGCCATCCTATTTGTTAGAGAGCCACCCACGGAAGACTCAGACCAGCAGAAGCCAGGAATCAGCTAGTTGGGGCTGGGAGTTTCTCTGTGTGTGGTGATCCAGCAGAGAGACTTGCGCAAGTTCATTATTTGGGGTACAGATTGTGGTTCCACTGCTTCATGGCGTGAGATGATGATCCCCAGTTTACTTGTCTATAAAATGAAGATGATAGTACCTACCCACTAGGGCTTCTGGAAGAATTAAAGGAGTTATATAAAGTGTTTAGCATAAAGCTTGGAGCAGAGGGATGCTCTGAATGTTAGCATCTTCCCCTCCCCTCTCTGGCTGCAAGCCTTAATGGTAGGTGAGGCGTTTGTTATCCGTGTTCCTAAACATCCTCAAAGACTTGTGGTTACTGCATTGAAAACCACATTGACTGTTCCCAGCTAATTGGGTATCCTTGGGCCTGAGCTTCTCCATGTGAATATATGAGCTTGGGATTTTTTTTTTTTTAAGTATACAGTAATTACATTCTTGGACAAATGGTACATTTTCTAGAAAAGCACAGAGAATTCTTTCAGCACCTGGAGCTGGGTAGGAATTGCTTGATAAATGGGTAGCAACTCACAGAAACTAATGATTTACAATAAATGCTTCAGCAAAGAAAAGTCTGGGTAAGCTCTATATTTCATCCTTCTGGCAATAAGCTATACAAAGGTTTGCATCTTAAATCAACTAGTGGTTGTGCACCAGGAGGAAGTGGTCTAAATAGATTTGTATGATGGGCAATTACTCATCATGGAAAGGATCCCAGCTGTCACTGTAGCTTCTCCCAAAGCAGTCAGTGAGCAAGCAGTTATGGAATTACAGAGTTGACCTCCTGTCCACTGCCCCAAAGTTCCCTGAGCGAGAGTCACAGAGGATGTTCATCAGAGAGACCCAGAAGGCACAAAGAGCAGTCAGTGCCCACAGCTAGGAATGTGACATCTAGGAAGAGCCTGTTTCCTCCCTCCTTATTATGGTTACTCGTGGCGATTTTGGCTGGGGGCAGAAGAGCCAGACTGGAAGTCCTCCAATTCAGGATCCTCATGGCCTGAGTGCTAGCTGTGGACAGCATGGAGAGGAGCAGAGACTGTAGTCTTGGGGGCTGGAATCCCAACTCTGCTAATCACTGACTGTGTGACCTGGGACAAGAAAACTACATTTCTCTGATTGGCTATTTTTCTAGCTAAAAAATGGGGATGATAATTACTACTTAAAAAGATTTTTGTAAGCAAGTGTGCATGAACATGGCTGGCACTCGGTGAATGTTATTCCACCTTATATCAATGATAGTTAATATCCACACAATGCTCCTATATGCCAAGAGCCATGCTACACTCACAACTCCCTATTTTATAGATGAGGAAACTGAAAGAATGGAGGGATTAACTGACTTGCCCATGCATAGCTAGGATGGAGCTAGTAAGTAGGAGAGACAGGCTTTGGCCCAGGCGGGTTGCATCCAGACCTGTCCTGTAGTTGTCATAGGGAGGAAACTTACCTTGGGCTGGAGCTTATAGAGCACTTTCTGGGCTGCTTCTCAGTATACAGCAGGCACCATCTCCCTCCTCAAGGAGTCTACTCCATCTCACCGAAGAGCAAGATAGAAATCTCAGAAGTCAAACAACGTGATGTAGAAACCCATAGGAACTGCCACAGGAGCTCAGAGGAAGATGGTGAACCTGACAGAAGACATGGATTCCTTCTCCCATGGTTTCCATCTCCGTCACCTTTTGCATTTGGGTTTCTTCAATGTCAGTGTTTTACAGTTTGAAGGCTCTGATTTTGAGCTAGAGGATGAAGCCTGCTTTGGGCTTAAGCAAAAAAAAGGAAATATACATGCCAGAGAGAGAATTAACAGTAAAATGTGAGACTCTTTCTCCTCTGTACACAGAAATGTTTCATGGGAAAAACAGAATCACAGGAAAGTTATGTGTAAAAGGATGTGGGGGACGGAGGTGGAGAGTATAAGTTGGAATTCATTTTTTAAATTCAGAAGGATTACCTGACTCCAGTAGATGGTAAGATGAATATTATCTTGGTATCCAAGAGCAGAGATGACCATCCATTGATCTAATGGTCCCACCCTCACTTTTAAAATAAATAACCAGGGAGTTCCCTGGTGGCACAGTGGTTAAGAATCCGCCTGCCAATGCAGGGGACATGGGTTTGATCCCTGGTCCGGGAAGATCCCATATGCCCCGGAGCAACTAAGCCTGTGTGCCACAGCTACTGAGCCTGCACTCTAGAGTCCATGAGCCACAACTACGGAAGCCTGCGCGCCTAGAGCCCGTGCTCCGCAACAAGAGAAGCCACCGCAATGAGAAGCCTGCGCACCACAGTGAAGAGTAGCTCCCACTCGCCGCAACTAGAGAAAGCCTGAGTGCAGCAACGAAGACCCAAAGGAGCCAAAAATAAATAAATTTTAAAAATAAAATAACCAAATGGAAGGGTGGTAGTTGCATCCCCTAGGTCACAGAAGAACAAGCCAAAGGCTAGGGTGTCATCCCTTTGTTTCCGATGGTGAAGTCCACCTTGTTCCTGGTAAACAAGACATCCTGTCCTCTTAGATCCCTTTAGTGAATGGGGGTGAGGGTAGGCAGGGATTGTGCACCCCGCTTCCTGAGATGCTGCATATTCATGTGGGGAGAGCACTGGCTGACCCTTCCCAAATCCTGTTCCCCTCTCCTGGCTGTGCTTGGTGGCCCCGTGTCAAGCCTCAGTCACACAGGAGCTGCAGCCCGAGCCCAGCCCTGCGTGGGGAGAGGGGAACTGCCCTGTAGATGAAACCCTCAATGGGAGTGGGCAGGCAGGAAGGGAAAGGAGCCAATGCAACCAATTAATTTTCCTGTGTTGCTTAAATCCTTCTCCCCCAATCTGCTTTGCCAAGAATAAGGATAACTGTCCCCAGCCTGTCAAGGCCCTGCCTTCTTTTCAGTAAATCACATAGAAATCAGAAATAGACCCACTGGGTAACTCTGAATAAAGGCACCTCAGAAGGGAATGGTTGGTTTTGGTGGACAGTCACCTCCCCTCCATGTCACCTGCCAACTTTGAGATCTGCCTACCTCTTCACAAAAGGGATTGCTAAGTATTTCCTACTGAGTCTTTAAGACTTGTTACGTGGATTTGGCTATTGTATATTACATGTCCTGTTCATGAGGTCTCTGGCTAATAGTCACTTGTCCAAAGAAATGAAGCTTTGTAAAGCGACACCTACTTTGATCCAGCACCAAAATCTCCCAAAAGTTTGGAACACTGGTCCCATGATATGTTCCCAGAAAAATGTACTTCATGGAAGGCATATAATACAGCCTCTTTACACCTTAACATATTAAAGGTGAGAATAGTGTTTATAGGAGTTTAACCCAGCATTTCCAAAACGTTCGTTGAATTCTTCTGCTTCTCAACATGTAGAGGCAACCCTCAGTCCCGGTTTAGTGGAACACACTTGTGAATGCTGACACAGTCTGGAAGGATTGCTCTGTAGCATGCTCTCCAGTGCACAGGCAGGCATTCTGCTTTGTACCACAAGACTTTGACACCAGAGGAGTAATATTTAGACCAATAACACTATCATCCTGTATCTCCCCCAACTCTGTGTGTACACAGACTGACAAGTCAGCACTGCCTCACCGGCAGTTGGACCACGTCTCTGTGCAACACATGTTGCTTCTGTGTTAGGAAAAAAATTAGCATTTTCTTCTACAAAAAGGCTTACACAGTCTGTCGACTTTTTCTCCCCCCTAGTAAAAATGATCAGTTTAGTATCCCCTTGAAAAGATAATAGTATAACACCAGGAAAATCCACAAATGACCCAGGGGCATGATCAGACATGAAAATAGAGGGACCTTTCCTGCACTTACCATTAAAGCAAACCCTACAAGGCAGGTACCCTTATTAAACCCATTTTTCAGATGAGGAAACTGAAGGTACCTTCTCCAGGATCTCACAGGCAGTCAGTTAGGACTTGAACTCAGGCAGTCAGACTCTGAGAGCTCATGCTCTTAACCATAGAAGGGACAGGTAGGTGATGGGGACTCCAGGTTGGTGCATTCAGAGTGATTGCATCTGAGGAAGCCACAGAAGTGCCTGGCCTTCCCTCTTCTAGATGTAGAGTGGCCAGATGCTTCTTCCAGATTTTTCTGCCATCCCTACCCACTACCCATGTCTGATGGTTCCAGGAGGGCTTGACCATAGGGGCTGACTCTCCTCTACTTAGCAGGGTTTTTGTTAGCTGTGGCCTCCACACACACCCTCTGCCCAGCTCTAGGGCTGGCTTCATGCGTGTGCGTTCACACAGGGCCGTGTACTTAGAAGGGGCCTGTGCTTGGTTCAGTGCTAGCCTGTTGCCATCTTGAAATTCTCAATAACTTCTGAAGAAGGGGCCTGCCACATTCCTTTTGCTCTAGGCCTCACAGATTATGAAGTCATCCCACCTGCTGCTTTGGTGTTCAGTTTATGCTTGTCAAAGTGGTAAGATGATTTTGCGTGGCAAATCTCTAAGTGAGGATTCCCTCCAAAATGTATGGAGAATGGTCAACGCAGATGGTACATGGCAACTAGCCAAACAACTGAACATATAATACATACTCACGTTAGAAAACTCTGTGTGTGAGAACAGGCAGAATGATGTCCCTAAGACTCTATTCCAGCAATTAGCTATGTAGCCACAGGTCAATCCAAATCCATACCTGTTCATGTGGTGAACATCCTACTGTCAGAGAAATGCACTGTTATAAGACAAATTGCTTTGTTTCATGAGGATTGAACTAGAGATTATGAACTATCAAAATATTCATACCTTTTGATGCAGTAATCCTACTTTAGAGAATTTAGGCTAAGAAAATCCTTTTTTAAGGAAGAAAAAAAATGTAAGAACCCTGATATTCAGTGAGATAGCAGCAACAAGAAAAGAGAAATCAGACTAAATATTCAGAAACACAGGGATGGTTAAGTAAATTATAGATCTCAACTTGATGGAAAGTATGCCAGGGGTTGGTGAACTTCTTATGTAAAGGGCTAGAGGGTAAATATTTTAGGATTTGCAGGCCATGGGGTTTCTGTCACAACTACTCAGTTTTGCCATTTGTAATAGGCATAGGCAATACAAACATAGGTAGACATGGCTGTGTTCCAGTAAAACTTTATTTACAAAAACAAGCAATGGGCCAGATTGGACTGGTGAAAAGCAGTTTGCCAACCCATGACACCATCACTGAAATGATGATTATGAAGACTGTATTAACATGAGATAGTTAATGAAAGGAGCAGGATGAAAAACAGTATATTCTCAGTGATTACGACTGTGTATATGTATTTGTCTATTTATATTTTAAAAATTGGGAATGAAAGCATACATATATGCAAGTAGTAGCTGGGCTGGAGAGCTAGGATTATGAGATGATTTTCTTTTCTTTGCTCTGAGGGAGATTTTCCAAGCCTTGATATTCTCTCATGTATTTAATGCTGAATATGTACAAAATAGATACAGATCCCTTAAAACCAGGTCTTTCTACCAAGCAGTCAAAGGATGGTGAGAAAGCATGGACTGTGCTCATACATAATAGCCTTTGCTCCCCAAATCTTTAATCCCCTATCTTTGGAGATTTCCCTCCAGCTAGCCTAAAATCACTTTTGCTGACCCAGGCTCAGCTGGGCCCGTGGCCACTGTGGTGGTTGGCCTTTTCCAGGGAAGCTGGGTGCACCACTGGGCAGCAGAGAGTCTGTGATGGGGAGAGGGAGAAAAGAGAAGTGACGTTCTTTACAAAAGAAAGAAAACAGTGCTAATTCTATCTTACCATGAATCCTTGAGTTAATAACTGAACACAAGCTATCATGAATTTGCGTTATGAGACCACCTGCCTAAAAGACTCTCTTGTTTTGTTTTGTTTTATTGAACTATGGGGTGGTCCCCATTAGTGGATTTCACTGTACACAGATTTAGTCAAAGCCATTATTATATTTAAATTTGTTGAGCTGGAGTTTAATAAGGGATTTATCCCCAAAGGAAATCAACTTGACTTTGTATATGTGTTCATTTCAAAATACAGTATCTTGTCTCATTAAATCCCAAAGAATGAGGGATTATAACAAAACAAAGCAGGCACTGCTTTTATTAAGCAGGCTCAACAATGTGCTGTGAAGACGGTGAGTTTTCTTTTCTTCCTTTGAGATTACGTAATTGAACCTGAGTTGTTATAAAGAGAAGATTGCTGAAAGAGGCAAACTTGAAAATGATATCATTTTTTGGGGAAAAAACCCCACTTTTTTCTCTTTACTTCAAGGATCTGATACTAAATAAGATTTTCCTCTCTAGTGCTCCAGTCTGTTAGTTAGCACAATGAAGTATTGATAGTTTCCCAAACTTGATACTGATTGTCATGGAAATAGTTGGGCTATATCCAAAGTCAAACATTAAAACGTCACAATAAAATTCATGGAGAGAAGAGTGCCTGGAACAGTCTCTTTAATTTTAAGCTGCATGCATTTGATAAGCACTTCAAAGATAAATCATTATTCCCTTCACCCACAATTGATGGCAAAGTCAAATTGGAAGGCCCTCTTCCCTTTGCACAAATTGTTGGGCCCTAGAAATTATCCATGGCAAGAACTGAGACAAAGACAATCATTCACCTGGCAATCCTAAAAATAGAAGGGCTTAGGGAATAGTGATAATAGTCAAACACGTTTTGAGGGCTTGCTCTGTGCCTTATACTATGTTAAGGATTTTACATATGTTAGCTCATTTAGTCTCAGTAGCCCAAGATGTAGACACTAATGCTGTACCCATTTTACAGATGAGGAAATGAGGTCAAGCATCCTGCCTAAGGTCACAGATTTATGAACTTGTTGATCAAAGACTTGAACTCAGGTCTCTGGGATTCCAAAACCTCTTTTATTAACTCATCCAGCATGTTGCCTAGCCAAAGGGAAGGTCCTAAAGGATTGGGAAGGGGGGCATTTCTTGAGTATATCAAAGGAGGCTTCTCCCAGAAAAAAGTTCTATTGGGTGGGGTCGAAGAAAATAATTTTACGTTGTTGGCAGAATGTGAAATTATTCTATAAAACCAAGGACCAGCGATTGAACCAGGTGCTAAAGGTGGAGTAGAGATGGGAAAAAGATGAACAGTCCAAAATGATCAGGAACTCCAGGATCTCATTCCCTGCTTAAAAAAAAAACAAAACCAGAAAACCTTAAGGCTATTGACCATAAGAAAATGACCTGAATGTTGCGGGTAGAAGGCATAGGGTCAGCTGGTAACTAGCATTTTAATAGCATCTCTTGGGAAATTCATACTTACATTCTGTCATACCATGTACATGCACTTACAAGGAGGAGTAGTCACTCAATTTATCTGGCTTAACAGTGGACTACATGATATACTATACATAGTGTAATACAATATATATATATATAATTGACCCTTTTCTTTAATATCTTATAGTATTTTAATTTCAAAAATTAAAAATTCTATATTTACCTACCTTCCTCATTTACAGAGCATATTAATTTAATGTTTTCTTAATGACAGTGTAGTCATCAGAAACATTATATATTATTCTATTCTAAAATTTATGCCTTTAGGTCTCATTGAGGTCTAGGGGACTCCCTGCTCCTACTATTCTCTTGGAAATATTTAAGCTCAATTTGGAGGGGTCTGTGCGGTGTCAAGAAAATAGTATGTGCTTTGGAGATTTAAAGACCTAGATTGACTCCCAGCTGTGTGTTTTTGTGTAAGTCACTTAGTTTCTGTGAGCCTAAATTTTTCTCATCTATAAAATGGAAATAAATTGTAATACTTTCCTTAGAGCATGCATATTTTATATATATATAGGAGAGAGAGAGACTTGGAACAAAGTTAAAAATATAAAGTAAATGGAAATTATTCTTATTATGTCACCTTTTTTTGTCAGTATCCTGGCTTCCTACTGTTAGTGCTGTTTACTCCAGTAAGATCCCAACTGTTAATTAGCTTACTCTTTCATGTTGTGGACTGACAAACCAGATGACAGCTGATAAGGATTGCTAGAATTAAGACCACGGTAAGAATAAATAGGATCTGAGAAAATAAAAGGCATAGTTTTCATGCTGCTTAAAACCAGACTCCCTGCTCCTGATCTGTGTTCTAGACTCTTGAACAGGAATGATAAACAGTTTTCATCTTGTATGCCAACTCTGATCTCTTGGAAGTGGCTGCCTGTGTTGGTTTCGTTGGTTTAAAGTTGGTTTGAAAATGACTCTGTACTTCAGCCCTGGTTCAGTGTGAAAGAGGGCAGTGATCAATTAGTAATGTCTGCCTTGGGCAAGGGGCTGGGATGAGGTGGGTGGCACATGTGCCACATATTTGCTAAAACTAATCTAGGTTCTTAAGCTTTCCAACTCAGTTATCTTCATATAAATGAAGGGTATATACATGTGTGAATATATGTGTATATAAATCCATAAACATCTGTATGTGTATATAAATCCATTTATGTGTCTATAAAGTATCCACCTTATTGAAGTCAGTGGGGATTCTAACATGACATGGTTTTATTTTCACTAATCATTGTTCTCAACTGTTCTGTTAGAAGTCCCTTTGGGCATATCCCAAAATGTAGTTATTTTAAAAGGAATTAGTTCAGCCCAGTTTGAAAGTCTAATCCCAAAAGTATTATAAATCTCCTCGCCTTTTCTCTGCAGCACAGGCTTGGTCTGTATTTCAAGAGACTTGCAGAAGTGAGGGCAAGTGGGCTTCTCCTTTAATTCCTTTTCCAGAGTCTCCTGGGTCAGACTCTGGGACACTGTCTCTCCCCGAGCCCCACCCATTTCTGGGTCTCTCGATCCTCTGGGAAGGGAAACAGGAGAGGGCAGGGGTTCCTGGCTGCCTATCTACAGCGGGGGCATCTGTGGTCTTACTCTGGCTTGGCCTGGTTTTGCCTGCCACTGGTGGCCTTTGCACATGGATAGTCTCTACATGGTTTTAGGAGGTGATGGTCACCTTCACTTCATCCCTCCATTGCTGAAGGATAGTCGTGTCTACTTTTGTAGACACAGTTCCATACCTCCAATCCCCTCTCCAGATGGGACAGCCTTCACTTGGTAGCCCCATGGCTTCTGCCTCCTGCCATGGAGCCCTGGGGAATCCTCTTATATACCCTCAAAGGTAAGGCGGGTGGGAGTTTGTGCCTGATTTCTTCTCAAGCACATTCAAGTGCTGCGGGCCATCCTGCTGTCATCAGAAACTTCTGAGAAAGAGGCAGACTCCAGACTCCATATTCACTCAGGCCCCGAACTCCAGAGGATGCACTGAGCTCTCCCACTTACTCCCTCTCCACCCTCTGCTCCACCCCACTGACAGGACCAACGAGGGTCTTCAGGGTCCCAGTCAAACGAGCATGCATTGGGGTGGAGAGATGCTGGTCTTCCCTTCACTGGGGAAACTTCCATCTCTAAATCATTCTCTTGAGTGCTCCTTCTTTATGTTTATATGGTTTATATACAGCTGTACCTTCTGAATCTGGTGCTGAGCTTAACATCAGCAGGTCAGGCAGTCAGAAGGGAAAGAAGGAAGTAAAGTAGGGGAGAGCAAGGATGAGCTGCAACCCACAGGGATGAATTGGAATCTGGGTCAGTCTCTCACTGCCTCCAAGTCTCCAGCTTCAAAGATGGGGAATTCTGTAGAAGCTGACGCCCTTTGTCATGGAGCAGAACACACATCTGACCCCAGAGTTCAGCTGAAGGAGGGAATCTCATGAGAACTAGAAGAGCTGTGGGCTGGGCTCTTCTGCCTTATGCCTGGAAAATCAGCGAGCAGGTTCCAACAGTATGCTTGAGCTGTAACAGTGTCTCATCTTCTGAAAGTAAAGATAGCTGCTGCTTCACTTCTGTCTTCCCATTCCCATAAGAATTCCTCTTGTGGCCAACCCCAAACCAGACCATACTGAGAAGGGGATTCTGGGAAACATAGCTCAAGCTTAGCTAGGTTGACCCAGTACAAAATACTCCAAGGCCTAAGATTTCTAACTCCAGTGTTTCTTTCACCCCCCCAACCCTGTCTTCTTGTCTTCTCATATAGATGCAATTTTGATATTGGCTAGTGGATAGCGACAGCAGAGCTAATCCCTTAATAGTTCTGGTTGAGAACCTAGCCCCAGGTTTTGGAATGTGGGGTTCCTGATTCTTCTTATTTACAGCTTCAGACCCCAGTCACCATTTCCAAGGCAGTAGAAAAAGTCCCACTATATAAGATTGTATTTACATAAGATTGTATTTTTTTATAGTACTTAAGATTCTAGTTTACAATCCCATTACATAAGATTCTATTTTAAATGAATCTTCTGAGTGGGAAGGGATCAGTACTAGACTGTGCTAGTACAGCTTTAGCTATTTAGACATTTCTATGATCACCTAAAAATGTTCACAAGTGTAATGAGCGAATTCTAAAGTATACATGACAGTTTTACTAATGTAGATCTGTACCACAGGCTGGAAAATCTAAGCCAGTGCTGTGATTTTAGCCCATGCTAAACTATGAAAGGAATGTACAAAATGATATTAAGTAGATCCTTGTTTATCTTAACTATATAATCCATCCCCTTTCTTAGAAATATCAGATTTCTGTAGATCAAAATGTTATTTTTAGCTTGATTCTATTGTATTATCAAATAACTCAGAATCCTTTCACTAGGATATAGTTTTTAGGAAAAACGAGAATGTAATAGACACGGTATTGATTGATACATACAATATATAATTCTAGGACTTGGATTAGAAAGATATTTACTCAGGATATAAATGTAGATATATAATAGAGAAACTTAAGAGATAGCTCATGAGGTTAAATGAACGGTGTTCTACATCGACTCCTAAATGATTTCCTGAATATGTTTTGCTTGTAATTTTTGCTACATTCACCCTTATCCATCCAGTACCAAAAAGGATCTGAGGTGACTGATTTTCTAGATTTAACCTAATCCTATGCATAATTCAAGATAAATAAACTACAAACTGTGTATGATTTATTTTACTCCTCAACTAAAGCTGTAGAAATATTTTCTCTAAGTACTGTTTCTAAATTTGGAGGATGTATTTAAATTCTGTGACTGATTTTTTGAAAGTGAATAAATATAACAAAAACCACCAACTATCCACACACACATGCACACATAGATGTTTAGAAAAAGGCATGGGAGGATACACTCCCACATGTGAGCAGCAGATCTCTTTGAAAGTGACAGCGAGACTGCAGAGGGAGGGAGAAGGGGGATAATTTGGTATCAGGGGAGATAAAAGAGGGCTTCCACTTGTAATTCTCACAATAACTGTGCGTTTTATATACTACTTGTGTACTTAAGGAAACAAACACTGTTCTAATGAAAAGATAACAGATTTTAATTTAAAAGGCATAGATTTGGATCAAAATAATATCAATCTAAACATTCATAATACTGTATGAACATTAGTAATTATAATCTTTTCTATTTTTTTGGCATGAAAAGATCTTTATATTATCATTAATTTTAAAATGTTAAAAAGCTTGCTTTGGGTGATTGCAATTTTATAAAACTATAATCTATCTGTGTACCTATCATCTATCGAGTGTGTGTCTGCTTGTGTTTTTGCATGCGTGTATAAAGGAATTCGCACAAGGCTAATGTATACACTAAAGCATTAAAGTGATCATCTCTAGGTGGAGACTGCATGTGGTCTTTCTCCTCTTATGCTGCCTGTATCTTTATTTTAAAATTTAGGAAATCCCGGTAAAAATTGTTAAATCATAGACTCCATTACATTCAGCATCATTTAAATAAGAATATATGGAAAGAGTACTTTCCACATGACTCTTTCCCACTAGTCTTTATTTTTTACTTGTCCCCTTGGAGATCAGAAGTTGACCCATTATGTACACTCATATAATTTTGAGACCACATACTGTGTGTACAGACATAATATATGAATATGTGCATTTATATATTATCTGTATATACATATCCAAATACAGGAGTAGTAGACTGAAAAATGAATATCTTCACATTAAAATAAGTAACCATTTTTATACAAATAATAAAATATTTTTATTTTTTTAAGGAGTTACATAGATTGGGAGGGAACTGTAGATAGATGTGTTTGTGTACAATCCATTTATTTTTGAACAAAAGCATTTAGTAAATTGTGCTGATTTATTTCCTTCTTTATGAGGAATTGTGGGAAGGATATATATGTGTCTGTGTATAATTATATTACAGACACATACACACACACACACCCAATATAAAATCTAAGGCAGCTATCCCAATTGCTAGTAATCCAGGTAGATTGACAAAAGCTGCAGTACCAAGAGGAGCTCTGGTTTTTCGTGCCCTGGAGTGTTCTCCGTGGTGAAGAGGTCATCAAGTAAGAAATGAAGCAATGAGGCAACACAGGTTCACACAGAATCCGACTGCAGTAGCAAAGAAGTTTCCAAGCATACGGGTGGGTTCAGTATAGTCTCCTGTTTGGAAAACGCTGTCCATTCCCCTTGTGCTGTCTTCCTCTGTCTGCTTTCCAACTTCCTCCCAAACTCCAGCTCAGGTTGCAGCCCCCATGTGTTGGGCTACCCCTTAAAGCCATTTACTTATTTTCTGTCCACTTTCTCATTACATTATTATTAGCCTGAGAAGCCACTGGTCCCCTCTGCACTAGTATCACCTCCCATCCTGCCCATCAGGAGCTGGGATAGAACAGTCCGTGTCCTTCTCCCCAGCCTCAGCAGCCTCTGCGTCCATGGTAGAACTCCAACCATGATCCAAACTCAGCTCTCTCTAGTGATCCCCAGAATAAACACAGCCTACACTCAAGTCCTGCCTGTTCCTCCCAATGTCTCCCCTAAAATCCCTGATTAATTTATTCTGTATCTACCACCTAAACCTGATACATCTTCCCTGTCTTCACTATTACTAATTTAAGGTATTTTTCTGGTCAATACCACCCAACACTCTCTCCAACTATTATTTGTGTCTTTTAAAAATGTCTTTCCTTTCTCTCTCTAAAAGTAAGCACATTTGTATTTCCTCACTCTTTCCTTCTCTGTATCACCTATCAAATCTCCTTCGACTATTTACTGCAAAGATGAAGGTAATTTTGAATTATAATAATAGAAAAAATATACACAATCCTTACCATACAACAATTTATTTTTTTTACATCTTTATTGGAGTATAATTGCTTTACAATTGTGTGTTAGTTTCTGCTTTATAACGAAGTGAATCAGTTATACATATACATATGTTCCCATATCTCTTCCCTCTTGTGTCTCCCTCCCTCCTGCCCTCCCTATCCCACCCCTCTAGGTGGTCACAAAGCACCGAGCTGATCTCCCTGTGCTATGCGGCTGCTTCCCACTAGCTATCTACCTTACGTTTGGTAGTGTATATATGTCCATGCCACTCTCTCACTTTGTCACAGCTTACCCTTCCCCCTCCCCATATCCTCAAGTCCATTCTCTAGTAGGTCTGTGTCTTTATTCCTGTCTTACCCCTAGGCTCTTCATGACATTTTTTTTTTCTTAAATTCCATATATATGTGTTAGCATACGGTATTTGTCTTTCTCTTTCTGACTTACTTCACTCCGTATGACAGACTCTAGGTCCATCCACCTCATTACAAATAGCTCAATTTCGTTTCTTTTTATGGCTGAGTAATATTCCATTGTATATATGTGCCACATTTTCTTTATCCATTCATCCGATGATGGACACTTAGGTTCCATACAACAAATTTTAATCACACTTTATATATAAATTTATTCAATCTGTGTAAAAATTCTTGGGGTCAGTACATTATTAGCCATCACTTATAGATGAGGGAACTGAGGCACAGAACCATTAGACAAGGCCTCACAGCTTGCAAATGCCAGAGGTGGGATTTAAGCCAAGTCAGTGTCAGGTCAGAGGCCAGGCGCTCAATGACTGCAACTCTCCCTCTCACAATCCCTGTTACTGAAGTCCCCGGCCATGTGGTCACTAATCCATGTGTTCACTCTCACACATAAAAGAGTCATGACAGCTAAGTTATAGTCCTAAAGAAGAGGTTTCTGCTGCTTCTCTCTTACCAATTCCTTTCTGGGACCTTAGTCCAAGAACTTGATGGTAAGGAAAGTTAGTTAGCTGTTACTAAAAACAAGCCAAACAAAGACCTGGTTTGTTGCTATAATCTAGCCTTGGATATTCCCTTGAACAGCCATTTATTTGCTAATAAGAACAAACATATTACAGATCTGAAAGGGGTAAAAACATGTACTGAAATACCTACTATGTACCAGACATTAGTCTAGGTATGTTCACCTGAATTAACTTGTTTAAGAAGATGATAAGGGACAGGTATGACCTTGGAGCAGAAGGCTATCTGAAGTCAACACCAGGAATAATACAGAATATTAAATTTAAATGGGGATAAATGCTTCAGTTACTAACATAAGAGAAAATGAAATGACACTGGGGATCTACTGCCATTCAGATACTGAGCAGTCTGAAAAAGCAGCCTACTCAATTATAAAAGCTACAACAGACTGACTCTTAAATCATACCCACTATATGTTTTCACGATAGAGTTCAGCGAGAACATGGAAATAAAATCCTTGGTCCAAAGGTTTGAAATGATCCATCTGACCTGACATCAAAGTAGTGCAACAGAATAGTTAATAAGATCAATACACAAAGGATGAGTTTCTCATGCTTGCTTTTAAAGAATATTTAATGTTAAGCACTCTGCACTTGCATGGAAACACAAAGGGAACTCCATAGTGAGGTAAGCAGGAGGTAATAGAGAAAAGGGACAGAATTACTAGCCTTGGTTACTGTTAATAATTACCTGGGTAGCAATGATTGCTTTTGGAAATTACACAATCTTTGTGGCTCTCACTCATTTGTGACCTCAGATTTCACTTGGATTGGAAACCAATGGGTTTCATTTCACTGGCATTCAGAAACTCCCCCACCTACCACCACCAATCCAAGATACGTTCAAGTACCTTTTCTCTGATCTTGCTTAGAAAGCACTCATCTGTGGGAGAAGAGGCACAATCTGTTTGGCCTTAAGGTACCTACTTTTTAAATTTACCCAGCTCTTGGCTCCTGGTGATTTTGTTCAGGATTAGAGAAGAGTTAGCCAAATGCCCAGAGAAGCAGCTGTTCCTCAAAAGCAAACTGGGAAGGAAAACAAGAGGCCATCCTGCCCCTCAGCCGGGGAAGGCAAATGGCTGGCCAACATGTCCAAAAAGGAACGTCTTTAAGGAGTGCCCACCGTTCAAATTGAGAATATATTTTCCAGTGAGCTAAGGCCCATGGAGGACACCCTAGAGCTAGGAGCTTCTGTTCCGTAAAAGAATATTGTACTTAGGCAGAAGAAAGAGCCAAAGAAGACTGAGCTGGTTACTCTAGCCTTTAATTTGCCGCATCTCCACGGAAATGCTTTCCCATTTCCCCAGTTGTCTCCGTAAATCAATTTAGAGCTGCTTTGCTTAGACTCCAGGCAGACAGAGTGGAATCACAGCCCTTCCAAGAGGTGTGAGTTTCTCCCATTTATCATCCTGGGTGCTTACTTCAAAGCCTGGTTGGAGAACTACTTAAAGGAAAACAAATCCAAACAAAATGGGACTGTGCTGTCTGGATTTGGTTAAAAATCTTGAGAATGTGTGGCAGAAAATTCCAAGCACAGACCTGGAAAGCAACTGGCAAGAGACCTCACAAAGGGCTTAAAAATAATAAACAATTGACGAACTCCCACCCACAAACACATCCCCACACGCAAGCCTTGGGACTGGAATAGAAATGTGAACTTTGCTGGAACTCACATTTGGCACAGGAATTGGCTTTTCCGGCTTTGGCCTTCAGCAAGTAGGTTACTACTGAATTACTAACACCACTGCCGAGCTTGACAGCCTTTTCACATTTATTGGTTCCCATTCAACCCTGTAAATAGTTAAGCGGGCGGTGGCATTGGAATGTGATTATGTGATTGTATGTCATTAAAATTAGTGGATTCTCTGGTAAGAAAAGCGTTGGAGTTTACAAACGTAAAAAGACTATAAAAATATATGCATGTATGTGGTATGTGTGTCTGTTTGTATTGATATATCTAGCTAATTTCAGTCACTATAAAAAGAGAAGAGAGAAGGTTTTAAGGCCAAAAAAGAGGTCTAGTCCCAACGCATGAAGCATCTGAAGAGTTTTGGACTAGTATTTTCAAATGTTTTTCAATCTGTGGACATCTGTTGACTTACTGAAAAACACCTGAGGGGCAAAGTAAAGCCTAGTAATTCAGCCATCTGGTCATCTTCTTGTTCAAGCATCTGTCCTTCTATATCCTCTTCCCTAGGCCACCAGACCAGCAGCTTTCAATTCTTTTTAATCTCAGTCTATTGTAAGAAATGCTTTTTACAATGCCGCTCAGGATATTCACAACGCATTCATAGATACTGTGGAAATAAATGTTCATAAAATAATACCCTAAGTTCATTTTGGTATTTTCTATTCTATTCTATTCTGTTTTATTTTCTTTTGTGCTTGTCATGACCCACTAACTTAATTTTATGTCTTACTAATGAATTGTGTCCTGCTGTTTGAAAACCCTGCGCTAGAATGTATTAACCTTAAGTGCAGAAATTATAATCGCTCTGTATCCCAACTCCTAACACTTGGCCACTTGGTAAGCATTTGTTAAATAAATGAGTGGTGAATAAATAAATGAATAAGTTGAACCTAATATTCTAATTCAGTATATAAAGCAGGAATGTTGGCCAACCTGGAAATCTATTTAATTTACAAATTAATCACAAAAGATACAAGCATAAAATAAAAGATAAGCATCACCCTCAGGTGGTAGGTGATTTTGGATATTTGGGTGAACATTATTACCTGTTGGCCAGCTCCGCCATTGTTGTCATTGTCATCTTCATTGTACTAGTAGTAGTGGTATTAGTAATAATATTAAATATGACAGTAGCAATAATACTAGCCCACACTTGTTGATCAGCAACCATGTACTAGTTTCTTTGTCACCAGATAGAGCTATAAAGATGGACGCCACTAGTTTCCACTCTTAAAAAGCTTCTTCTATGGCATTCTTCTCATGCGTCTCCCAGTCCAGAAACCAGAAGTCCTGAAATCCTAATCACAGGTGACTTTACAGCTGTTGGCTAGTATAGAAAAAGGGCAGTGATGTCTACCAGAGAGGAAAAGGTGGGAGGGTCAACACCCCCGTGCTAACAGCTTTTACAGACAGCTGCTCAGTGAGCAGAGAAGCGAGGAGATAGGAAAGAAGACAGCGGTGCATTACTGCTATTAATGAACTGCTCAGGACGACTTTTTTGTCCTTAAAGAGAAATAGTAAACTATCCTGTGGAAACCTTGCCACGATAGCAGGGAATTATAATGTATTGGTTAAGAGCTTGTTCTCTGGTCGGAAGAATTTGTTTTCAAATCCTAACCCGCTTACCAACTGTGTGGTGTTGGTTAAGTTGTATATTTTTTCTTTGCCTCAGGAATAAAATGGGGACCATGTATGATCTATTTCATCAGGCTGTTTTAAAGCAGAGGTCACATATACAACTGCCTCCAGGGGCCTGTAGTGAAGGGGGTCAAAATTAGGGAGTGCTGTGAAATATAGAAAACTGAAGAGCACAGGCACCGTATAAAGACATCCAAATTTACATTCAGAAAACAGAGTTTCAATCTATAGGCCAGATTGGCTTGCATGCCACCAGTTTGCAATTAAGTAAGACAGAAATCATAAAACACTTCTCACAGAGACTAGCACATAGTAAGCACTCCATAAGTTGAAACTATTATTAGCTATTATTTCATCACATTTAAAAAAATCTCTGGAGCTATTTGCAGATTCTCTTTAAGAAAGAAAATAAATGGCCTCAGAATTACTCCTTTGCCTGCCTCAGTAAATGGCATCATTAAAAATAAACGGGCCAAAAAAAAAAGAGAGAAAGAAAAATAAATAAATTAACGGGCCTTAGGCCAATCCACGGATAAAATAAGTAGAGGAGCCTGTAGTCGATTGTGTGCAGATGAGAGAATGTACATAAGCTCACGGTTAGTAAGCTAGAACCACCCCCGAGGGGAAGGGAACTCATAAGGGAGACCCCTGGGCCTACGTTTTGAGGACTCCTATACTATTGTAACAGTGAGCATCAAGATAGTCCCTTAAAGAAGCAGAGAAGAATGAATTCCAGCCAGCTGGTATTAAACTCCAGCCCTCCCTTCCAAGGCAAAGTGATACCAGAAGGTTTTAGAGTCAGGCAGACGTGGGTACAAACCTCATTCCCCCCACTTGCAACATACAAGGTGGGTTTAACCAGTCAGCCCTACAGGAGCGTCCTCTGTTGTGTCAAGGATGATAATGGGTTAGCATTAATGACCCAGTAGCATAAAAGGGGCTCAATACTTTTAACCTTCCTTCCTCCCCATTTCCTGTGAATTGTTTTGAATTGTTGAGGCTTATTTTTTCCTTAAACATCATCTTAATTTCCATCTGTGTGAAAATGGGAGCAGGATGGTGCCCAAAGTCTCATTTGGCCTGCAGGCTCCTTACCCCTCTACTCCCTTCCCTGTTTAACTCCCATGGGTCCCAAATGACCCAAATGGCTTCCCACCCTTCCCTCCCTCTGCCGTCATTCACAGAAACGTGCCATTCTGCTTGGGCTTCCCCCCTGCCTCACAGAGTCCATCAGGCTTACTAGAAAGCTCCCCAAAGGGCAATAAAAAGTTTATGTCAATCTCACGCCCACCTGCAGCATCTCTAGAGTACACATCCTCCTGTCCGTCCTCCTCCTTTGATTCCGGGCTTTGTAAATCTTTTACCAGATGTTGTCAAAAGCCTGGCAGATCCCCAAATCCTTCCCTGATAACACTCGGTCTCTTTAAACAACCTGGCAGCACTTCTAAGTGAGAAAAAGCCCTAAAATAAAATACACCGTGTTTAGTCTCTAAGGTCATTTCCTGGCTTTGTCCTGCAGTTTCTGTTTCCTCTAACTAATCACCAAGCGACAGTCCTGGATTTATTGTGGAGGCTACTTGAAAGTTTGGGTGAGCCTCTCAGGCAGACTACGTACCTCCTCCATCACTCTCCCACCCACTCCCCAGCAATTTATCACTTGCTGTGATTTAGTGTGGAGGCTTGAGGTGCAGCTGTAGCAGGAGCCAGATCTTTGTCACTGAAGCTTTTCAGGAGGCAGAGGGGCCAAGTCAGCACGGCAGAGCATTGTGGGCACAGTGGAGCCCATGCATCACCGCCTGTTCAGGGCAGCCGCCTTCCACATCCCTGGCAGAAACTGGCAGTGGGAGCTGTGCGTCTACCTTGGCATGCTCATCATCCATTTCCAACTTTTATAATGATACCTTACCTTCTTAAAGTATTTATATGGGCAAGGTGAATAGCTTTATTTCATTGACTATTCACAACAGGCATGTGAGATAAGAACTCTTATCATACAATTTTTAGAGACGCCACAGCTCAGCATGGCAACCTGAGCATGTCTGACTGCAGAGTCCATGCTCTTAAACCCAGTCTTTGTTGAGCTGTCCTATACTTGACCCTCAGTGCTGATCCTCCAGTGTTGAAGCATTCCTGATTGTGAGGAAGAATAATGATAGTGAAATTTACTGAGCACTTATGAAATGCCAGGCAGTTTAGAGAAACTATATGGATTATTGCATTTAATGCTCACAATAACCCTAGGAGTGGTTACTCTTTTGAGCTCCATCTTACAAATTCCCGTTCCACTGCAGAACCAGAATGTGAAGCCAGGCAATACGACCTTTAATTCTGATACAAGCTAAAATTACTGGGACGTGTGTGTATATGTGTGTGTGTGTCTGTGTCTGTGTATGGTGGGAGGGTGGAATGAAACAAGCAGTGTAACAAATATTATAGTGTGACGAGCCCCATGTTAGAATTACACAAAGGGTGCTCTGGATGCAAAGAAAATGGGCCTATTCTTTTAGTCCATTCATGCTACCTTAACAAAATACCACAGATTGGGTGGCTTACAAACAACAGAAATTTATTTCTCACAGTTCTGGAGGCGGGGAAGTCCAAGATCAAGATGCACAGATTCAGTGTCTTGTGAGAGCCCACTTCCTGATTCATAGATGGTTATTTTCTGCTGTGTCCTCACATGGCAGAAGGGGTGAGGGAGCTCTCTTTTATAAGACACTAATCCAAGTCATGAGGGCTCCATCCTTATTATCTAATCACCTCCCAAAGGCTCCACCTCCAAATACCATCACATTGGGGGTTAGATTTCAACATACAAATTTTGGAAAGACACAAACATTCAACTTATAGCACCCACATTAAACTTAAGGTTTTTGGATTGGCATCACAGAGTAGGTGATGTTGGAGGTGAACTTTGAAGGAGTAGGTGTCACCACATTAGAATGTTTAATAGGGTCTCTCTGGAGCACACCTTGCAGACATAGGGAATAGCATGTGCAGAGGCATGAAGCACCAGGGGCAGGGTTGGGACAGATGGGGTGTGGCTGGAGGGAAGGGGCGTGGCATGAAGTGGCTTTAAGAGTAAAACAGAGGCCAGACATGAAAGGCCTATTAAGTTATTCTGTCACATTTGGAATTCATTCTGAAAGTTATGGGGAGGTTTGAAGGGTTTTGAGAAAAGGAGTAGGGGGGGGCCACATATGTGTTTTTTGATAAATCATAATCTAAGGGAGGACCAAAGAGGAAGTCATATGTAAGGTCTGAGGAGGGGGCAGCAAGGAAGAGGCTGCCACAGTAACTGAGCTTAGCATTTACTTAGGGAGGAGAACCTGAGCTCCTCTCATACAATCATGTAGAAGTGTCGTGTGCTGATGCAATTGCTTCCCTTAGAAGACTCCTAATGCCATACAATGAGAAGGGAAGGGACCAACTAGCTGTACCGATAGGGTGAGCCAGTCATCTGGTCACTCATCATGTTTCCTCTGCTCCTGTGGGCTCTGGGGACTCTACATAGCATCCTGCACAAACCTCACCCTTTCCAGCTCCCTGTCTTTGCTTATTCGGAATTTGTTGTCTGCCTCTGACAGTATGACTTCTACAGCTCTCAGTATGTGCCAGGCACTGTTGTAAGAACTTTGTAAATATTAACTTATTTAATTCTCAGAAGGTGTGTAGGTGTGATATTACAATAATCACACTTTTACAGACAAGGAAACCATTAGTAACTATTTAGTGAAATGAACCCTTTTAAAGGAATCACCAGGAGAGAAGAGAAAGGACAGCAGCCGTTGTGTTGTCTCTTAGAATGCGATGCAGTGTAGCTAAGTGGTGAATTTCCCTAGTCATGGCTCCCATCCACTCTCACCTCACACCTTCACCAGCACTTCCCGCCAGGGGAATCCCTCTCTGTGAGGAAAATATTTGTTAGACCGCTCTGTTATTTCTTGGCCCCCAACAGAAATGTCATGTATGCTGTGACAATGCCACCTGCCTTTGATAAAACGTAAAAGAACCAAAGACATAAATTTTATTCTGAATGTATATATACACACACTTTATAAGCAGGAAAACATTTATTGAAATGCTAAGAATTTGTTAAATTAAAAAAATTAAAGAGTAAGCCACTAACAAATGGATTATAAATAAGTTTTAAAGTAATGGAGAATAATTGTGAGGAAAGTATGTACTTTTTGTTTTTTTTAATCAAAAGATTGTTGGGAACATTAACAATGTCTATGACAGAGTTGTTTGAGGATTCAGTGAGATGGGATTCAATGCAGAGAGCCCCTGTGAGACTGGGCGTGGAGCACAGACTCAGGAGATGTCAGGTCCAGGGAATAGGTTCCCAGGGACAGAACTCCAGTCTGCAGGCCAGCCCCAAAGCTGACCAGGACTTTAGCCCTTGTGGGCAGACAACCCAGGACTCAGCCACAAGTTGCCTCTGCTGCTCTAGGGACAGTAGTATGCTGGTAAATGTTTAATAATTAGCGCTGGGGAAAAAAAAGAAAAGGAAAAGCTCTTCATTTGAGTGTGCTCCAATTTCTGTAGTGTAAATACTCCCATGATGATTGATTTCAGGCTGCTAATGTGATGTCAAAGGATGTAGAGTTGGGAAGATTTGCATAGCTGGCTCTTGTGAGCCACCATCTGTATTTCCAGCACACAACTTTCTTGGGGGACTCTATGTGTCCAGGCTGGTGGGCTCCTGCCTTGCTCCTAAGGCCTGACTTATACCTTGGACACCCAGCTATTAACCAACCACCTTGTCTGGAGCTTTGGTGGGAGTTACCCTGGATCATTTTAATTGATTAATGCTTTGGGTGGGAGTTGAGGTTGGAGCTGCTCTTGTCTCTTTCAAATGGGAGATAACCCGATTTAAATTCCCTAATTCTCTCTGTTACAATGACTTTAAATCTCTTCACTGTTTAATTAACAGAGAAGGTTTGCTCTCATGTATATTTGGCCCAGAGCAATTAAGCCACCAGCAAAGTTTGCAGGGAAAGGAAGGATGATCATTTAATTAGAGGTTAAATAATGAATTATTAATTATTGAATTGAGTTAGCATTCACTCGTTTGTAAAGTGCAATAATTACATCTTTTGTGTTTTAATATGGAACTGTGTTTTATAATTATCTGCTAAGTCAGTTATGTAACCATTAGCATTTTGCCCAAGGGTCAGGTTACCATTGTTTTTTGTCCTCTACAGACTGCAGATGACAGAGAAATACAGTAACTGTGTTCTTTCACATAAATGGTATCCTGTTTACAGTAAAATGTTAGACAACTTGGGTCACTGAGTCAACTAACTCACTGCAGTTAATGTAGACAAAGGGACAGACAATTCTGCGTTATTTGCAGTAGAAGGAATTGTGTCAAAAGGGAGAGTTTCCTGCTGTGAATGAGGTGGTGGTAGGAGCCGGTTCTAGTAGGGACCAGGAAGGACCCAAGCCAAGGAGGAGTGGTGGGGTGAGGTGAGGATGGGCATGTGGGTGAGGAAACACACACAGCGTGAAGACCGCTTCTAATTCAAGCTGACTTAACCATTCCTCATTCCCAGCAGCTGATCAAAACTAGAAAGTAACAAGGCACAATTCCAATTTCTTTCTTTTTCATCTGGTGTCCTTTGCCTTTTTGTCAAACACCCCTTTGAGAATCTAAAAGATATTCTCTGAATAATGTACCCACAGCACTTGCACAAAAGGTTGAATGCAATTTCAGAGTTCATAGGCCCCTGAAGTCCCCTCATGAACTCATCTAATGACACTCAAATTTGAGCATGAAGGAGGATTATTTGGGAAGTCATGTTAAATGCAAATTCCCAAGCCCCACACCCACAGATTTGGATTTCCTGGGTTTGGAAATCTGCATCTTAAACAAACACTTAAGGGAATTTTGATGTGTCTGAGAAATGAGACCCCACGGTTCTGCAGGTTAAATATCCCTCTTAGTGTTTTCAAAAAGACCTTGAGCAACATGAACATAGTGAAAAGAATCAGAGCATCCGACTCAGACTTGGACCCAAGGTCAAATTTCTCCCCTTAATTGCCGGGCATGTCATTTAATGGTTTTTAGGCTCAGTTCCTTCATCTGTGAAGTGGCTATGATACCTAACTTGCATGGCAGCTAAGAGAGAAATAAATGAGAAAACCAATTGGAAAATGCTGGCTGTCAGAAATGTTCGTGATCTCCCTTTTAATCTTTGGTAGATAAGGTAGAATCTTGATAGAAACAGTTTGTAACAATGGAAAGAATTCTCATTTCAGTGCCTATGTAGAACTGAATAGTTGCTGAAGAAGTGCATGATTTTTAGTATGTATTGGCAGCATTCTGTCAAAGTATGTCATTCTAGCTTTGATATGATAAATTATAAATATCAAGGCCAGGGAGGAAGGACATTAGAATGGAAATTTTAGGGACCACCTTAGCACTATAAATATTTTTCTAAACTAGACTGGAGTAGTGAGGGTGAAATTGGCCAAAGAGAGAAAGTTACAGACATGGGAGTAGTTTTATCAAAGATCTGAAAAAGAATTGAACATACCTCAAAAACACTTTCAGCTCCATACTAGAAGTCTTCCATGCCTGGTTATCAACTTACCCCTTCCTAGAAAATGGTTTCAATCTGCCTAAAATTTTTTCTTTACCATAGGAATATTCATCAGGTTTTGTAACAAAAGTTGATGTAAAAGCATAAAATTTGCTCTACACAAATTCCATTTGTGAACTGCATCTCAAATGAAACAAAAGATGCCTGTATTGATTTTTTGGCAGCTTTCTTTAAGACACTGCATTACATTTGCCTTCACCCCGTTCTTCAAGATATTTTACAAATCCACTAAGCTGAAGGGGGAGATGTGCTTATTCCTAAGCACTCTGGCTCCTTTAAGATTCAAGAACCAGTAGATACTGTAAAATAGAACTAGTATTGATCCTGCATTTGTCTGAGAATGCTCAGTAGGAAAAAAAAATCTCAATTTTAAGGGCGCTTATATTACAAAATTATATTGGTGAACCTGGGTAATTGAAATTCATACTGTATTTCCTCTATGGGAATATCATAAATCGTGACATTTCCCAGGTTTTCTCAAATAATCCATTTTTCTAGAATGTAGTTAAAATATGCTATGTAACTAAATAGAAAAGATAGTAGAAAAAATAATGTGCTAGTTTTAGAAGTTGAGGGGAAAAATAGAAACAATGAATTTAGTGGAATACTCTTGACCAAGTCTTGAGTCCTGCTTCTGACTTTTCCTGACTTTGGGAAAACCGTTTAAGCTCTCAGAATGTCTACAGTGCTTAGATATGCATGCCCTTAACTTGTCTGGAATGATGTAAATTCTAACTAACTTTGTTAAATTAAATTGTGGTGATTAAATAAGACAGTACTTGTAAAGCACTTAGAGTGCCCATCATAAAGTAAGTGCTCAGTAAATACTAACGAGGATTATGAATATTATTCATTTTGAGTTGTTGAAAATGTAATTATGATATATAGGTTTGCTAAGAATATGCTAGTTCCTGGAAAAGCAGAGACTTGTAATGAAAAATGAAGCTGCAGAAGAAAATCTCTATCAAGATTTTGAAAGGGGCATCTGTCCACTTTTGAAAGGTTTAAAGGTTGGTGATGCTAGGTTTTCATCTCACCCAAATTTCTTAACAACACATCTGCCTTTCCTGTTCCTAGAAAGGGAATTATCAGTAGCAGAACAATTCATCCTTATCTGAAATGGCTAGGATTATATTTTAGCTCATATAGGAGTAAAGAGGGAGAAGAAAAAGGACAAGGAGAAGTAAAATGATTCACGAAGTTAACTGGAAAAGAATTAGAAAACAAAAAGAGAAAGGATGGGGGGAGAGTATGAGGTTGCTAAAAACTGAGTGATTCTTTCTGAAGAGAAGTTGTGGAAAGCAAGAGACGTAGCTTCAAACAGCTCTGCACACCATCTTCCAAGTGGACATTTTGGTTAAGCTCTGGGGCAAGAATGAATAAAACACCAGTCCCATACAGACTATTTGTAAGTGAGGTGCTTAGGACTCGAGCAATGTCTAACACAGTGGTTCTCACCTGAGGGTGATTTTACCCCACAGGTAGTATTTGGCAATGTCTGGAGACGTTTTTGATAGTCATGATTCTGGGAAGAAGGAAATGAAGGGCAAGGGATGAGGTGTGCTTCCAGCCTCTAGTGGGTAGAAGCCAAGGATCCTGCTAGACATCCCACAATGAACAGCCCAGCCTTCACACAAAATTATCCAGCCCAGGGCTTCCCTGGTGGCGCAGTGGTTGAGAGTCCGCCTGCCGATGCAGGGGACACGGGTTCGTGCCCCGGTCCGGGAAGATCCCACATGCTGCAGGGCGGCTGGGCCCGTGAGCCATGGCCGCTGGGCCTGCGTGTCCGGAGCCTGTGCTCCGCAGCGGGAGAGGTCACAACAGTGAGAGGCCCGCGTACCGCAAAAAAAAAAAAAAATTATCCAGCCCAAAATGTCAGTAGTGCCAAAGTTAGCAATCCTGACCGAAGGCGATCTCACAAGATTATTTTTAGGATTATGATGGCAATATTATCACTTTAAAAGGCTAGGTCTGCTAATATCAGAATTGGCAGAGTTCAGAGAAAATGTGATCATTTTTCATTGTCTGATAAAGTAAAGGTTGGATCCTCCAGAGCTTCAGCCCTTTGGGCTCATCTTAATTCCAAAGCATGATAAGCTCTTTTAAAATCAAGTCTCCTCAAAATATTCCTGTATAATTAGGGGCACTGGCTCTGGGTCTAGGCTTCCTGGACTTGAATTCCAGCTCTGCCATACTAGCTGTTCAAGCCTGGACAAATTTCTTAACCTCTAAGCTTCAACTTCTTTATCCTTTAAATGGAGATCATGAGAAGACCACCCTCAGGAAGTTGGGGGAGATAAATATTAGTTATTACCCTCCTCATTGTTGTAATTGTTTACTCTCAGGCTGCCTGGGTCTCTGTGCCCAATACCCCAGTAAGGACTTGCTGCTCCTTGGTTACTTCTAAGGGTAGAACTATGCAGTGTCACAGGTGAAAAGTTCAGGACGGGAAGCCTCTCAAGGCAGTGCTCTTTGCACTTGACCACATGAATAAAAATTCAGTCCATATTTCAGAAACACTGAGTGTGAGGCAGTTTGAGACGTGGAGCTTTTCCTTCTCCTGCCCTCTTCCCTTCCATGATCTTTCTTCAGCAGAAATCAGTAAAAGTACAAGAAAAAAAGGCTTTTCCCCCAAATATAAAATCAGGAGTTAAACTAAAACCACAAGCCTCCTCATTTGCATTTAAAAAATACTAGTTTCACAAAAAAGAAGCAAAAATGAATTGTTAGATTACAGGCTTGATATCATAGCGGCACGGATAATGGGAAGAGCAAAGCTACATGGAAGCAGAGAATAATTTCTGCTGCTAAAGAGGCAGGGAAGATAAGCCAAGAAAGGTGCTAGAATGAAAGAATCAAACTGAATTTTTAAAACAAGTTATATAAATTTTTAAAAAAGCAGACTCAGAATGTGTTTTTTAAGTAAGAAAAATGGATGGGTCTTAGATGGAAATGGAAATTCAACATAATATAAAATGTCACAGGAATAATAGACTAAGAGGGAACAGATGTTAAAACTTAAATTAAAAAGGTGTGGGTGAGGGAGAAAAAGAAAGCAAGAGGAAAATATAGACAGAGAGGGGAAAAGGATGTGGCATAGTACGGTGGAAAGATGCTGAAACAGAGTCTGGACCCCTGAGTCCTAGCTCTGGTATGTCTCGCTCTGTGACCCTGACAAAAATCCCTAAACTTCCTTGGGCCTCGATCCACATGAAGAGTGGGCTAGATGGGGTCTGCTGCATCTAGAGCATGCTGGGCTTGCCCTGGTTAATTGCAGGAGTCTGGGGCCGACCAGGAGGAGCTGGAATCTGGAATTGGGCATGCCTGTGGAAGTGGGGCAGCTAGGGGAGGGGTTGGGTCAAGGGGTGGAAAGAAAGTCCAGTCTAGGGCAGAACCCAGGGTCTGGAGGCTACAAAAACAATGATGGGCACTAGGGGGCAGAAGAAGCTATAGCAAAGGTGTGCCTACGGTGACCCAACTATAGCAGGTGAAACAGGCAAGTAGGAGATTGGCATTGTGGAAATTGGCAGTAGGGCCCCAGTTCCTGGGCTTTGGTTTGGGGACACGTTTCTACTCCCTAGTGGCTCACTGGTGGGACAGCTTGGAGCTCAGTGCCAGAGACACAGAGGAACTGGGCACGGGGGATGAAAATGGCAATGCAGCTGTTAAGAATTAGAGAATGTGGTGGCCACCAACTCACAGAAAGGAGGATAAAAGTCTCTCCTGTATTGGGAGGGGCAGGACTGGAATATAGGGAAGAAATAGCAAGGAGCAAGGGTGCCAGTTAAGGGGACATTGAGAAAGTTCTCTCAAGCTCTAATATTCATCCATTCCACTCAGCCTGGGGTCAAAATTACATGTGGGGCTCTGAAGATGTGTTGACTTGCAGTCGTGTCTCACGGCTTCACTTCCCAGCTTTGGGACGTTGGGTGAGTGATTGAACATTTCTAATGTTCGATTGTAAAACAAGGTTGAGAATATCTACCTCATAAGGTTGTTGTGAAGTCAAGAATGATGGAACATTTTTTTTGTTGTTAGAGAAATCTTGATGTTAAATACAACAAAAGAAGGTATATGTGAGAAGTTTGAGAGATACTTTTGCTCTGAGGAATGTGAAAAGCAGCAGAGAAACTCATGCTAATACATACAGTGTAGAATGATTCCAGGTTTAGGGTGGGAAAGAGAGTTGGTTAAGACAGAATAATGAATCAAATGCTGGCCCTGCTGTTGCCAGGACTTCTGAACTTATAGCAAGACACAAGAGGGCCTTGCCAGCTCCATCCCAATGTGCATCACCCAGTTCTTTTGAGCTTCCACCAAATGACCAAGACAAACATTGCTTCAAGTACAGGAATCTGAGTTCCATTTGGGTCTGCTTGCCCAAGTTCCACTTTCAGACTTGTCCTTTTTGCCTGCAGGAAAATGTATGAAGTAAGTTCTGAGGTTCTAGGTAGGTCCAGAACTCTCTGGAATTGCCCAGAATTCCCCATGGCTTCCACTTGACCATGAAGAGGCGAGTAAAGTCAAACATCAGGGCTGTTGATAGCTGGTGTCCCACCTGGGAAGCTAACCCAGGGAAGGAGCATTACTCAGAGCCTGCTTGAGGTGCTTTCCACGTGCCCTTTGTGGCTGAATCCTCACGACAAACCTGAGAGTTAAGCCTTTTGTCCACTGGTGTCAGATGAAGTTTAAAGGTTTACTTATTTTCTGTGCGTCACACAGCCTATAGAATTGGGAGACTTGAGCATAGGCTTGTTTAACTCCCAAGGTGGTGCTGTCATTATTCTACAAGAGGCATCTCTGCTAATAATAGGCTCTGAATTTTTAGACCATTTAGTTTTTTAGAAGGAGCAAAGTCTAAAAGTAAGGCAAGTTAACCTGTATATATGCACGTGAACACGAGGGGTGTATGTGTGTGGGAGAGAGAGAGAGAGAGGCATTGCTTCTTGCATGCACAGAGCAGCAGCCCCTCCCCATTCTTTTTCATTCCAGTGTAATCTATGCACATGCAAAATAATTACTTCTTCCTGTAGGAAGTGTCAGTCCTCCAAGCAAAGAAGAAAAGGCTACAGCATATGTTACCGACACATGTTTTCGCTAGTCTTGTCTCTGTTCTGCCTGCTGTGGCAATCAGCTTTTGCAAATACTGTCACTTACCAAATACAAAAAGCATGTGAATGCCCAGCCAATGGCCTGGGATAAACACAACCAGGCTTTCTGACTTGGAACATCCACCCAGAACAGAGGCTTTGTTTCAAAAGAACAAAACCAGACTTGTATCATCAAAATCATTGGGGAGAGAGAGGGGGCAGTGAGGGTAGAGGAAAGACATGGACCCAACCCAACACACTGCTTTGGGTAACCTCATACATATGAAAGAAAATTGATAGTATTTGATAGTGGAGGTGCTCAACCCAGCCAAGCCAAAGATTGGGTGGGGCTCAAAAGCACTGCTGGAAAAGTTGGTATCAGGCCAAATGTCTAAGTAGCCAGTTGGGGGTCTGAGAAGCACATGCACAGAAGGGCTTTGAGCTCTGCCTCTTGGCAAGATGCCCACCCATCAGGTTCTTCCAGAGGGTGTGTTGGCAATGGGCACTTCTAATCCCAGAAGCCCTTGACAGGTAGGCTGGCTGCCGAGACCCGCCCCCCTCCCCTTCCCCCTCAGGTGCCAGACTCTGCACTTTGGCCACGGCAGCTCCAAGAACTGCTATGAGACAAAGGAGGGGAGTCTGGCACTTAGAGCGGGGAGCCTGTCATCTCCTGGAGGGGCATTTGTTGGGTGCTTCCTGGCCTGGGGAGTGTGGCACTGAGGGGTACACTGTCCCTGGTGGGCACTCTTCTAGGCAGTGTGTGCTCAGGGCTGTGAAGGCATCTCCCCTCTCCACCCAGATTCCCTTTGCTGGGCCACAGGAGAGGAAGCCACAGGGTCCAGGAGGAAGATTCTGAGCTTAGATTCTTACTGGGTTCTTGGGAAAGTTGCATATTTTCTCTCACCTAGTAAGTTGGAGATGAAAATTATGCAGTGACCCAGAAGATAATAAAAGAAAGCTGATGTGGAGCTACAGAGCTTTAAAGTGCCGGGCTTCCCTGGTGGCGCAGTGGTTGAGAGTCCGCCTGCCGATTCAGGGGACACAGGTTCGTGCCCCGGTCCGGGAAGATCCCACGTGCCACGGAGCGGCTGGGCCCGTGAGCCATGGCCGCTGAGCCTGCGCGTCTGGAGCCGGTGCTCCACAATGGGAGAGGCCACAACAGTGAGAGACCTGCGTACCGCAAAATAAAAAATAAAGTACACAACCCTGGGATGGAGCTACCATCATTATGCCTAATTATACAGGTGAGGACATCAAGGTGTAAGAGGTTAAAAACTTGCCTGAGGTCACAGACAGTGAGTTAATGGGGTTTGAAACTGGTAACCTGGCCCTGGAGTCATGCTCCCCACATACAGAACAGCTTGTGCAAAGGGCCTGTGGTTTAGCAAGCAGCAAACAACAGATCTTCTTAACCCCAGGCTAGACAGGCTCCTAGCTGCTATCGTATAAAGTCTTTCCCAATACTGGCAACTCTCCTTTCCTGAGAAGAATTCTAGCAAGGGCAATGTCCTCCCTCTTCTTTTATCTGTAAGGCACCTTTCATGGTATTAATTCACAGCCGTTTTTAGAGCCAAGGCCTGAGGGTGAGTGGACCCAAACGAAGGAGGAAAGACAAGTGCCCACTGTGTGGAGTGGCCGGGAAGTGTCTCATCAAGGAGGCTTGTTGGCATCTGCTAATTGCTTCTGGAAAAAGAGAAGAAAGGAAAGGGCTGACCCAGCAGGCTTCTCTGTTGCATCTGGAGACTGTAAGTCACAGAGCAAGGAAGTACTTAAGCAGACAAAACCATATCTTCTGCCAGAATGGCAGCACCAAGAGCTTTTTCATGGGCACTTAAAATTGGTTGTCAACAGAAATGCAAATTGAGCCCATCTTTATCTTGAAGCCGTATGTCCTCTGGGATAGAAACAACATTTCCCCTGCTGAGAATGCTGTTTAGGGTTTACTTGGTTTACAGCTTAAGCGAGAACTGTATGGTAATCAAGGCGGGGTGGTAAAAGGAAAAAGAGAACCCCCAAGAGTTACAGCCAAGCCTCGACAGTCTTTTGAAAGAAAAAAAGAATTCACGAGCTACTCATCTCCACCCATCCTCAGAGAATCTCATTTGCTATTTGATCTCACTTACTGCCTTTCAATTTTTTCAAGCAGTTTTCTGTCTCCTTAAAAGTGTTTCTTCACAGTAAATTTCCAGGCTATATTCTATCTACTTTCTCATAAAACCCATGACTGTTTTTGTTTTTTAATTTCTCATTCCAGTCTCCACATGGAACAACCAGGAAGATCACTTAGGGAGCCTTTGTTTCTTACGGGACTGCTATCCCTCTTCTTTATTATGTAATTTAGTTCATAGTGCTAGAGCTTGGGAGGGCGTCATGTTCTGCAAGAGTCTATCAAGGAAGACTGAAGTCCAGAACAACATGTGCCCAGTTTAGGATTATCCTATTGCATAGGATTCTATGAGATAATCCTCATGAAGTACTTAGCATAGCACCTAGCAAGAGTGAAAAGTCAGGTTAGATGTTAGCCATTATCATTATTAAGATAAGGGGACCAAAAGCAGTAATTGGAACCAAGGTTAAAGTAGATAGGTTAGTTAGTTAGTTGATAGATAATAGTTAGTACGAGTATATAAATAAGTAGGTAGGCTGGTAGGTAGGAGTAAGGTTAAAGTGGATAATATGGGAAGAGAACATAGGCAGGGGAAGGATCAGGTGGCTTATATGCTTATCCCGCTAGATTCCTTAGAGCAGGGAAAACCCAGGATCTGGATATAAATCCCCAGATTATTAGCAATAACTACCATTTATTGAACACTACTACATGCCAGGAACAATGCAAAATGCTTTAAATAAGTTGTTTAAATATAATCCCCATGGAACTGTAAGTTTAGTTGTTATAACCTTGGAATGCCTGTCACAGTGCTTGGCACATAGTAGATGCTCAGTAAATATTCGTTGACTTTGAAACATTTTGCAACATTCTTAGTTTATCCCTTTTGAATGCACATAATTTGCTTGGTAATTCAAATGTGGAAGCAATATTATAGACATTTGGCTTTTAAGCATCTGAAGCATAGGAGAACATGTAGATGTTATCAGATTTGATGTTACCAAATCTGTTACTAAGATCTTTCTTCATTGATGAGAAGGCTTTTCTACATTGGCCTAGATTGAAAGAAAGCAGCACAAGCCAATGATGTGTCAAAGGGGATGTTATTAAGAGAGATTACTCCAAGTTTTACAGACTAAAACATATTCATTCTTCTTGGCAAATGAATAACAAAGTAATTAAGGGAGTCAACATTCAAAACAAGGAAATGGAAATCTGAAACAGGCACTGAGACAAAACAAGAGTACCACTTCAGCTGGAAATACCAATTAATAGAACTAGCCCTAAAAGGAAAAAATTGAACTTTCTAACATAATTCCTCTTAGTACTTTTTCTTTAAACAAAGATCTCAATATTTCTGATATGAAAGAATTTTAGAAGTAGCAAAACCAAGGTTTAAAAATTCTCCCAGAATAATTTAGGCCCAGGATGTTTCCCCCCAGTCCTATTTTCAACTATTTGAGGGTATTTTATCAACAATCCTGGGTGTTGGGTGACTGTTGGGATCTTCTATCCCATTTAAAGGACAGGTATCATTGAAGAGTAACTATATGTGGCAAGGATTTCCCTGTGATTTATCTAGCAATAGAAAAGTTATTGAGATAGGCAGCAAACTCTATTTTCTTTCAGAAAAATGAGGATATAGTCTATGCAGGAAAGAGACTATTTTCTATTTTGTAATTTTATAATGGCTATTGTTCCAGAACCATCACCTCAATCAGTCAACAACTATATGTTTGAACACCTATGAAAGTGTCCGTATAATTCATAGTGTCACACCTCACTGAGTAGGTATATTAAGTCATTCAATGACTCCAGTGAATTTTTTTCCGCTGAAGATCTTGCTAGCTCATAGATTAGCAGTTACAATTTTTTTTGGCAGTGCATAGGAAGCCACAGTGACTGAAGTGGGTGACTCTACTTTAATTCACCCCTAAATGTAATCTCTCTCTCTCTCTTTCTCTCTCTCTCTGTGTCTCCCTCCCTCCCTCCCTCTTTCCCTTCCTCTCTCCCCCCTCATACACACACACACACACAGTCACTCACATGGTTTCAATCATGGTCCAACCAGGGCAACTGAAGCCACACTAAGTATTTATACAAGAAGGCATTTAATCCAGGTGACTGGTTACAAAGATGATGGAGTACTTGAGAAGTTGCATGGCAAGCATGGAAGCAGCCCAGAGATTAGCAACGTCAGGAAGAACTGCCATCCTAAACTAGAGGGATTCTAAAGACTCAACCAGAACCCAGAACTAGCAATTACTGAGTGGAAGCTAGAAATGTACTGCATCAGTTCAGAGGAAATTGGAGCAATAGAATAAAAACAGCCACTTGGAAAGATGGTCCCAGATACACAGAGAGAAGGGGAAAACGCCCTGGCTTCTTCCTTCCTTCTGCCTACAATCTCACTGGTGTGTCCCATTGGCCAAACCTAGCAAGAAACCAGCTGACAGGGGCCACTGGGAAATACAGCTTTCAAGTATCAATCACCCTGCCAAACTGAGCAGAGCAGGGAAGGGAGAGGGGACATACGTGGTATCAACAGGCCACGAACTGACATAAGCATATACCCACATATGCACACACACAACTTGGTTCCAAAATCAGCACTGTCCCTCTCTGAATCTGAAGCTAATTGAATCAATATAAAAGAAATAAGTCCAGCCATTTACAAAATAATTTGACTTTCCAAGTCTACTTGACTCTAGGTTCCAGGGTGTTGCCTTTTAATCTGGTCAAGGCACAGCCTAGAAAAAGAAAGGGATAATAGAAACCTAATCTTACCATGTATTAGGATCAGTATTTAATGCTTTTCAACATTATATCACTTTATCTTCAACCCCGTAAGTTGATCACAATTTAAGTTTATAATGGTATATCAGCCTCATTGCACAAGTGAAGAAACTCAAGGAAATGAATACATTGTCCAGGATAAGTTTTGTGGCCCATATAAGTGGGTCTGACTTAAAATTTTTACTGACAGTGTACAGCCTGGGTTACAACTGATAAAAGGTGTAACCTATTCATTTGCTTTGTATTCTGCTATTTATTGTAGTGATATAGTTATTGAAAAGAGGAGAATAACAACTTGAACTAAAGAATAATGAAAGGTTATAGGACTTTCAAATTAACAGAGGAAAAATGGAAAAAAAATAATCAAAATAAGGGAAGAAAAGGAAAAATTGAATTTGCCAAAGAAGAAATATTAGAAAGCACATAGTGAGATAGTAGATTTAAGCCTGAATATATCCCTAATTCTATTAAATATAAATGGACTAAATGTACCAGCTAAAAGGTAAAGATTATCAAACTGGCTAAAAACATAAAACTCAACAATATGCTATTTACAAATGACACATAGAAAACAGAACAGAAATAATTTAAACGTAAAAGGATAGAAAAAAGTTAAACATAAAAAGATGGAAAAAAGTTATTTGGTTAGCAAATACTAACTAAAATAACAACAATAATAATACCAAGCAAAAAGTATTATTAAAAATAAGGAGGAACATTCGATAATGATAGTTTTAATCGGTATTAAAGATCAGTCTAGGGACTTCTCTGGTGGTCCAGTGGCAAAGAATCTGCCTTACAATGCAGGGGATAAGGGTTCGATCCCTGGTCAGGGAAGTAAGATCCCACATGCTGTGGGGCAACTAAGCCCACGGGCCACAACTACTGAGCTCACGCGCCTCAACTAGAGAGCCTGCATGCCGCAAACTACAGAGCCCACACGTCCTGGAGCCTGCGCACCACAACTAGAGAAGAGAAAACCCGTATGCCGTGATGAAAGATCCCGCATGCCTCAACGAAGATCCCTTGTGCCTCAACTAAGACCCAATGCAGCCAAAAATAAATAAAATAAATACATAAATAAATAATAAATCTTTAAGCAAATTGACAGAAGTACAAGAAGAAACAGACAGTTACCACAATACTAGGACATTTACACATCTGAGTAAGTGGTAGAACAGACAACAAATCAGTATGGATGGAGAAAATGTGACATTAACAAACTGAACAACATGATTAAAAAGCTTGACATAATGCACACATACAGAACAGAATCATCCTAGTGAAGCACACGTTGAACTTCTAAAAGTTACCATATACTGAGCCATGAATTAAGACAAAGCCACTCTCTGACACTGTGGATTTCTTTCTTTTTCTGTTTTTAATTCCCCACCCCCCTTTGCTTGCCTTAGTCTTTGTATTTCGTTTTGGAGAATTTCTGAAATTTATGGTGATCTTTAGCTATCTGCTAATACTTAGGAGTGAAACACTAGACAGCTGGTTTTAAGCTCTGAGTATGGGAGGCAGGGCTTTCATCATTCACTAGGGAACCCCTAGTGTCACTGTATGTGGTCATTTCAATGATTCAGCTTCACTGAGAAGACTCCTTTAATCCCCTGTTTTCTCATATGTAAACTCAGGGTAACAGTTGCCCCTAGTTCACAGGGCTATATTGTAAGGATTAATGAGATAAAGCACTTGATATGCTTAAAATAGTTCCTGGCACATTGAAGTATTCACTATATATTAGTAGTAGTATTTGAAGTTTTCACTACTCTCATGGCTTCAGTATCATTGATTCGATGTGTTGGTGGTACCCAAATGTATATAAGCAGTAACTTCTGTAACATCTCCATGTGGATCTGTCTCAGCCATCTCAAATATAACATGTCTACTCTCTCCTCACTCAGTAAATAATCACTCAGTAAGTCATCACGGTCTTAGTCAGCTCAAGGTGCCATAACAACATACCATAGACTGGGTTGGTGTAAACAACCAAGTTTATCTCCCACAGTTCTGAAGGCTGAAAGTTTAAGATCAGGGTGCCAGCATGGTTGGATTCTGGTGAGGATCATTTTCCTGGCTTGCAGATGGTCGCCTTCTCACTGTGTCCTCATGCAGTGTAGAGAGAATCAGTTCTATTCTCTTCCTCTACTTATTAGGACACTAATCTCATCATGGCCTCCCAAAGGCCCCACCTCTAAATACCACCACATTGGGGTTAGGGCTTCCACATAAGAATTATGGGGGAAATAAACTTTAAGTCTATAGCAACCACATTTGCAATTGCTCAAAGGAGAATCCCAACTCATCCTTAAATCTTCCCTTTTATTAGTTTATGGCCTTTTCCCTCCAATCAAAATGGAAGCTATTAGATGCAAAGACATTCTCTGTCTTCTTTTTGGGGGGTAATGGAAAGTGTGTCTCTGCATTAGCTGTGTCTGAACCAGTGTATAAAATAGAATAAGGCACGGAAATAAGGAGCAATTGCACTTTACAACACTGCACTTGTGAAACTTCATTCTTTTAAGACTGGATTTGTTTCGAACTCCTTATCTTCCTCTTCTCCATTTTTTGTTTGTTTGTTTGTTTCAATCCACTTCCAATTACTTTCAGATAGAGCCACATTCTCTCCTCCATTTAGATTTTGTTTAATCTTCTTTTGTTCTTTCTCCCTTGTAACATTTGCTGGGGAGAACTCTACTTAGTTCCCAATTATCATGTTCTGACTGCCATTTCCAGGGCTCCTGGGCATCATTAAAAAATCCTTGGATTCTTCATGGAAGACTGTTGAATTTGGAAATGTAGACTCCCTTTCAGATATTTCTGGCTTGCCCTTTCAGACTGTGCTGGTAGGCCTTTGGGGCTTCATATTGTTTATTCTTGGAGACTTCCTGGAGCGTCAAAAATGGCTTAAAATGATTACTATGCTGTGCATTGGCATATATGACATTCAATCACCCTACACTGAGCTGAATTTCAATGAGACTTGTGTAAATGAATCAGAAACATATGGATTTCATCCTCCCTAACTACCTCTACTTTTTTAAAAAACAGGAACACAGCATTTGCGTTTTGCTGGATATAAAATGTTTGAAAGAGTTATGGCAAATCAGAGTGAGAGAGGCTTTCCCATTCCTGATAGCCATCTTGTCTCTCATATCATCCTAGTTAGTGATTAGGGGTTGTTAATTTCTGCTAAACTTCACTGTCCTCCTCTTGCCTTTAGATTTTCCTTCCTTACTGTAGGTTCCTATTAACCAACCCCTTACCTTTCATCTTTCTGTCCTAGAAATAGCTACCTGTTGGCCACTGCCTTGCCCTACCCGTACTGACATCCTAGAGAGATGACAGAAGGATATATAACCAAGGAATTCCAACACGTTGTGAAAGCACCGCAATAGAGGAGCATGAAAAGAATTTTGAGGAGAGAGCAACTTTGGGGGCATCTTGTATTTTCCTACCTTTCGTTTGCTTTACTTTTTACTCTCTTCACAAAGATGCTATTTTACTTTATTTCCTTGCTCTGGTTTCCATTTCTGATCTTTTTTCCTCCCACCTGAGTTTTCTATAGCCACATTGGCTCTTTCCAATTCCCCGTTGCAGTTGCAAAAATTCTTTATCTCCATCTGGTGCTGCATATGCATAAGGACTTCGGTACTTTCCTCTCCTAGACTCTTATTGTCCTGAATGGAATCCTCACAGTTGGAGCCTTTTGCTGCTCTTACACTGCCTCAGTTTGGTGTAGGTCCAGAGAGCAGAGCCAGCTCCTGTGGGGCATAAGATGAGTGACTGCATTGAGATCTCCAGTTGCACAATACAGAATATGTGCCATGAATATCCAAGACTGATGAAATTCTATCACAGTGAGGAAAGAGAATGAAGTGTTGAGTTACATGAGTAAACAGATACCCATAATAGATATAGTACATAGGACAGTCAGCTCCTCTGATTAATATTGCCCCTCTCCCCACCAATAATTGCATTAACTTAGTCACAATGCCCCCAATCATAAAAAAATAAAAATAGAAGTATTCCTCTATGTAGTTTTTTGTTAACTACAACAGTGATTGTGTCATTTCTGTTCACCTTTACCACATTTGAAGCATTCTGCTAAAAGACAAGTTAATTCTATCAGTTATGAATATGTCAAGCCAGAAGATTCAGATTCTCAATAATGTCCCTCTAAATCACTCATGCTATTTTTAATGCTGTCATTTATAAAAGACTGAATTTGAGAATGTGATAGTCTCCACCATTTATAAAGTATTAAATTATGTCATAAATATTATTGGTCTAATCCCTGCCCTTTTGGTGTAGCTGACAAAGTACTTTGTTTTATGGGCATGAACTTTGCACATATGACCTATATCAATAAGGTAGCTTGTGTCTTTAGCTCCTGTCTTCTGTAGTAGGGGTAGATTTGTCTATCCAGTCTTTCCTAACCAGATACCAGTGACTTGTGAGATGACTGATCATAGTTGGGGGTGTGGTTAAAAAGTGGAGAGAAATCTCACTTGCTCACATGGAGATACGTGGAAGTAAAATGTTTGCATTTGTCCCATAAGCCCCATAATCTAGACATCTGAAACCCATCATATCCTTGGATGGAGTACCTATTCCCACAAAATATATTCATTCTTGATGATGACAATTCACATATATGTAATTCCATTATTACGATTCAAGATGAAGTGGTTTGTTTTTTTTTTTTCATTTGAGAGGAATTATAATCTGTTTCATTTGTTTGGTATATGACAGTATTCAGAGCATGTTTCTCATAACTCTCAAAACTGTCTGAGGTGGATATTATTATCCTCATTTTACAGATGAGAAAACTGGGACTTAAAGAGATTATTTGACTTCCCCAAGGTTGTATAGGTTGAAAGTATCAGAACCAGGCTACGAAACCACATCATCTGACTGTACTCTAGTATGTTATCAAAATTATTCCCATGTTATTTTCCATTGCACTTTGTGGTTACCCTTCAAAAGTTCTCATTTTGGTAAACAAAGACTTTAAAATAAAGTCTAACAAGGGGGCTCAACATTTAACATTAAATTTACTGGTCAGAAACTTCCTGGCTCACAACTAGAGTCTTCTAAATGATGGAAAGAGAGCAGTTAACATGTTGTGATGTTCTCTCTTTCAGCCATAACTTTTCTTCTAGGTTTATAGTTATGGTTTGGCTTTAGAGTACAAAGCAGTAAAACTTAATTGAACAGAAGTTAGATCAAGGTCTTTTCAAGCTGGACATAACATGACACAAATACAGATGAATCAATATTTTTTAAAAATTTCAGTAACAGGGCTTCCCTGGTGGCGCAGTGGTTGAGAGTCCACCTGCCGATGCAGGGGACACGGGTTCGTGCCCCGGTCCGGGAAGATCCCACATGCTGCGGAGCGGCTGAGCCCGTGAGCCATGGCCGCTGAGCCTGCGCGTCCGGAGCCTGTGCTCCGCAACGGGGGAGGCCACAACAGTTAGAGGCCCGCATACCACAAAAAAAAAAAAAAAAAAAAAAAATTCAGTAACAAAAACCCCAGTGGAAAACATAACTCCTGACTTATAAAATCTCCCCACCATGAAGCATATATTGTGTGACATAACACAGGAATAGGCCCATACTGGAAATTAAAACTGTACCATAAAACTCATATATAGAGGCCCAAAGTACACTTCTGATACAAACCCATGTCCTTCAGAAACAAAAAACAAAACCCAGAAATATTTGTAAGTGAAAATGCAGAAGAAAAATGACTCCCCCATGTAAAACCTCTTACCAAATCACATTACATACATTCAATTCAGTAAATACATTAAATATATTTTTCCAGCCTAATTTCCATTGTCCTAGGAGTAGAAACCCCTTTCTATTATGATAGAATAATATCCATCATTCTAATATTTTTAGAACTTTTCAAAATGATACTTTGATGTTATATTTTGCCTCATGTTATTGTAGTTGCATGCTCTTTTCCCAATTTCTGAGTCAGTGCTGTCCTACCTTGGTGGTAGTGAGGGTGCTGACTGTAGATTAAGTGTTTAAGCTAAGACTGTATAGTTACTATGTTAGGCTGAATAATGGTCTCCCAAATATGTTCAGTTCCTTATCCCTGGAACTGGTAAATATGTTCCCTTAAAAGGAAAAAGGAAGGTTGCAGATGTAATTAAGTTAATGCTGAGATGGCGAGATATCCTGGATTATTTGAGTGGTCCCAGTGTATTTACAAGGGTCCTTATAAGTGAAGGCAGGAAAACATCTAGAGAAAAGATCAACAAGGATATAGAGAACTTGAACAATACTATAAACCAACTAGACCTAACAGACATGTATAAAACACTTCATCCAATGACAGCAAAGTACACATTCTTCTCATGTGCTCATAGAATGTTTATTCTCCAGGATATACCAGAAAGCCACAAAACAAGGCTCCATAAATTTAAAAAGTTGAAATCATACCAAGTATCTTTTGAAACCACAGTGCAGTGAAACTAGAAATCAATAATGTGCGAGAAACTAGAAAATTTACAAATATGTGAAAATTTAAAAATACTCTATTAAACAACCAGTTGATCAAAAAATCAGAAGGGAAATTAGGAAATACTTTGAGATGAATGAAAATGAAAACACAACATGCCACAACTTATGGAATGCAGCAAAAGCAGTGCTCAGAGGGAAATTTATAGTTGTAAATGCCTATAGTAAAAAAGAAATATCTCTCTCACGTCAGTGACCTAACTTTATACCTCAAAGAAAGAGAAAAAAAAGAGCAAACTAAACCTAAAACTAGCAGAAGGAAGAAAATAATAAAGATTAGAGCAGAGATAGATGGAATAGAGAATAGAAACAAATAGAATCAATAAAATAAAAATTTGGTTCTTTGAATAGATCAACAAATTTGACAAATTTTTAGCTACACTGAAAAAAAAAAGAAGATGCAAATAACGAAAATCAGAAATAAAAGTAGGGACATTATTATCAACCTCACAGAAATAAAAAGGATTAAAAGAATACTATCAACAATTAAAAGCCAACAAACTGGTGGCTCAGTGGAAGAATCCACCTGCCAATGCAGTGGACACAGGGTTAAGCCCTGGTCCAGGAAGATCCCACATGCCGCAGAGCAGCTAAGCCCATGTGCCACAACTACTGAGTCTGTGCTCTAGAGCCTGCGAGCCACAACTACTGAGCCCGTGTGCCACAACTACTGAAGCCCGCACACCTAGAGCCTGTGCTCCACAACAAGAGAAGCCACTGCAATGAGAAGCCCATGCACCGCAATGAAGAGTAGCCCCTGCTCGCCACAACTAGAGAAAGCCCACACGCAGCAATGAAGACCCAATGCAGCCAGAGGAAAAAAAAAAAAAAGCCAACCAACTGGATATCATAGATGAAATGGACTAATTTCTAAAATCATACAAATTACCAAAATTGACTTGTGAAGAACTAGAAAATCTGGACAGGTTTGTAATAAGCAGAGAGATTAAATCAGTAATCAAAAACATCCAACAAAGAAGAGTCCATGACAAGGTGGCTTTAATGGTGAATTCTACCAAACATTTAAAAATTTTACATCTATCCTTCTCAAAATCTACCCCCAAAATAGAAGAAGAGGGAACACTTCTTAACTCATTCTGTGAAGCCAGCATTACCCTGTTACTAAAGCCAGACAAAGATATCATAAGAAAAGTATAAACCAATATTTCTTATAACCATAAATTCAGGGATTCCTTAAAATATTAGGAAACCAAATTCAGCAACATATAAAAAGTCAAAAACCAAGTGAGATTTATCCCCAAAATACAAGGTTGGCTTAATATATGAAAATCAATGAATATAATACATTATCGTAGCATAATAAAGGACAAAACCCATGTGGCCATCTAATAGATACAGAAAAATCATTTGACAAAATCCAGCACCCATTAATGATTAAAATCTCTCAGCAAACCAGGAATAGAAGGGAACTTCCTCAGTGTGATAAGTACCTATGAAAAATCTTCAGCTAATATCAAACTTAGTGGATAAAGACTAAAACTTGTGTACTGAAGAAATTAAAGGCAACCAGATTGGAAAGGAAGAAGTAAACTCTTCATTTGCAGGTGACAGCACATCCTATATGTAGAAATTCTTAAGGAATACACAGACACATGCAGGCACACCAGTCAAAACTACTAAAACAACTTTAAGCAAGCTTGCAGGATGCAAGAACAGTATAAACCACTCAGTTGTATTTCTACAATTAGCAACAAGGATCCAAAAGTAAATTTAAGAAAATAATTCCATTCAGAAAGAATGAAACAGAATAAGATACTTAGTTCAGCAAAAGAAGTTCAGGATTTGTACAATGAAAAGTACAAAGCACTGATGAAAGGAATTAAAGAATATATCAATAAATGGAAAGACATTCCATTTTTATTGATTAGAAGATTCAAGAATCTTTTGTAGAAGTGACAAGATAAGACTAAAATTTATATAAAAATGAAAGGATCTAGAATAGTCAAAACAATTTTTAAAGAGAACAAAGTTTACTTACTATAAGGTTACAGTATCAAGACAGTGCATAAAAGTAGCCCTATGGATCAATGGAACAGAATTGAGTCCAGAAATAAACCCTGACATTTATGGTCAATTGATTTTTAACAAAGGCACCAAGACAACTCGGTGAGGAAAAGATAGTTGTTTTTCAATAAATGTTTGTACCAGCACTATACACACACACACACACACACACACACAAACTCAAAATAGATCATAGATATCAATGTAAGAGCTAAAACTATAAAACATCTTGAAGAAAACACAGGAGAAAATCTTCATGACTTTTGGTTAGGCAAAGATATCTTAGATATGATACCAAAAGGCCAAGCTGTAAGAGAAAAAACTGATAAATTGGACTTTATCAAATTAGAGCTTTTATGCTTCAGAAGACACCATTATGAAAATGAAAGGACAAGCCACTGAGTAGGTGAAAATATTTGCAAATTATATGTCTGATAAACACCTTGTATCCAGAATATATAAAGAACTCAACACTCGATAAGAAGACAATCCAACTACAAAATGAGCAAAATGGCATATACCTGGCTAACAAGTATATTAAACAGTGTTCAACATTATTAGTTATTAAAGAAATTAAAACCACAATGAGTTACCATTGGTATACCCACTAGAAGGGCTCTACTTCAAAAGACAGACATCAAGTGTTGGTAAAGACGTGAAGAAACTGGAAACTGAGTCCTCATAAAATGCTGGTGGAAATGCACATCCATTGTGCAAAAACAGTTTGGCAGTTTTTTTACAGGTTATATAAACTTACCAAAGGACTCAGCAATTCCATTCTTAAGAATCTACCCGAGGAATGAAAACATGCACAAAGACTTGAACATAAACCTTCATAGAAGCAGTGCCATAGCCCAAAACAGGAAAAAATCTAAGTGTCTATCAACCTGAGAGTAGATAAATAAAATGTGGTATATCCACACAATGGACTATTATTCAACAGTCAAAAAGGAATTAAACAATGACACATGCTAAAACACAGATGAGCCTCAAAAATGCTATAGTAAATGAAAGAGGCCAGATCCACAGCGATATACACTGTGTGATTCCATTTATATGAAGTGGATGAAAAGGCATATTTATAGAGACAGTAGGTGGTTGCTGAGGCTGGAGGTGTATGAGTGAGGATTGACTGCAAATAGGCTTGTGGAAAATTTTGAAGGTGATGGAAGGGTTCTAAGATCAGCTTGAGCTGATGGTTGCACAACTTTTTAAATTTACGAAACACCATTGAATTGTGTACTTAGAGTCTATAAACTATATTCCAATAAAGTGTTCTTAGTTGTTAGAGGAAAAAACGTTAGCCAAGAGAGAAAAAAAAAAAAAGAAGATTAATCTGTTGTTTAATCACATAGCCTTCTGTGGTTACTTATATTCTAGCACTTAATTATACTATTTTCAAATCAGCTGCCTTATTCTCTGACTTACATTCCCCATTGGAAAGGTAAACAGAGCATGATTGATGAATCTGGTAACTATTCTTTCCTGCTCAGGACATTATTCTGTGTTAGATCTTTAGATGGAGTGTACCTGTCTTGACCAACTGACATTTCAAGCACCTGGCCCTGAAACCAGAAGCAGAAATCAGAAAAAGCTAGGAGACTACAGAGAACAAAGGCACATGATATGCAATTTCCAAGAAGACGTGCTTTGTGGAACTGTTCAGTGCACCCCAAGAGCTCAGCGTGAGAATCCCGCCTTGATGACTATCAGTGTACCTTCCAGTCAGCCCCAGGCAGGGAAGGGATCCCAGCCTAGAGGAGAAAAGGAGGAGAGGGGACAAGAGGAAGTGAGGAGAGAGAACAAAGTGTTGGCAAATCACCCTGTTACCGGCAACTTCTGTTACTGCAAAAACGGTATCTAACTGATAAGCTGCTAGTGACATGTAAGGGCCACTTGTATTATCAGACAAACTGAAAACATTTAGTTCAGGTCCCTAAAACGTGAATCCTAGAACCTTACGATCACATTTCATAACTGTGGGGAAAATCAGAAAAGGAAACATTGGGCAGAGATTCAAAGAGGAAATGCCTTCTGCCAAACCAGGTCACCTGAGCTTTCTGTCTAAGCATGGACCAAGGAGAGTGGGTGAGACAAAGGGTCTTATTTGTGAATCAAAGTTTACTTTAACAGCGAGGCAGGCTGGGACAGGTTCTCATCTCATTCATATTTTCCCCTGTGAAAGGCAGAGAATACAGTAAGACTGCTAGTCCCATGTATGTGCATGTGGATGTTTACTTGGGCGGGGCAGAGGAAGAAGAGACAAATGGGGGGTGATGCTCAGAGGAAGCACATGTTTCTTGAGGGCCAGGCTGATGAGTACTGGTAGGCACTTTTCCTTCATTTAGTCCTTCCAGCAACTTTGTGAGATGGGTATTATTATACTTACCTGACATATAAGAAACTGAAGCTCAAAAATCTTTCCTACCTATAAAATAGGTTACATTACCCATGATACACATTATAGACAAGTAAGAACTTAAGGCTCCAAATCTTGAGTGGCCAGTGTTACGTACTTAGTAAGTGGCAGAGCTGGTATTTAAATTTAGGTCCATGTGAGCCCTGAGCCCCTGTTCTTTCTTTTATACCACACTGCCCATTCAGGTTTGGATAGTTTAAAAAAATGTTCAGCCTTTCAGCTTCAGGCTCTCTGATTTCTTGTTTCTGGATGATAATAAGCCAGCCAGAAGTCCTCCTAGGAATTCTTTTCTCCCCTAGGGCTAGAAGAATAGAAAAACACCACCATGCCCTTGAAGCTTTGCTAACAATCACAACTATAAAGGCTGGAGTCAGTGCCGGGAGGATATTGTTAACAAATGGCTTAAGAAAAACCTTCAGAGCGTTTGTAGCCCCTCCACCATTTGTAAAATCTTAGGGAGGAAACCTGATCCAGAAAGTGGTTGGAAAGAAGCAAACCCCAGTATCAGAAAAATAAAAGGAGGAGGATCACTGCCTTTAGACAACTTGTTTTATCGCGAACAATAAAAGTGTTCCAGTTGATTCAACAAAAAATAACCAAAAACAAGGCTATTTTTAAAAAGGCATTTATAGGACTGTGGGTTTCATTTCCTTTGCTTTTAGATCTTTAGCCTCTCATTCTGAGCAACAGATGCTGTCGTATAAGGAAGACCACCTGCTTTCCAGGGCATCTCTGCAACAAATAGCTTTGAGGGAGAGAGAAGAAAGATCACAGGATGAAAAGGAAAGAATTAGAAAGGGGGAAATGGGAAATTAAGAAGTTGGCTTAATGCACATCTTCTGAATTATTCAACTGCTAAAAAGCCGACAGATTTCTTTTGACACTTGACTGTCTCACTGTGTCTATATCCATATTTCACTTTTTAAGGACCTACTTAAAGAGAATTCTGTCCATCTGCACAGCCCAGTTTTGTGACATATTTATCTTGCTTTGCAAAATGGAAGTATAAAAAAATTTATAGAACATGGATATTAATTAAATGGTATTTTAGTTGAGGAAAGTTGCTCAGCTTTAAAAGGACTCCCAAGGGTGAATCTTTTTGTAAAAGAAAGACTTGGAAATTAAAATAGCAGCGCACACTCACTCACTCCTTCCCCTGCCCCACCCCCGGCAAAAAAATGACTTGGTATTTTTAAGTTCCAAAGTTTCTAAAAATGTGTTAAAAACGCTTACTTGAGGCAACAGGTATGACTTGACTCACTTGAAATTACAACCTCATAGGCTAATCATTTGGAGAGAACTGCGTCCCAAATGCCAAGGAAAATACGACATTAAGGAAATTATTCATATAATTCCAATCAAGTTAACATTCTCACCTGAAGCATACCAGTAATAACAGTAATAACAGGAAAATGTCTACAGTTTGGAGTCTCAGGAAATAATTTGTTCTAGAAAGCTGTATTTTCCATACAGTGAAGGTTTTCCTTTTATTAAACACCCAAATATTATTTTAAGTTTTAACTGGTTTTAAGATCTTTGTCAAATATATCATACATTGCTTTGCCTTCTTAAACAGTGTTTAGTTATAATTTATTCTATTAATACTTTCAGAAAGGATCTCAGAGAACTATTAAACTATAGTCTAAACATAATTAGAACTCTTTTTGATGTCCCAGGATCTTCATACACCAGCAACAGCATGAGGCTATAATAAGGCAATGCCCTTGGGAAGATAAGCATACTTGGTCCTTTACTCTGTGGTGGCCATATCCCCCTGTATTGTTTTAATTGTTATGTCTGTTTTTTGAAGTTGCTCTGTCTCTTCCCTTGCTGTCAAGCAATCACTTTTTTGTCCATGTTACAGGGCTCCCTCTGACAGTACCCTCCCTCTGTCAGAAAGTGTTATTTCTAATACTCCAGAAGCTCTGAAACCAAATGATCCATTAGAACAAAAAGGTGCTAAGTAAGGGCTCAAAAGAGGATCTGCTCTTCTAATGTGTAGCCCAACAACCAGAAAAAAGCAGGTTGGAATAAGTGTTCTCTAACAGTAGTGCTGACAGATGATATTCATGGTGCAATATTTGGGACATACTTATACTCAAAAATTATTTGCTGTTTATCTGAATTCAAATCTAACTGGACATTACCTGTATTCTTATTTGTTAAATCTGTCAACTCTAAACAGGTGCTGCTTACCTGCTTCAGTCTACTCTAGCCATCCAGGCTTTGATTACAATGGTTAAGTAGAATTGACCCCAACTAGATGGCTTAAGTAGAATTGACCCCAACTAGATGGCTTAAGTAGAATTGACCCCAATCCTTTAATTCTAGATATTATGACAACAAAAATGTTCATTGAGAAATAACTAAAATTATATTATCTAAAATGAACCATATTTTTAAAATATAACATGTACAAAAATATATCAGTAATCTATAAAGATCACTCACCAGAGTTCAGGTATTTATCCTCAGCTTTTTGGGCAATGTAGCACTTATCCTGCATGACTAAAGGAAGAACCTCTGAACTAGGCAGGATTTTTCTTTTTCTTTCTAGATTTTGCTGATATTCTTGTGCCTATGTTGTCTGTGCTTGGGCATTCTTAGAACTTGAAAGTATTTGAAGACTATTCTTAGTTTCTGCTAATGTAATTGTTTAAAGAGACTACAATAAACACATCTTCAAATGTTGATTTTTCTGGGGTATTTAACCTCCTGGAACCTACTCTGCAAAATGACCATTAGGACTCACATTTTTACCTGGGACAGCTTGCTTCACCCAAGACACTGCCAAGATACAGAAGTTAATAGTCTAAGCCCTTTGGCAAGGAGATTCTTCTACTGGCACAAACTTGGCTGTCACAGTACTTCCAATGTAATAACATCAATATTCCTCCTCTCCTCCCTTCAGAGGAGAAGAGAGTCCAATCAGAGTCACTGAAAATCTGAAAAACATGGATGATGCAACATTGATGGCACATATGCCCAATAACCAAAACTTTCTTTTTGATTATTGAATATATTCCAGGCAAATTAGTTGACTTAATAACTGAGATGTAGACAAGTAAGATGTTTCAGCATTAGAGTAGACAAGATAAATCAGAATAATTCTCTACTTCAACACACAAAAAATAGATGAGGCTATCACTTCTGTGGTATTACTGCCAAAATGTATTCAATACACGCCAAACCTAATCGTAATGAAATAGACAAACCCCAAATAAGGGACATTGTGCAGAATAGTTGGCTTATACTCTTCAAAAGTGTCAAGATCAAGAAAGACAATCTTAGGAACTCTTCCAGGCTGAAGACTTAAGAGACATTATAATAAATGCACTGTGTAATCTTGGATTGTACCCTCGACCTGATTTTCAAAAAAAATTAGATATAAAGGATTTTATTGGGACGATTGATGAAATTTGAATATAGACAGTAGATTAATATCATATCAAGTTAAATTTTCTGATTTTGGTAACTGAACTATGATTATTTAAGAGAATGGCCTTATCTAAGAAATCTACATTTCAGTGTTTAGGGGTAAAGGGCATGATGCATCCTACTCATTCTTGATATACCTATGCAAAAGGAGAGAATGATAAAACAAATGCGGAAATATTTAAACATTGGCAAATCTTGATAAAGGGTGTACAGTAGTTCTTTATGCTAGTCTTGAAACTTTTCTGTATATTTAAAGTTATAACAAAATAAAAAGTTATCCTGAAAGTAAGGTAAATAACAGTTATCTTAGTAATAACTTAAGGCCTCTCTTTAAAAAAAGGAAAAAATACTGTAGGTAGTCATGCTATCAAAATGAAATGTCATTTGACATTTCACGATATTATAATAATTGTAATAATACTATTTGTAACTGTACTATCAAAAAGAAACGTTAAGCATTAAAAAAATAGACATAGAACTAATGTTTCTGACATGTTTATTAAGTAACTTCATCTTAATTTGATGCTCAACAGAAGAGTCATTACTCCAAACAACAAACAAACAAAAAACCTTAAAATTGAAATAAGAAGTTTAGAGCAACTAAGTGGAAGAAATATGGTAGAGAAAAATGGGTGATGACCAATTCCTTCTGAAAATACTGTAGCCCAAATTGCTTAGAATTTGCTTCATTCTGATTCTAAAAACAAAATACTTAGTTCATAGATGTTATGGGAAAACAATATATTACAAAGCTACATTGGATCACTTCTTCAGACACTTTCATAATGATAAGCTCCCAATCCAATTATCAAGATCCAAAAGTTTTCTTGAAAAATTCTCATATCTAAGTATCCTTTAAAAGGAGCTGAGATTGTGGGTCTTCCACTTTCCGATTCTTCATATAAGGAATTTGAAAGTCACCACTCCATTCTAACAACAAGTAAAAAGATAAACAGACTGAAAAATCAACAACTCTTCTTGGATCCATAAGAGAGGGGAGAGCCCAAGATTGGAGAGACAGACAGGGGAATACAGGGAGTCACAATTTATTGGAGTAGAGACTCATGCATGGAAACCACCTGATTGGAAACTACTTAAGTGGAAACTGCTCAGGAACAACTCCCAGGGCAGAAAAAACTAAAATGTAATTGACAACTCACTGGAAGCTTAGTGTGCACAATGCTGAGAGTTAAAAACTTCAGAGTGATCTAATAATTGGGGGCCCCCCATGCTTTTGTAAGATTTACCACCAGGAACTCAAACCAGGTTCTCATAATAAATATTGAGAAAAATCTCCAGCTTCTGACAGGGAGAGGGGAAAAGTAACCATTTTGAGATATGTCAGAGCATATTTCTTAAGACCTGCCCTCAGGAGAAGCTAGTTGGCTAGAGCCTAACATACTGAGGTATTATCAGAGCCTGACTGACCTGCGGAAGGGAAATGCCCAACTCCAGTCAATATTAGCCTTCTACATGGGAGAAAGAAAATATTCAACTCTGGCACTTTCTAGCCATCCTGTGTCACCTAAGGGGGAGAAAAAACTGAGAAACCCTTGTGAAGTTCACAGTCCAGAGGCATAGGCTCACTAAAAGACTAAGACCTAATCATAGGATTATAAAATTCTTCCCCTCTCCCACACCATACCACCACTTTCTAAAGACCTATTTACAGGAGTTCCTTTTGCCAGTATGTCATGTCCAACTATCAAGAAAAAAATTACAAGGCATACTAAAAAGCAAAAAACACAATATGAAGAGAAAGAGCAAGAATCAGGAACCAGACATGTCAGGGATATTGGACCTATCAGATCAGAAACTTAAAACAATTATGATTAATATGCTAAGGACTGTAATGGATAAAGTAGATACCATGCAAGAACAGATGGACAATGCAAGCTGAGAGATGGAAATCCTAAGAAAAAGCAAAAATAATTTCTAGAGATTCAAAATATTGTAACCAAAATAAAGAATTCCTTTGACTGGCTTATTCTAGACTGGACGTGGGTGAAGAAAGTATCCCTGAGCTGGAGGATAGATCAATAGAAACCTTTAAAACTACAAAGTGAAGAGAATAAAGACTGAAAAAAACAGGACAGAATATCCAAGGACTGTGGGTCAACTACAAAAGATGTACCATCTGTGTAATGGGAATACCAGAAGGAAAAGAGAGAAAGGAACTGAAGAAATATGTGAAACAATATTGACCAAGAATTTCCCCAAATTAATGTAGCACAACAATCCACAGATCCAGGAAGCTCAGAGAATACCAAGCAGGATAGATGCCAAAACACGTACACCTAGGCATCTCATTTTCAACCACAGAAAGTCAAAGAAAAAAATCCTGAAAGGAGCAAGAAGGGGGAAAAACCCTTACCTTAAAGAAACAAAGAATTACATCTGCCTTCAACTGAGAAACCAGGCAAGCAAGAAGAGATAGAATGAAATATTTAGTGTTGAGAGTGAAATCACAGAATTCTGTACCCTGCACAATTACCTTTCAGAAGTGAAAGAGAAATAAAGACTTGCTCAGACAAACAAAATTGAGGGAATTTGTTACCAATAGACCTACCTTACAAGAAATGTTTTAAAATATTCTTTATAGAGAAGGAAATTCACATACATCGTAAACTCAGATCTTGAAGAAGGAATAATGTAAGTAAAATAAAAACTTTTATTTTTCTGAATTGATCTAGCAAATAATAGTTTGCTGAAAATAATAATAGCAACAACGTATTTGATTACATATATATATATAGTGTGTGTGTATGAAATGAATAACAGCAATGATGCAAGAGACAGAGGAAGGAATTAATATTATTTTATTTTTATAAGGTACTAACACTTCCTGTGAAGTGATACAGTGTTATTTGAAAGTGGACTTGAATTAGTTGTAATTGTATATTGCAAATTCTAGGGCAACCACTAAAAAAAAAGTAAAAAATAGAAATATAATTGATATGCTAAAAAAAGAGGATGAATCATATAAAATTCTTAATTAAAATCATGAAAGGCAGAAAAAGAATGGAAAACAAAAATAGGAAAAGACAACAAGAGCAACAAATAGAAAACAGTAACAGACATGGTAGACAATAATCCAACTATATAAGCAATCACTTTGAATGTCAATGGTCTAAATACACCAATTAAAAGGTAAGGACTGTGAGAGTGGATCAAAAAGCAAGATTCGACTATATGTTGTCTACAAGAAAAATCACTTTAAATATAAAGACACAAACAGATTAAAAGTAAATGGATGGAGAAAAATACACCATGCTGACAGTAATCAAAAGAAAACAGGAATAGCTGTATTAATTACAGGCAGAGCCAACTTCAGAGCAAGGAACATTATCAGAGATAAAGAAGGGAATTACATAATGATAACAAAGAGTCAATTCTCCAAGAAGACATAACAATCTTTAATGTGTATGTACCTAACAATGGAACATCAAACTACATGAGGCAACACCTAACAGAATTGTAAGGAGAAATAGATTAATCTACTATTATAGTTAGAGACATCAGCACCCTTCTATCAGAAATGGACAGGTCCACCAGGCAGAAAATCAGTAATGACAGGTTGAACTCAGTAACCCCATCAATCAACTGGATATAATTAACATCTATAGACTACCTCACTCAACAAAGGCAGAATACACATTCTTCTTGAGCTCACGTGGAACATTCACCAAAACAGATCACATTCTGGGCCATAAAACATACTTTAACAAATTTAAAGAATAGAAATCATACAATGTCTGCTCTCAGATCACAATGAAATGAAATTCGAAATCAATAACAGAAAGATAACTGGAAAATCCCAAAATACATGGATATTAAACAACACACTTTTAAATAACACATAGGGCAAAGAAGAAATCTCAAGAGAAATTAAAACATTTCATTTTTTAATATCTTTATTGGAGTATAATTGCTCTACAATGGTGTATTAGTTTCTGCTTTATGACAAAGTGAATCAGCCATACATATACATATATCCCCATATCTCCTCCCTCTTGCGTCTCCCTCCCACCCTCCCTATCCCACCCGTCTAGGTGGTCACAAAGGACCAAGCTGATCTCCCTGTGCTATGCGGCTGCTTCCCACTAGCTATCGATTTTACATTTGGTAGTGTATATATGTCCATGCCACTCTCTCACTTTGTCACAGCTTACCCTTCCCCCTCCCTGTGTCCTCTAGTCTATTCTCTATGTCTGGGTCTTTATTCCTGTCCTGCCCCTAGGTTCTTCAGAACTTTTTTTTTTATTATTTTTAGATTCCATATATATGTGTTAGCATATGGTATTTGTTTTTCTCTTTCTGACTTACCTAACTCTGTATGACAGTCTCTAAGTCCATCCACCTCACTACAAATAACTCAATTTCGTTTCTATTTATGGCTGAATAATATTCCATTGTATATATGTGTCACATCTTTATCCATTCATCTGTTGATGGACACTTAGGTTGCTTCCATGTCCTGGCTATTGTAAATAGGGCTGCAGTGAACATTGGGGTGCATGACTCTTTTTGAATTATGGTTTTCTCAGGGTATATGCCCAGTAGTGGGATTGCTGCATCATATGGTAGTTCTATTTTTAGTGTTTTAAGGAACCTCCATACTGTTCTCCATAGTGGCTGTATCAGTTTACATTCCCACCAACAGTGCAAGAAGGTTCCCTTTTCTCCACACCCTCTCCAGCATTTATTGTTTGTAGATTTTTGGATGATGGCCATTCTAACTGGTGTCAGGTGATACCTCATTGTTGTTTTAATTTGCATTTCTCTAATGATTAGTGATGTTGAGCATCCTTTCATGTGTTTGTTGATGACCTGTATATCTTCTTTGGAGAAATGTCTATTTAGGTCTTCAGCCCATTTTTGGATTGCGTTGTTTGTTTTTTTGATATTGAGCTGCATGAGCTGCTTGTTAATTTTGGAGATTAATCCTTTGTCAGTTGCTGAAATTTAAACATTTTGAACTAAATGAAAATGTAACATCAAAATTTGTGGAAAGAAATTGAGGAAGGCGCAAATAAATGGAAAGATATTCTGTGCTCATGGATTGGAAGACTTATTGTTGTTAAGATTTCCATATGCCCAAAGTGATCTACAGAAAAGCAATGTACAGGTTCAATGTAATCCTATGATAATCCCAATGGCGTTTTTCACAGAAATAGAAAACACAATCCTAAAACTTACATGGAATCACAAAAGACCCCAAATAGCCAAAGCAATTTTGAGAAAGAAGAATATAGTTGGAGGCATTACACCTTCTGATTTCAAGCTATATTACAAAGCTATAGGAATTAAAGCAATATCGTTTGGCATAAAACAGACACAGATATCAGTGGAAGAGAATAGAGAGCTCAGAAAAAACCCCACACATCTATATCAATTGATGACTAAGGAGCCAAGAATATACAATAGGGGAAGGATAGTCTCTTTAATAAATGGTGTTGGGAAAATTGGACAGCCACATGTCAAAGAATGAAAGTGGACCACTATTTCATATCATATACAAAAATCAACTCAAAATAAAAGTCTTGAACATAAGACCTGAAACCATAAAACTCCCAGGAGAAAATATAGTGGGTAAACTTCTTCACGTCAGCCTTTGCAATGATTTTTTGGATTTGACGCCAAAAGCAAAGATATCAGTGGCACTCCAAAACTACCTGTGCATTCCTTCCAGATCACAATCCTCCTTCTCCCTTCTGAAGTAATAATTATTCTGATTTCTATAGTAATAATTTCTTTTCTTTCCTTTATAGTTTTACCACCTACATATGCATACCTAAAGAATACAGTTCAGTTATCTTATTTTTTTACATTTATGAAAATGGAATTATGCTGTATGCATTATTTTGTTCTGTTTTTTTCAGTCAACATTATAATTGTACAATTCATCCATGTTGTAAATAATAGAAGTTTTTCATTTTTGACTCTTAATTCTCTACCCCCTTTAGTAGACTTTTAGCCCCTTTTGTTCACCATTATATTTCCACTGTTTCATAGTATGTGCTCAAAATATATATGTTGTGAAAACAAAAGCCATCTATACCCACACAGCTTACTGTCCACAGTAACATAACGTTATTATGCCACTGTCTTACTCAATATTACTTCATTATTCCAGGAAAATCTTGCCTAGGAAGATAGAAGTTACAAATAACCTTATTTTTCATTTCAGAAACTTCCTTTAAAAACCATTTAAATAAACATTAAATTCACCAATTTTCAGTAGGTAGCATCAAACAACTGAAACAACTGATTCCTCTCCAAGATTCTTTGAGCACTTGTCTCTCTACCTTTGCCTTGTTGTGTCCACCGATGCTAAACTTTTGAATCACAATTCTTACCCAATCCTAATCAAGCTACCACACTGAAAAACTTGCCTTAAACCAGACTCTAAAACTCCATAAATATCCTAATTTTGCCCTCTGCCCTCTGAGAGGCATTACTTTCTGTCAAGACAGTGGGTGGCACTTACACAAGTATTTGTACTATAAATGTTACTTTTAGCATGGTAAGAATAAACTCAGCTTTGTCTATTGACAGGTTCTTTTGATGATATTTTCAGGGAGCCATCATCATACATTTGATTGAGTTTGTAAATGAACCAAAGCAACCTCAGGCAGCATATTCAGCTTAGAGAGTAAGTGTGTTTTGGCACAGTGCAGCATTCCTGTGAACTGCTAAAGCATCCACTACTTTGCAAAGAATAACAGAGAGGCAAAGCTTCTCATGGAGATCAAATTAGAAAGGCCTGACACTTAAAGTTTCCACTTTAGGCAAGAGCATTAGGAAAGTCTACGGATAAGTCCACAGAACAAGATACTAATGATTTGTGGCAACTAAGGAGTTACAAATAAATCTTCAGAGCAAGACTGCTTAGTCAACACTTTATGCTTTTCACGAAAAGATGGAGAGAGTACTCTCAGGGTGCCTGGACAAATATGTTTCATGGCCAACAAGCTTACTAATGCCTCAAGCACACTGACCTTGAGAAATTGGAGTTACATTCATTAAAAGAGGTATAGGGTCCAGAGTTTCTAACCATTGCCATCACTACCATCAACAATGCCTCCCCGTCATCTCAAAGTCATCTCAGAGTAAAACAACAGTGCAACGGGTAAGACTTGGGCTAGGATGGAGTAGATGTGTTTTGCATGTGAGATGGATATGAACCATTGGGAACCAGAAGGTGGACTGTGGTTAGATGAATAATGCCCCCCTCAAATTTGTCTACATCCTAATTCTCAGAACCTGTGACTGTTACTTTATGGGGCAAAAGGGACGTTGAAGATATGATTGTCAGGATTGAGGTGGGAAGATTATCCTAGATTATCTAGTTGGCCTGATGTAATCAACGTAATCCTTATGAGGGACACAGGATGAATCAGAGTCAGAGAAGGTGATGTGATGATGGAAACAGAGATTGGAAGGATGCCCTTTGAAGATAGAAGAAGGGGGTCATAGCAAAGGAATGCAAGAAGCTGAAGAAAGCAAGAAAATGAATTCTCCCCTCAGAAAATTCAGAAAAAAGCAGTCCTGTTGACACTTAATCTTAGCCCAGGGAAACTGATTTTGGACTTCTGACCTCCAGAACTCTAAGAGATAAATTTGTTGTGGTTTAAACCACTAAATTTGTGACAGTTTGTTATAGCAGCCATAGGAAACTAATACAGACAGAGACATTATACACAGTCCCACTAACTAAATTAAGACACTATATCCATTTTTGACTGTTGCATAACAAATTATCACAAATGTGAAGGCTTAAAACAACATACCTTTATTATCTGATTTCATAGATCAGGAGTTCAGGCAGTCTTAGCTGGGTCCTCTGTTCAAAGATCTCACAAAGCTGTAATATACGTGTTGGCTGTGGCTGGGGGTCTCATCTGTGGCTTGAATCCTCTTCCAGCTCTGGTTGTTGGCAGAATTCATTTTCTTGCAGCTGTAGAACTCATGGTGTATTGGAAAGAGTCACTGTTTCTTCCATCTGACCTCTAGACACTCTTTTAAATGGCTCATCTGACTAAGTCGGGCCCACTCAGGATAAGCTTTCTTTTGATTAATTAAAAGTCAACTAACTTAGGATTTTAACTAATCTTTAGAATCTTTTCACCTTTGCCATGTAACATAACCTAATTATGGGATGGATATCTCATTCTGTTCCCAGATCCTGCCCACACTCAAGTGGAAGAGATCATACAGGGTGTGTACATCAGGCAGTGAGAATATTGGGGCTTTCTTAAAATTCTGCCTACCACAGACACATAAAATGTCATTTTTTAGACATTTTAGACACATAAGATCGTAGGTCCTAAACTAAAATTCTCATATTTCTGAGATTTACAGAAAATCTAATCCTAGCAATTGAGGATGTTATTTTTCTAGATATACATATATATGTTCAGTGCATGTATATATACACAGAATCCTTATAAAGTTTTACATCTATCTATATATCCTTTTGCAGGAAATTATTCTGTTTTACTTATTAGGAATCTTTGTCGAAAAAATCAAATTACCTATAATTATGAAACAAGAAAGTCACTGAAGGCCTGGGATCAAAATTCAGGTCTCAACAATTCTTGTTTGAAGTTTTACCCACTATACCATAATATAATCAGTATGTGGTAACCAGAAAACACATTATGAACTCAGTATGAGAATTCAGATTTATATGGTATTGATGTCAATAATTTCCAGCAGGAGACTATAATACAAGCCCTCACAAATGCTGGCGTTTTCCCTTCACACCCCTAGGGAAGCTTTAATCTTCCAACATTATCAATTAAGCACTAATATTGTATTCTTACTACCTTCTTGTATGTTTAAGAAGTTGACATGGCCTCACTGCTCAAGGCACACACACTATTTATGAGGTTCATGTCCTTACCATTTCATCATGGAGTCCAATAATTTATTATTCATTTCATTTAGGACAATTAATGGTTTTGCTGACAAATCATTTTGCAGCTATAATTTGGCAGTCCTGATTAAGTCATGGCCAGTAGCCTCATGAAACTAATCAGGAAGATAAAAGAAAGAAAGGCGGGGCGGGAGAGAGAGAGACAGAGAGAGAGAGAGAGAGAGACAGAGAGGGAGAGAGAGAGAGAGGACTCGTATCTTTATTTTGTTTCCCTTTTTTCATACCTTTTTTCTGGTAGAAGCCAATGGGTCAGTATAGATCAAGTTTTTATTCAATATGCTAACCCTCTAGTCACAGTAGGGATTTAGTAGGATTAGAATTTTCTCTAACATCCGGTATTGCAAATAATGCTTCTGTTTTCCTCTTCTCATTTGTTTTCTCCTGGAAATCAGAATTTATACTGTACCAGACAAAACTCCAGGAAAGAAGCTAGGGGCTATGGCTTCTAGCTTCACCTCTGCCTCTAACAAGTTATTTGATCTTGGCAGGTTATTCGGGGCCTTGGTTTTGCATCTAAGAAATAACAGAAGATTTTAAAACTCCATCTAGGTTTAAAATTATATGATTCTCTGTTGAACTAAATCCAAGTGAAATTCAGTATCTATTTAGTGAAACGTTATTTTGTGTCATGACTTTGGTATTACTACTTTTATTGCTTTTTAAAAAAAATTTTTTTATTGCTTTTTAATAGCTTGGAAACAACTCATATTAACTCTGACAGCCAAGTAGAAATGAAATTGGGAGCAGAAATAATGATACAACTGCCATCTAATGAGCACTTAGTATGTGCCTGGTGCCATGCTAAGTGCTTTAAACATTTTATTTAATCCTCAGGACAATACTCTGATAGGATTATTACCTCTACTTTATAAATGGGGAACCGGAGGCAGCTTAGGATGGTTAGGTGACCTCCCCAAGGTTGCATTGCTAAGCTAGTCAGTAGCAGAGCTCAAATTTGAATCTACACCACCAGACTCCGAAGACTGTGCTTTTGAGGTTTAAGCTCTTCCATTACCACCTGCCCCTTCACTTGCATGGTGGCCAATCAAACCCAACGTTGTTAAACTGTGAGGTTACCCAAGCAGGCAACATAAACTGTTGTTCACACTCGCCTTCCCACACCCTTTGGAGCACACTGGTGGGAGACTGAATGGCTTGCAAGTGTGGGCTCACTCCTTCCTGCTTTCAAAAACTCTACCTCACAGGGTCTCTGCTTCCCTTGTCAGCATCCCCATGGCTTTAAGAATCAGGTGAGTTCAAAGGTACATCTTCCTCTGGAAAAATCTGGAAGACCACTTGCACTACTGCATTCCAGAATACTTGCCTTTACTAATATGCAACTGCTAGTAGAAATTGACCTATTTTTTCCCACTTTAAAAGAAATTATTGTAAAATTAATACGACATAAAAATTTAACACTGATCAAAAGGGTAAAAGTAAAAAGTTAGAGTCCTCTAGAATGTGATAGTTGGATGAACATGAGAAATCCTTTTTATTTCCTAGATGATAAAAAATGAGTCAGTGAATTTGTACAAGTCACTCAGCTAGTCAGTGTGGTAGGAGTAGAATGACACTCAGTACCCTGACTCTCTTGCTTTGGTGCTTTTTCTGCTACTGGGGAGTTCTGATTAAAGAAATATCACAAGATGCATGAGAGGAGAATGCCATGGAAGGACCAAGGCAGAGATTGAAGGAGGCAGACATTGTAACTGCAAGCCAAGGAATGCCAAAGAGTGGCAGTAAACCACCAGAAGTAGGAAGGAATCTCCTCTACAGGTTTCAAAGGGAGCATGGTCTTCTGGCATCTTGATTTTGGACATCTTCAGAACTATAAGAAAATAAGTTTCTATTGTTTCAAGCCACCCAGTTTGTGGTACTCTGTTCTGGCAACCCTAGTAAACTAATACAGAGAACTAAAGGGAATAGTAGGTGCCCAGAGTGGGGAATGGGGAGCAATCAAGTGGCAGTGAGAGATAAGTACAACGAAAATTGAGTTCCAAAGACAATTGTGTTCTACTTCACAAGTGACTCAGGAATGTATGGTGTCCTCCTCTTTTAAGTCCTAAGGGAAGACCAGCCTTCAGCTGAGTGTCTCTTGCCTCCTAGTTGCCTGCAACTTTCTGGGGGAACTGTTATATAGGGAGAAGCTTAAAGGCATCTCTAGGGTCTCATTCTTAGCCTTTACAGATGTACTGCTGCTCTGACACCAAGGAGTTAGCCATCTTTTGCAGCTTAAGAACTTTGGGGAGGAAGAGACCTCTATTACCTGGGAAAGCTCCCAAGAACCTCCAATGGCTGCAAACTTGATTTCTATGATTCCCAAGTCAGCCCTAGTGAATCCTTTCTGAAGTTTTTTGTTTGTTTGTTTCTTCCCATCTAGCTCACTTTCTACCCATTCTCTCTGAAACATCCCTTCCCTAGTGCCAGGGAAACAAAATAACATAGATGCAAGAACTGTATCAGAACTGGAGTCTGGGCTCCCTCAAAGAGAATATGTTGGGAGTGCGTAAATGCTGGTGAAGGGGGTGCAGGGGGGCACAGCTCTGGGAGAAGGTGTGGGGTATGTTCTTTGGCACTAGATGGCACAGGGTCTGGGGAAAAAAAGGCTTTCTCAGCCTATAAGCACCCCTGCTCCTTGTGAGAACGCTGGTGGAGGGAATTCCCATTGGCCTCGGTCCTGGACTGTCTTGGCCAAGCCTGTGTGCTCCACAGTTGCTGTAAGAAGTAGGAGAGAGCCTGTGCAGAGTCTCCCGATGGGAGTTATAATCCTTCTCTCCTCCCTAGAGAATATTTCTGGGGTTATTAAAGGACTCCCCATTACTTCCAGCCCCTCCCCTCCAGAGTGGGTGCAGGAGAAATCAACCAGAACGGTAGCATCCGAGCAGCTCCCAGCTGTGACTGTTCCACCCTCTGCAGAGAGCCTGGTGCTATGGTTGTTGTGGGTTCTGGGGCTTCCAGCCCATCTCCCACAGGTGAAGTGACCTGAAACCAGAAGAACAAGATGGCGATGTTCATCTTCTCTCCCTTCTTCCCTTCCAATCCAAAAATAGCTTCAGTAACTCTAGCTGCGTGAAAGCCACTAAAATCCCACCCAGGCAGGCCATGACGGTGAGTTGGCTGCTTCCAGAACCATTCCATTCGCCTCCAGCCCCCTTTCTACTGCTCCTTCTGTGCTAAGCTGCCTTCCCCTCCCCCTCTGCTTTCTAGTTAGGCTCTGACCTTTCAGAGCCACCTACCCAGGCTGCTCTGACCTTAGGACTTTTTTTTTTCCTCCAAAAGAATCCCTCCCTGTCCCTAAATCCTCATCAATAATCATTCCCCACCGCAGCCCTCAGTCTGTACTTAGGAAGGAAACAACTGTGAGATAAATTGAAATAAAGAATGGTAGATACTTTCTAGTGAGCTTAACATGGCTATACTTCCTGGAGTATTTATGTCTTAAAATACTAGTAACTTGATGTAGTAAATGAAATGGTGTCCCCCTCCCAAAATATACCCATGCCCTGACCACTGGAGCCTGTGAATATGACCCTATTTAGAAAAAATGATCTTTACAGATGAGTTAATTAAGTTAAGGATCTCAAAATGAGATCATCCTGGATTTATCCAGGTGGTCCCTAAATCCAATGACAAGTGTCCTTATAAGGGTCAGAAGAGAAGACACAAACACAGAGGAGGACAAGCCCATGTGAAGACAGAGGCAGAGACTGGAGTTTTATAGTCACAAGCTAAGGGCCACCTGGAGCCACCAGAAGCAACTACCTTCCTTAACATAAGCATGCTTAGCAGGTGTTTGCATAAGCCTTCCTGTAATTTTCTGTGCAAATATCAACTTACATGTGCTTATTCTTTTGTTTAACACAACTGGGATTATACTATTCTGTTTTGCCTCTTGTCTTTTCCACTTAGTATATCATGGACACATTACACATGGGCCAGAAAAAGATTTGCTCATCTTTTGATGGCTACAATATTCTTATTGTATGGCTCTACCACAATTTATCTAACCATTCTCTATGGAAAGACATTTAGCTTATTTCTGGTGTTTTGCTCTTTTAAACAATGGTACAGTGACAGCAGTGTACATATGTCTTTGTGTATTTGGCAAAAATTTTTAGAAATGGAATGTGTAGGTCAAAGTGCATGTTACCCAATTACCTTCCAGAAGGACTGTACCCAGTTTTACTCTCACAGGGTTTGAGAGGACCCATTTCCCCAGGTCATTGACCACACCAGGTGTGATCAACAAGTTAAATTGCCACTGACCTGTGTTTTTCATATTCCTCAGATGTTACTGGGTGGGGATGGGGAGAAAAATCTTCCATGCCTAGAATTATGACCTAAAACTCAAATAAAAATTCTAATTAATGTTATTTCTCACACCTAAGGGAAAATATCGTCCCCAGATTATATTGTAGCTTTGTTCCCTCAACCCTGACATGTAGTGTTGGGTTAATCCCAGCCATTCCTCATCACCTTTCAGGGGATTCTCACCGTGACCTGAAAAATATTTTGACTTTTCAAATCCTGGTGTGATGACTTGAATGAATTTTATGCTGCTCCATTAATCTTCTGCCAGACACATTTGTCTGTAGCACATTGTACCTGAGGTCTCTGTTCCACTTGACTCGGATTTTATTTGGTGATTGTTTGATGTTGATTGACAACACTCCAGGAAATAAAGATGCAAACTTGATATCCTCAACCAGAGTGCCTGCTGGAGAAACACAGGCTGCTGTATTTCTTTGGGATAACTTGCCTCCTATTAACCCTGATTTTTGTGCACATAAGGCTCCTCAGCTGCATGGCAGATCCAGGTCCTGAAACCTCATTTTTTGGCTAATTCCTCATTTCCAGTCAAGTCACATGGAAAGAGTATGTTAGAGGGACCCACACAACCTCCTTCTTATCCTAGTTTATTCACTACTATTTGCAGAGCTCTGTGACTGACACCCAAAGCAGCAGATCTGCAGTTCTGCAAATCCACCGTTCTTCTCGCATCCTTGCCAGGAGTGCTGCAGCCTGTGATCCCACCAGCTCCCATGCTCTGCAGTGGTTTTCTCTCTGCATGGCTGCTCCAGGGTACCATCACCAGCTGGCTGCCTGTCAGCATTGTGAGATGTAAATGTCCCTGTGCTTCTAGCCCTCCTTTACTATTTCTTGACACGTTGCTATAATCTGGAGATGGAGATAGAAGATGCTCTGAATTTCCCACCTCTGTTCCCCATGGTGGGGGTGGGAGTGCGCTACTGGCTATTTCTTAGAATGGATTTTAACTGCTCTGTAAAAACCAATTAAGAATTTTTTGTTATGTATATTTTACCAGTAAAAAAAAAAAAAAGCCAAACAAACAAACAAACAGAAAGACAAATTAAGAGCTGAGAGTGTCCCATTATTTTCCTTCCAAAAAAGCCACTGAAATTAGGTATTTCATCCTAAAGGTGTCTCTCCCCTCTGCATTATTATGTGTCTTAACAGAAAAACATGAGGGCCATCGGGCCTCTCCTTGGCTTGATTTCCAGGGTGCTGGTTAGCTAGCTTAATGATGTACTAGAGCAGCGGACCCCAACCTTTTTGGCACCAGGGACTGGTTTCGTGGAAGACAATTTTTCCACGGACCGGGGGTGGGGGATGGTTTTTGGATGATTCAAGTGCCTTACATTTATTGTGTGCTTTATTTCTATTATTATTACATTGTAATATATAATGAAATAATTATACAACTTACCATAATGCAGAATCAGTGGGAGCTCTGAGCTTCTTTTCCTGCAACTACACGGTCCCATCTGGGGGTGATGGGAGACAGTGACACCTGAAGTGTGTTGCTTAAATCCAGTCTACTCCATAATCTCGTTTTGTTTGTTTGTGTGTTTGTTTTCATAATCTCGTTTTGGAGTGTTTGCTGTCACTGCAAAAAACCCTGCTTCACAAAGATAGGATGTTGGAAATGGAAGCAGGCTTTTCAGTGCTTCTGTGGCAATCTCAGGATATTCTGCCTTGACTTTAATCCAGAACCTGTGGAGATTTGAAGTTGTCTCAAACATACTTTTATGGCCACCGTCATTTGCGATCTCAAGCAGTTGATCCTCTTCTAGCATGGACAAAGTTGATTCACCTGGCTTGTTCACAAATGGGTCGCAGATCCATTCCTTCCCAGCTCGGGGTTTTTTTGTGGTTGGGAAGTAATGCTCAAACTCTTTTGAAAGCTGAGATAGGTAATCATGCCCCAGCTGGGAGAAAGAAGGCCCTGGCTCAGTCTCCTTCTAAATCTCTAATGTTTGAAATATGTCAAAAATCCTAATGTTCACTCGTTGCCCCCATAATTCCAGTTTGGCTTTGAATGCAGCCACTTTATCTACCAACCTGAACACAGTTATTGTTCTCCCCTGAAACGACAGATTGAGTTCACTGAGCAAGTTGAATATGTCACACAAGTAAGCAAGTTTTGCGACCCATTCTGTGTCACTGAAATGTGCTGCCAGTGGTGACTGTTTTTCTAAAAGAAATCTCTGGAGTGGCTCTCATAACTCAAAAACTCTGGCCAGTGATCTACCCTTAGAAAGCCATCTCACTTCTGTGTATAAGAGAAGACGTGTGTGCTCTGCGTCCATCTCCTCACAGAGCTGTGCAAACAGACGTGAGTTAAGGGCATGTACTTTAATGTGGTTGATAATTTTAATCACATCCTGCAAAACACTGTTAAGTTCAGGTGACATTTTTCAGCTAGCCAGCATTTCTCTATGGATGACACAGTGCGTAGACTGACATTCAGAAGCGACTTCTTTGACCTGAGTAGTGAAACCAGAGAGCCATCCAGTCATAGCAGCCACTCCGTCCGTGCATATACCGACACAAAATGACCAATTCAGTTTTCCTGATATGTAATCATTCAAAGACTTGAATAGGTCTGCAGCTGTGGTGTTGGTTGGCAACAAAAGTGCACATAACATATCCTAATGCACATCCTCTTGAAAAATATATCGCACAAAAACAAGCATTGTTGCCTTGTTGTCAACATTGGTGGACTCGTCAACCTGGATTGTGTACCACAGTGACTCATTAATCCTCTCTAACAGTTGCGCCTCAATATCCTCTGCTATTTCATCAATTCGTTTAGTTATGGTACTAGCCAAAAGAGGAATACATGCCACCTTTTGAACTGCAGCCTCTCCTAAAAGCTCATGACAGATGTCCTTAGCAGCAGGCAGGATCAACTCTTCACCAAGAGTAAAAAGGCTTTTTAGCTTTAGCAATGCAGTTAGCCACTAAGAATGATGCTCTCAGTGCAGACACATTTGATGAAGCGGTGGCCTTCAATAATTGCTTCTGTTCTTCGTGTTCACGTTTTTTTCTTTTGAAAAACCCCAAAGGCTTGTCTTTTAATGCAGGGTGCTTAGTCTCCATGTGGCGAAGCAGGTTTGAAGTTTTCAGGGCTTGGTTGGATAGCCGGTTGCCACATATTATACAAAGCAGGCTTGGAGAATGTGAATCAACTGTTGCAATGAACCTGTAATTTAATTAGGACTCTTGGTATTTTCTTTTAAATGCAGCTTTCTTTTTGTTGGCGGTCTTAGAGTCTTCTGCCATCTCATCATTGGGTCTTTCCCCCTTTTCAAAGAAGCTCTCCAGCAGCATTTGTTTTTTACTCATTTTGGCAAGGGTTAGCTTGTGAGCTTACGAAAACCAGGACAAGCGCGCAGTGTGGGAATGAGGTGCGGACAGAAGTGGTAAATAAAATAATGGGCGGGCCACATGCAGACTAAAATAAGTGTCAGATTCTGACTTAAAGCCTGCCACAAGATGCAGCTGTACAACTGAAGTACATCAACTCACTTCCCACTATAAAGCCTGCCACCAGATGCAGCTTAATTTTAACTTGCCACTCACTGATAGGGTTTTGATATGAGTCTGCAAGCAATTGATTTATTATGGTCTCTGGGCAGTCAAACCTCTCTGCTAATGATAATCTGTATTTGCAGCCGTTCCCCAGTGCTAGCATCACCCCTCAGCTCCACCTTAGATCATCAGGCATTAGATTCTCATACGGAGCGTGCAACCTAGATCCCTCACATATGCAGTTCACAGTAGGGGTCGCGCTCCTATGACAATCTAATGCTGTGCTGATCTGACAGGAGGCGGAGCTTAGGCTGTAATGCGAGTGGTGGGGAGTGGCTGTAAATACAGATGAAGCTTCGGTTGCTCACCTGCCACTCACCTCCTGCTGTAAGGCCCAGTTCCTATCAGGCCCACGGACCAGTACCCGTCCGTGGCCTGGGGTTTGGGGAACCCCTGTACTACAGTGCTGGTACTGGGGATATTAAGCATATCCTCTTGTAGATTTCACTTGGGCAGCACATGATTAGATCATGCACTTGAACTTCTGAAACTTTTGTCTCCCAATTACAGTAGAGCCATGGATATTTTCACCTCTGGATTCCCTCTAACCTCCCCTTCTGCAATACTACATACTATCAGATCACACAAAGTCAGGTGGGAGGTATGATGAACAAAATGCATTGCCCAGACCTTTCATTCTTCTCAGCCTAGCTGCTTCCTCTTTGGGGTTTCAGGGAAGGCTGCCTTCCATCTCTGATTTCCCCTTCTCAGCAGCTCTGCAGCACCTCACAACTGAGAATAAGTGGCAGACAACATCTTTTTCATACCACAGTGCAGGTCTGGGCAGGGTGTGGGCAGGAATCTGAAAAAAGATGAAATAAGTAAGAAGTGAGGCAGAGTTCCAAAAGCTGGATGGGGGTCAAAGATGGAAGCAAAAAGAATCATGGAGAAGGATTTTGACCCCAGCAATGTGACCTGATTGCTGTACCTTCTTTCATACTGTATTAGCGATGCATTCGCAGCTGAATCTCCATTTCCTTGAGCCTACTGGTGTCTGGAAATCATTTTAAATACCACTTAGTAGCATTTAGATTATTTTATGATAACGCAGTACCCATTGAAAGGATTATTAAGCTCATATTTGCAGTGGCCTGGGGAAAAAATAATAAAATTGATCTCTTCGAGAGATGGCTCCCACAGTTGCCCTATCAGCAATTATTCATTTAGAAGCCTCTCTGCCTACATTAGAACCTGAGATAAATTGGCATATGCTAATGCAGGGCTCTGCTGTGGGTTTCTTCTCCTTTAGGAGTTCAGGCTCTCATTACCTACCAACTGACGCACAGAATCCTCTACCCTATTTCCTTCAGTTTGGTGTCACTGTTATATTGTTTGCTCTGAGCCAAAGTAATTTCTTTTCCTTTCCATATGCCTATTGCTCCTTTGATAATGGGTTTCCAGAGCAATACTGCAAATAATAAGCCAATGGTCAGAGCTCTCTTGCTTGATTCCAAAAATAATACCTCATTAGGAAGTAGATCTCGGCTTTTTACTATGGAATGGGGAGATTTTATTAAAAAAAAAAAAAAAAGCACCACTCTTCATGGCCCACAGAAGCCCATAAGTCACTGGAGGGAGATAATGTTGCAAAGTGAATCCTGAGCCTCTCAGCAGGCACCTGAAAGCTGAAACAGGTTAGTGGTGTGCTAGAGTTGATTTGGCGTGCCTTGGGAGAGCCCATGTTGAACGTCTCTTCCCAAGTCCAGGTTCGGTGACCTGAGGGTAGCCTGTAATTGGCCAGGAAAATGGGGAAATGCTACAAATCAGAATTTCCTTCCTCCATCCCTTCCTTTCTGTCTTTTCTGCTTTTTGCAGAGCGGATTATTAAACATTTGCCACACCCAGCCACCTCAATGGACTCTCCAGAGTGAAACAGTTCCCCAGATACAGCTGGGTAAAAACCAAGACTCGTTCATTGCTGGAGGCTCACTGTGAAAGCGGGCTGGCCTGTTCTGTTCCCTGGGTAGCAGCACCAACTGTTTCCAGCTCATTATTTCTGTGCAACTTATTCAATCCAATACCTACACCTCTAGCTTCTTACATATTCCTCTGTATCATAACCAAGAGATTGCTGCAATGAAAGTACCATGAGCCTAATTATACTTGGTTTTAAAAGGGAAAAAATTCTTCTTTTCAATAATTTAATTATGAAAGACATTGAGAGATCGGGTGCACAGTCTAGGGTTTTGACAGCTAGAGGTGGCCAGGAAAGGATCGCTTCTGTTATTACATCTATTGTTTTCCTAAAACACGGAAAGCAGGACAAGTCCCAACATCTGTTTTAAATTCCTTTAGCGTAAGGCTTTAATTATTATTGAATCAAAATTTTATGATTTAAACTCTTACCATTATTCTAATGTGCAGGAGAAAGATTCTGATGGGGGATGAAAAGCATGGAGGAAAAGGTGTTCGTGACAATGGAACTCCAAAATCAAAATTTTCTCACTTTATTTTCTCATCATAATTTCTAGAACTAGCCTAGACTATAATAGTATTATCTAACTACTATTTTAATTGCACAAGCACATTGTTCAAAAATACTTAAGTAGGAGAGTACAAAAGTTGAAGAGTACAAAATGAATAGCAAAATTCTCTCCCGATCCATGCAGCTCCCGATCCCACTATTCAGTTAGTTAATGGCAAGATTTTATTGTGTACCTTTCCAATTAAAAATAGAATATTTGAATGCTAAATATACTATTGCATTTGATGATTAAATATTCATTATAAGCCCACAATAGTTTCAAATTTTTTTTACCAAGTGTGCTTTTACTCAGGTATACAGACATCAAACAATGCTCATTAATATTAAAAACCTGGCTACTTTGCTGTACTAATTACAAAAACCCATGGTTTTGCTGCTTTCCCTTTGGAATTTTTTTTCAACATAACCTGAATACAGTAGTGGAAATGCATAGGAAGTGAAGAGTCCAGAACTGACTTAGCTTCTCTTGGCAGGATTTTTTTTGCCCTGAAAAATCCGGGATCCCAGAAGAGTGTACCCTACCCACCTCCCATGTCCTCCTACATCATAGCTCACTGGACTCATAAAACCAAACACCACCACTGCTTCTCCTTCTCAGAGCAAAGGACTCTTTGGTACAGTCAAATCTACCAGAATTCTCACAAAATGTTCATAATTGCAGCCTTCCGATGTCTCCTCTCCAGCAATATTAATGGCTTGTATTTCCTGGTTAGTGTCCTCAAATACCCATCCCTCTTCCCTACCACTGTTTCACTTATTGGACTACATGGCCTGTATTGCCAGGGCATCTGCTTCAGGGTCTCCCGCTTCTGTCTCCCGGGGCCCTGAAGCTTGAGATTCATCACACAATTCACGTTGACACCCCACCCTCTCTCCCCCGGCTGGCCTCAAATCCCAGCTACTGCTTTGTGTTTGCCTGTTTCTGACTTCTGGCTGAAGAGGAAAGGGTGGAATTCTTTTTTTCTTTTTTTTTTTTAATTAATTTTTATTGGAGTATAGTTGCTTTACAATGTTGTGTTAGTTTCTACTGTATGGCAAAATTAATTAGCTATACATATACATATGTCTCCTCTTTTTTGGATTTCCTTCCCATTTAGGTCACCACAGTGCATTAAGTAGAGTTCCCTGTGCTATACAGCATGTTTTCATTAGTTATCTATTTTATACATAGTATCAATAGTGTATATGTGTCAAACCCAATTTCCCAATTCCTCCCACCACCCCATCCTTTCCTCTTTGGTATCCATACACTTTTTCTCTACATCTGTGTCTCTATTTCTGCCCTGCAAACTGGTTCATCTGTACCATTTTTCTAGATTCCACATATATGCATTAATATACGGTATTTGTTTTTCTCTTTCTGACTTACTTCACTCTGTATGACAGTCTCTAGATCCATCCATGTCTCTACAAATGACCCAATTTCGTTTCTTTTTATGGCTGAGTAATATTCCATTGTATACATGTGACACATCTTTATCCATTCCTCTGTTGATGGACATTTAGGTTGCTTCCATGACCTGGCTATTGTAAATAGAGCTGCAGTGAACATTGTGGTACATGTCTATTTTTGAATTATGGTTTTCTCAGGGTATATGCCCAGTAGTGGGATTGCAGGATCATATGGTAGTTCTATTTTTAGTTTTTTAAGGAACCTCCATACTGTTCTCCACAGTGGCTGTATCCATTTACATTCACACCAACAGTACTAGAGGGTTCCTTTTTCTCCATACCCTCTCCCTCATTTATTGTGTGTAGATTTTTTGATGATGGCCATTCCGACTGGTGTGAGGTGATAACCTCATTGTAGTTTTGATTTGCATTTCTCTAATGATTAGTGATGTTGAGCATCTCTTCTGATCTTATTATAGCGGTTCTTGCTGCCTTCATTTGTTTAGGCACAGCCTCTGGGCAGTTTCCCTGTCAGGAAAAGTGGGTGTGCCCAAGTTCCTTGCTAAAGACTCCTCTGTGGCTGGGGGACCTCCCCATACAGGTATTGTTTCCGCTGTCACAGTCTCGTCTGTCTCAGCAGCAAGAATCTATTTCTGGGCCTCTAGCCTTTGCTCCTCTACTGCCCGTTCCTTTTCTGGGTACCTCTCAGCTTCCTAAAAAGCTTCCTGAAAGGCTGAATAGGTCCTAAAAGGCTGAACAGGTCCTAAAGGCTGAATAGCCTTAACCTATTTGAGAAAAGTATTACATTAATCTTTTTGCACATGCCCAGAAGCACATGATTCCAGAGCGTGGTGGAGCAGCTGGGAAGACACACACAGGGGTTGTGGTTATTATGCATGAGTCTGGTCTTGAGCCCCACTTGCAGGAGGTTATTTGAGTATTTGACTTATAGGTACCCTCCCCGCCCCCATACTTCCAGTATAAGCTCTTCCCTAGAATGATGCTGCAAGGGAATGGCTACCTTTGTGAATAAAATACAGCTCAGAGCCTCCAAGGGTGGCCATGAAGATTAAATTCGCCACTGGGGAAATGGTAGCTGGACCATATCTATCTGGTTCTTGTCTGAATTTTGTGCCGATTTTCACTGCCTCTTCTCCTCCCCATCATGCTAGTCTAAGGATTGGAAGTTAGAGAAAAAGACCCTGGTTCATTCTGGCTTCACACACAGATATTTGTTCATTCAATAAATATTTATTGAGCACTTACTCTACACCAGATATTGTTCTAATTGCTAGAGATATCAGGGAAGATTCTCGATCCTCCTCAGCTTCCCTATAGTACAACTGAAACAAGAATGGAATGTTTATATAAGAATAGATGTTACTAACAGGGACATAAATACAGAGAACCCAAGAAATTGAACTTATCTGGTTTACAAGATACAGTTGATTTCTGTGTAGATCATATATCAGACCACATGTGAAATCTCAGCCTCAATTTTAGACCCACCACTCAGGAAACCATTTACATAAATCTACCACCTTCAAAGCATAGACCCCACTGCTCAAGTCTCAAAGAAAGATAATATTTCCTCTCCCTACAGCTTAAAGCCTGTCTTGTTCTGCAGGAGGCAAAGAATGTAAAATCATCGTGTATTATTGGATGCGCTGTAGCCTGCCTTTCTTTTTTTCCTACTTTGATCTAAGAAAGATTTTAAAAAAAAATTGTTGATCTACCATTTCTAGTATGTTTCTTTCAACTTCTACTTGTATTTGTATGCCTGTTTTTATTTTGTTTGCTTTAATACATAATATATTTGGTTCATAAAGGTTTAGGGCAGCAATTCCTCCTCTGTAGAATGAAACCATGGCCAAGAAAAATAGCTGTCTTGGTTCTGTTTAATGATTTCTGATGTGAATTATACTTTGATAATATTTTGATTCTTGCTTCCTTTATATTTTCAGTTTTTTAAATACACTTATGCATGTCATTTTTGAGTCATATTTTTTAGATGTCTCTTTAAAATAGCCGATAAATGAATTTTGTTTTCTATGAAATATTTTTCTTTTAAGAGGGAGGGTAATACATACACCAAAAACATGTAAGACATCTTGGGTTACAAACTTTGTCTCTCGAAATTTCTCTTGCTCCATTTAAATGCCTTTATAGAAAACCTATTTTTGTCTGTCATGATGCTTACAGAGCAGTGGTTCTAAAAGTGTGGTCAGTACACCCATGGGGGTCCCTGAGACCCTTCAGGAAGTCCATGAGGTCAAAACAATTTTCATAATATTACTAAGATATTTTTTTCTTTTATGGTGTTGACATTTGCACTAAAAGTGCAAAAGCAATGATGCCTTAGCAAGAATCCAGGCAGTGGCACCAAATTGCAATATTAGTCATTGTATATTCTATTTGATAGTTAGGGGAGGAACACGCAAGGCACTTCTACAGCACACCTGAGTATGATGACTGTCTTGAGGAAAACCACTGGGGCAATTGTTCGAGCAACAAACTGAACTAGCCACCTTTTTGCGTGAAAGAACAACTAACAGACAAACTATGGTAAATCAAACTTGAGTATTTGTCAGCCATTGTCTTTCAAATGGACTAAACAAAACTGTCATTTTGAGGAAAAGAACTGGCTGTATTTGTTGTTCAATGATAACATTCAAGCTTCCAAGTGAAAATTAGAACTTTGGAAAACTTTTCTTTCTTTTTTTTTTTTTTTTTTCTTTTTTGCGGTACGCGGGCCTCTCACTGTTGTGGCCTCTCCCGTTGCGGAGCACAGGCTCCGGACGCGCAGGCTCAGCGGCCATGGCTCACGGGCCCAGCCGCTCCGCGGCATGTGGGATCTTCCCGGACCAGGGCACGAACCTGCGTCCCCTGCATCGGCAGGCGGACTCTCAACCACTGCGCCACCAGGGAAGCCCTGGAAAACTTTTCAGTGACCACTGTGACCTTGTTAGCAATACTTAGCAAAGTCCAATACTTAGTTTTCTGATGATTATCAGTGGGAATATTAACGAATGTGAACTTTAAAAATTGTATAATGAAATGTGTCCACATTTGGAAGATCTGCATAACTCAGGGAAACAATATGTTTTCAAATGATTAATGAACGATGTTATATAGGTGAAGATCCATTCAAAGTGCAAGATAGACTAATGGATTTGGCTATAACTGAGTATGAAAAGTTATTTAAAATGATTTCAATTTCCATATTACAATTAACCTTTAAAAACTACCACATTTCAAGTTTTGGTGCAGTATTTTTTAAATATCTACAATTGTCTGAAATGGCTCTTTACTCTCTTTTGTAACTACATGTCTGAGTGATGCTAGATATTTTTCACACACTCCAACCAAAGTAACATATTAAAACTAATGGAATGCAGAAGTAAATGTGACTTCTCCTGTCTTCTACTAAGTCAGACATTGAAGAGATTTGCAACAATGTATATAATACAATGTCACTCTTCCCATAATTTTTTTGTTTTGGAAAACAGAGGGCTTTTTACGCAAAAATATGCTACTTATGTTAACACGTAATGGGGTTTAAAAAAATAAATACATAAAGATTTTCTTTAAACTCTATTTTAATTTCTAGTACGGTAAACATTGATAGATATAACCTGTATAAACAAAGTCCTTCAGGATCCTGAGTAAATTTTAAGAGTATAAAGTCATCGTGAGACCAAGAAGTGTGAAAACATTGTTATGGAGTATGAAACCTTATATTAAAAGTATTGCCCGGGTGTGACCAAAAGTGAGTCTTTTTATGGACTTTGGCTGGGTGAGCCACCTTAATCTATAAATCATTCTTTCTCTGAGGCATATCTTTTATTTATTTATTTATTTATTTTTATTTATCTTTGGCTGCATTGGGTCTTCGTTGCTGTGCACGGGCTTTCTCTAGTTGCGGCGAGCGGGGACTACTCTTCATTGTGGTGCGCAGGCTTCTCATAGTGGTGACTTCTCTTGTTGCGGAGCACGGGCTCTAGGCGCACAGGCTTCAGTAGTTGTGGCACGTGGGCTCAGTAGTTGTGGCTCGTGGGCTCTAGGTGCACAGGCTTCAGTAGTTGTGGTGCACGGGCTTAGTTGCTCTGCAGCATGTGGGATCTTCCCAGACCAGGGCTCAAACCTGCAGGCAGGTTCTTAACCACGCAGGCATATCTTCTTGTGTATGTCATTGATTATTTCTTGTTATTTGTTTATTCTCCTTTAGGGACACCAATTATCCACATGCTGACTCCTCATTCTCCATCCTCCTCATCCTCTCTCTCAACAGTTTTTTCTTTATTCTGTGGATTTCAAGTCTGTTATGATAATCATTCTGTATTTTATACATCTCTCATTGAAACTTATATTGCCTTTTTATCCTGGCATTTTATATCTTCCTGGCTTTCTATTTCTCTTTCTTTATTGCAAATAGTTTCCTGAGAGTTTTTTCTGGATTTTACAAGAGAATATTATTTTGGAAATTTACCTTTCCTCTAAGTCTTTTTAAAAAATTATTATATAGTGTTATTTCTTGGGTTCAGGCTGGATTTTCTTTTCTTCTTCTTCCTTTTTAATGTTTCTCTTCGCTAATTTTTTAATTAAGAAATTCTTTTCAAATTTGTTTTTGTTTTCAAAAAACACAGTTTTTGGCTGAGGTGACATTGGCCCTGCTCACTGCCTCTTCTGTGGCAATCTGTCCTCTTGCCAAATCTACATCTGAGAAGTACAGTGACACGCACTGAGTCTTAATTCAATTTCCAACTTCCTGTGGGCTTTCACCTAGTTCAAAGCTACTTTACCAATGTCCTATATTCTCTTTTCTCACAACCTGATTCTTGGTCACTGTCAACAAGTGAAATGCATGAGAAACTATAATTTGTGGTTTATACTTATAATAAATATATTCCACTTCCACCCTACCTACAACCTTTTACTTAGGAACTACAACTACTATGAGAATTAACTGTGCCATCACCATTACCCCTCATCTACCTCTTGTATAGATCCTTAATGTTAACCTGTATCTCTGATGGATACAATCTAATGGTTGAGAGCAAGGATGATGCGCAGAGTATTCAGGTTGCCCCATAATTCATCACACCTTGAGATGAATTATGAGTAATTTGTTTTCAATATAATTCAACCCACCTATATTTATAGTCAGCAAAGATTCACTTCCAGATATTGGCAATGGGTTATCTAACAAATTTAGTTTTCAGTGTTGATATGAGTTTTCCTCTTTTTTCTGTATCTTTATAAATACTCTAGTAGATATTGGGAGACAACATAGTGGAGACTAATAGACAGATGCTACTTTGAGATTGTTGGCAATATTAAACCAATCTCTAAGCTACTATAACTTTGTGAACCCTGTGAAATAGCCCTACGATTTCTTCTACTGAGAATACAGATCAAACTTCTTGTAGGATGAACAGGGTATCCAATTCCCCCTTAAGGTGGCTGGGGCAGTCCTGATGTGGATGACACCCAAGTAGACTAATGTCAAGATTGGGTCCAGGGTTTAGGATCTTGAACAGTCTACAGCAGATGGCACCAGGGTGTAAATATAAAAGTTGGGGAAAAGATTTAAGGGTCAAAGCAGAGGAGACTACCTAGTTATTAGTTCTTAGAAAGGAGCAAAAGGCCAGATATAGCTAATGAAACTCAAGGTCATTCATTCAACAATATTGTTTCATAAATAGCCATTGGCTATAAACTATATTATTAATGCTTAAGCCAAGGAAATGGAGAAATCAAACAGGAAGAAGGAATAAAATGAGTGGGGCAGGTCTAGAACTCATGTTGGAAATAAGGCTATGATGCCCAAAGTGTTTTCTTCTCAGGTGCTAGGTGTCCTGATTTTAAAGATTGAAGATCAAGATAAATACTGAGAGTCATTTCCATGGCATCATACACACCCTATGTATCTTTATTTGATCTCCTATCAGTGCTAACTGGATTCAGAACAAACCCAGTTTGTTCAAAGAAGAACTGACCCTATGTTCCGAATATAAGAAACTCAGCATTAGGTTCTACCAAAAGGCTTCTGGTCAGCCCCGCAAAGATACTGCTTGGCTTTTTTCTCTTTATCCCTAAAGTGGGAAGAAACATTCTGACCCATCCTATCCCTTGAATAAACATGCCAGGTTATAATCTGTCTGCAAGTGATTTCTGAAAAATCCATGTCCCACTTGTGACTGTCTCCTAGTAAAAGGCAGAACGATGGGGAAGATACAGTTAAATCCAAGTCAAGCTCCCTTGGAAAATCTCTGTAATTTACACAAGCAGTAGCTCTGGCATGGTATTTTCAGAGGTGCTCCTAGCTTATTCTCTTAGCTCCTCTGCCATTAATTTTGGATGCAGCTCTCCTTTTCAAACATTGATTTAGGATACATACAACTTAATGAAAAGAAAACCAAAGAGAAATAAATGCTTTAAAGCACATCATTATGCAGATGGTAATGCATTTGCTTCTGCTGTCAACAGAACAAAAAGATAAAGGTATATGTAGCAACCGACAAATTTAGGTTAGACACCAGAGAAAATGAGACATTACCAATCAAAAGATGAAAATAGCATGGCATGCATTTCCTAAGGGAGATTGCATACCTTTCTTAGTAGGTTTTTGAAAGAAATGGTTGACAATGATATTTCTTGTAATATGTGAATAGAGTTCTATCTGGACATAGGGGAAAGTACTTGATAATCATCCTCTTCCCATCCCTTGCCAACAAAGATTATAAATCATATAACTGTAATAATTCATTCACATGGAAAAGGACATTTGCCTTTATTTTCTTCTCCCTTAAGCAATGAAATCATTACCCTTTCTAAGTTGAACTCTGCTCACAGGTTCCTTTTTTTGTACTGATTTTGCTGTTCATTTACCAGGCTGATGAAAGTGTATATATATCCCATAAAGCCTTATAATTGTAATGAAATCCCAGAACTCTTTCCCTCAAACAAACAAGCAAAAAAATCAAGGAAAAAATAGGTTGCAGCAGGATGAAGTAAAGACAGATTGTTCTGTGTTTGCGTTAAAAGTCAAGCCCCAAAAGCTTTCCAAAGCTACTTTCCAGGCTCCTTCTAGGGCCAGACCAAGCACCAAATCTACATAAAACAATCAAGATTGGACCTGTAGTTTTTTCTGCCTCCAGAGTAGTCTGACAAAACCCAGCTGTACTTTCTAGATACCTCAGTTCTATGATTTGTGCTATTTGGTTTCATAGAAAATAGCTTTGATACATAATGCCTTGATAATGATGGAATGTTAATAGGATTTTTTTCCTCCAGTCCTCTCCTACCCAAATAGGCCCCAATTCTACCTTTCCTGACAATTTCATGTCTCCTCCAATAATTACCCACTCCTGAGCATGTTATGAAGACTTTCTGTTTTGTGCTGACAAGTTGCATTTTTATCTCTTATCATGAAGTTCATTTCTTTTTCTTCCTCCCCTACTCATCTTTCAGTTCTCAGCTTAAATGTCCCTTTCTTACGGAAGATTTCCCTGATGTTCCAGATGGGATCAAGTACCCTTACTGCACACTCCATGCCCAGCTGCATTTCTCTTGCACAGCTCTCATCATAAGTGCAGATATTCATACAAGATCTGCACCTCATTAGGTTCAGAGTTCATGAAGATGGGAATCTTGTCCCCACCCCATTGGGAATCTTATTCCCAATGTCTAACACAGTGCCCGACACTTAGTAAGTATTCAACAAAGGTTTTAAATACTTCATTCAGTAGTAAGTTTTGAATATACCTATGCCACCGTTAACACTCAAGAAGGTCAATAATATTTCCTTTTACTACCACATACTGGAGTTTTTAGTCTTAGTATTTCATTTCACAATTAATATTCATTTAAAATTCCTTCCACCCTTATTATTTCCTCTTGTTAGGGATGGTTTCTGGTTTTGTTTTTCTTTTTCATTCTCCCCCACCACTACCCCATCCTCCTTTCTCTTTTAGCTTAGAAAGAAGTAAAATTCTTACAGATACCTTCTTCCTAGAGACATTGTGGTCTTTCTAGAATCTAATTTACCCAACAGGAATAAATCCATAAAGGTAATTCATGTAGGTGGATAAGGCTAGTCTTCCTTAGAACCATGGTCTCATTTCTGGAATTTTGGGGAAATCCTGCTCACACCTAGCTTCTTTGGGGTGCTCATAATTCCATTAGCACGTGGGTTGTTGAATTTCACAATTGGAAATATGGCTTTAAATGTAAGTCATTATAAGAGAAATTATACTTGAATTCAAGTCTCATTGAAGGCCTCAAATGACTTCTCTTCATCTTTTCTGAGAATATTGGAAGGATGGTGGTGGGACCCTGGGACAGGTGGAGCCAAGGGGAGGAGCTGGAGGAGAAGTCTTCCTGCATCACCACTTTACTGAGGGCTGGCCTGACTCCTCACCTGTGACCCTCAAAGGCCTTGTTCAACACATATTTATAGTTTAGTAACATAAGAGAAGCTGCCATGTACAAGGTGCTGGTGCTTTCTATATAGCCTGTATTCATGGAGACTGCTTACCTTGGAGCAGATCTTTGTTCTCAGAGGACTTTTGAACAGCCCCCTTAGTTAGGAAAATAGACAAGAAGATATTACTCTTGAGGAATGGTGTGACATCATTTTTGGCTTCATAAAGGCTGGCCCACCCAAGATCCATTGGGAGATTGAACTCAGAGGTCTCTGGTTGGGCAAATTTATAAGCAGGCCAAGGAATTTCCTACAAGGAAAGGAATGGAGATTTGACCTCTTCCCTTTTGAAGATTAATGATGCTATAACCTCTAATAACTTGAAATGGTATCAGCTCAGTCTGGAAAATAATTTTTTTTAAGGAAAAAGTAAAATGAAAGACACTGAGAACTGCCAAAATGAACCGACCGTGAGGGGAGATGGAGTACAAGTATGGAAAGGAGATAATGGTGGAAACCATGGCCTCACTGTTGAAAGCCTGGTTGAAGATCGGAGAACTCTGGAGTCTAGGCCTCTGGTGATGTGGGATTAATACATCTGAGATTAACTCTCAGGAAAAAGACCACCTTTTTCTCCCTCAGTAATCCTTAAAGCCTCCTTTATACAAATGAACAGGGACAATATCATATGGTGCCAGCTCTTCCATTTTACAATATGACACCAAGTGATAGCCACAGAAGGTACAGGACAAAATCTGGGTTCTCACCACTGGTCTAGATTCCCTAGTTCTTTCTTTCTCCAAAGGAGTTGAAATTTAGCCTATACCTTCTGGAATGAGTAAGCCCATAGTGTACTTAGATAACTGGGGCAAGAAAGATTCCGAGGAACATATTAGATTTTCTGCTTATCTGGGCAGAGAGAGTATTGAAAAATTAATATGAATAAAAATAATTTAAGAAATACACATAACCTCTAGTCTTCCCCAGACTGGTAAAGCAAGTTGAACAAAGAGAATTAACATAGTAGGCCTGAGACTGTTACCCTTAGAAAGGGCTGTTTGCAAGATTGGCCCTTGGCTGGCATCGGGTGATCTGGATTTCAGGAATGTTCCCATGACCCTAACTGATAAGAGGGTCTCACTGTGCCTAAACTGTTTGTACAAACAATGTGGTTTATACTGAACATCTGCTTTCCTTCTGGGAGTCTTGCATTTCAGTACATGCAAAGCAGAGGGTGTCTGTGTGATCAGTCCCAGTGAAAACTTTGGGTCCTGAGTCTCTAATGAGCTTCCCTGGCAGATGTCACATGTATTGTCACCACTCGTTTCTGGAGGAATTAGGTGTGTGACTCCACTGTGGGAGTGGAAGCTTGTGCCTGGTTTCCTCCAACTTTGCCCCATGCACCTTTTCCCTTTGTTGGTTGGGCTTTGTATCCCTCGGCTGTAATAAATCATAGCCATGAGTATGACTATATGCTGAGTCCTCCTAGGGAATTATCAAACATAGGGTGTTATCTTGGGAGCCCCCAACACACAAGTAAAACACACAAGGAATATCAACCCCGTGGGATGCCACTTTTTCAATGCGACCAGCAAATTTTAGCCAAATATTTCCATTAACATTTTAAAACATTTTCTGATATTTATATATTTATTATGGTATCCTTTTTTATACAGAATTTTGATTCATTTTTCTTGTACATTAACAGGGTTACATTAATTTTTTTTAAAAAGTTTTCTACTTGGGCTTCCCTGGTGGCGCAGTGGTTGGGAGTCTGCCTGCCGATGCAGGGGACGCGGGTTTGTGCCCCGGTCCGGGAGGATCCCACATGCCGCGGAGCGGCTGGGCCCGTGAGCCATGGCCGCTGAGCCTGCACGTCCGGAGCCTGTGCTCCGCAACGGGAGAGGCCACAACAGTGAGAGTCTCGTGTACCGCAAAAAAAAAAAAAAAAGCTTTCTACTTTAATGTCAAGCCATCTGAACTGGATGGGATTTTAGAAGAAATACAGTCCTATCTACTCATTTCAAGAAGAAACTGAAGCCACAGCAGAAGAAATATAAGGTGGGCTTCAACTAGCTTTAGAAGTGAGGACTCAGGACATGTGGCTTTTGTAAACCGTTTAAACTCTACATACAAAGTCACATATATAGTACTTAAATTTGTGACATTAAAGGAAGAAAAATAACTGACATACATGTATCAATGTATTTATAGCAGGAAATTTCACTCTTGCTTTAAAATCGACCCAATTATGTTAGGAGTTTAAGGAAATCTGCTGATACATGGTACCATCAGCCTAATGAAAACTATTGAGAAGTTTTATAAATACTTAATCAAATCAACTCCAAAATAAAATCTCATCCAAAGTAGTCCAACTTCTTCCACTACATACATTGCTGTTTTTCCTCTTACGTTAACATAAACAGTTGTGCAAAGGCTGGTTTTGTGTGCTTTTATCCTCTTACAGTCCTACCAATCTTTTCCTCTTCTTGGTCTCCAAACTGCAAGAGAACTACAAGAGAACTGCCTGCAACCCAAACAGTAACATGTGGGGATATTCTTCTTACATGTTCCCTTTGGTGGATTATCATGACTCATTGGTGCATGAATTAAATTTTAAATTATTTTTAGGGAAGAGAGAAAATGTTGGCCCTGTGAAAATTCATTTTGTATCTAGTTGCTCAAACGACTATAAAGTTTCACACTGGTCTTTCCTTGGTTTCGGGCAGGATTTAAGAAAAACATAATTCTGTGTTTCACCAATTCTAAGATACACATTTTTTCAAATTTTAATCTCTCAAATCAGGATTCAGTTTACAGTCAATGGCATATCGGAGGTTTAACTGGCAGCATTTTGTCTTTACTGGTACATAAAAAAAGAATGTCTCTTATAAACAATGCTACTGGTTTTAAGATGAAATACAGTAGGCATGTTTAAAGTACCTATGAATTCAAGTAAAATATGCTGTTGGGTATCTTCCTGCTGTCCTTCCAGTTCTACTTTCCTCTTCTCCATCTTGGGGCCCTAGGAAGCTGAATTATGCACATGGCATCAACCAGGCTCCCTTGCCCTACGGCTTTTGGTTGGATTTGGTTAGTGAGAGGCACTGGCAGGCAAGCTGGAGGGCAGGAGGAGAGTGAAGTGGGATATATATTCCCATTCGTCCCCCTGCAAGGTCACTATGGGTAGGCTGGGTCCCTCCGTTGAAGGCCAAGGCTGCCGTCAGTCCATCCATCCCTCTCCAAGTTGTTCTTTGTCCTTGATCCTTGAGAACTAGGGTTAGTGTCACTATCCAGGTGTTACTAGCCCTGGGCACTGCACCATTTCTTGTTGCTTTTCTAGATGATGCCCACACATTTATAAATAAGTCTTTTATTAATCTCTCCTCAAACTTCCAAATCTCAGTATGCCATCTGTTTCTGCCAGGACCCTAACTGATACACACATTCTTTAGCCCTTGCTTCTCATGGACTAGAAGGATCTTCATCAGCTGAGAGCTTTTTTAGAACTGTAGACACTTGGACCCCTCCCAGACCTACTGAAACAGAATCTTCATTTTAACAGGATCCTCAGATGACTTGTATGGACATTAAAGTTTGAAAATCACTCATTTAACATATCAGTAGATATAATCAAATCTAACATCAGAATGTTAATGGCTTATTAAGAGACGATTATCTGGTCCTTACTGTCTGTTGAGGGATGCTTCCCCAACTCTTCCTCCATTATTTGAACCAAAAAGAAAATACAAAGTCTAAAATGAAAATGTCCTTATTTGGCAAACCTACAGGAGCTTATGTAAAAAGTTCTTGATTCTCATCTCAAAATAATTTCATTTTAAATTCAGTAGAGCTTTTAGAAGGAAAAGGAGAGGGAAACAGTACTTACAGATACGGTAATGAACAACAACTAGGTCCACCTATGCCAAACACCATTAAAATAAGAAAAGAGTAGAGTTAACTGGATGAAAACGTTTGCCATATTGTATATAAGTATTGGGAATTGGAGGCTCATTTGTCAGCACTAAGCCATTCATATTGATTTTTCTACTGCAAACTGGAAGTTTGGGATGCAGAATGAAAAAATGATTGTCAACAAGATCTCTGGATGAAAAAAAGAACATTTAGTCAAATTAAGAAAGCAATCCTCGGGCTTCCCTGGTGGCGCAGTGGTTGAGAGTCCGCCTGCCAATGCAGGGGACACTGGTTCGTGCCCCGGTCTGGGAAGATCCCACATGCCGCGGAGCGGCTGCGCCCGTGAGCCATGGCCGCTGAGCCTGCGCGTCCAGCGCCTGTGCTCCGCAATGGGAGAGGCCACAACAGTGAGAGGCCCGCGTACCGCAAAAAAAAAAAAAAGAAAAGAAAAAAAGAAAGCAATCCTCAATCATTTTCGACACTTGTCTGGATGTAGAAAGCAAGGCAGAATCCGCAGGAGGTTTTAGAACCTGCACATTTGTTGGTCTGTTTAAAATGCTTCACACGTTATTCAAGGAAAAACCAGACATGCCATGTATGCAGATAGCTTTTAAGGCATCCTTCTAGGTTAAAGAAATTTATGGGAATGCAGTTGAAGTTATTCGTCCTCCTTACCATATAAGATTACCTCACTTTGTACCAGGTGTTTTTGAAAATAGTCTGAAACTTCCTTATATTAAGAAGAAATGTTTGATTTATAACTTGGGTTTAAACCTATAATGAGGCGTTCCATTCTGAGTGATCTCATGTGCCCGAAGCAATAATAACCCCAGGGTGTCAGTGAACGGGAAGCCCTGCCTGGATGGACGTTCCACAGAGTCTGTGTCAGCCCTTTTCCTCCCTGCTCGGAACTGCTGGGAAGTGTGGTCTCTGGGGCTCCAGGAAGGGGCTTGGCTGATTTTTCACGTGTCAATCTGGAACAACCCTTCCCCTGACCCCCCCGCACCCCCCTCCCCTGCAACAATGCCCACCTCCACCCCCTGTATCTTCTGTCGAGGTGGTAGGATGTAAGAAAACAAGGTTAGGCCTTCAATCCCTAGATATCAGGCCAACAGTCATGTGGTGAGAGGCACATGGTTAGAGCTGAAAAAGTACAGGTGAAGCAAGTAGCTCTAGGTTCAGATCATGGCTCCATTACATTTTCTGTTTGACCCAAGCCACGTTTAGTAACAACCCTGTCATCTGCTTGATTCCCAGAGTTTTTCTAACACAGAGTCTTCTCTTGCAATTGAGTATCTTCCCATCTTACTACTGATGCCTTGATCTTCCAGGAATCACCTGGAAGGGCTCTTTCCCCAGGCTTGGTCAAGAAAGCTACCTTAGTCCTTTCTACCCCATAGTTCTAGGTAGCAAAGCAGCATAGCATGGTGACAAAGAACACACTCTGGGCCCAGCCTGCCTGGAGTCAAATCCTGGCTTTGCCATTTAGTAACTGGGGAAAATGACTTACATGCTCTGTGCCTCAGTTTCCCCCATGAAGACATAATTATTACTATTTTAAGGACGTGTTGTGAGGATTCAATGATTAATATATAAAACGCACTTAGAATAGTGCTTGTTAAATAAAAGAAGGCTTTTATAATGTTTATGATTATTAAGTTCATTAAAAATAGATTCCCCAGTAAACGTCTTGACTTATGGTAAAATTTAGCTTTGCTGGTTATTTCTTTACTGAAATCCTCACTTTTGAAAAGCTTTATTAATATTTTTACTAGATAAAATTGTAAAAATTTTATATCGTAAAATTGTAAAAATTTTACAATAAAAATTTTTGTACAAATTTGGAAAATAAAGCACTGTTAACATTTTAGTATATTTGATTTCAAATCTTCTCTGAACATGATTTTGATTCAAATTGAAATCATAAAAATAAATTTACATGTACCTTTAAAAATAAACATAATATCACAAATATATCCGCATGTCAGCAAATATTCTTTGAAAATGTGGTTTTTAATGGCTATACAGCATCACATTATACTGATACCACAATATACATTATGTGGATATCACAATTATACCATCCCCTGTTTTCTGTTTTTATCCTGCTTTTTGTCTATTTCTAATTACTCTTCATAAATAGTAATTCTTTGATGAATGTTCTTCTACATAAATTTTTATGCACTGAGTTCTGCTTTCAGCCAAGGTGGAGTAACAGAGCTCAGATTTATACTCCCGCATCAAAAGACCAAAACAATATGAAAAACTATGAAACAATGTTTCAGACACTGAACAACAGGCAACTTAGGACAGTGATTTCTGGGAGAGGAGAAACACATGAGACAAGTCCTTCAGTTGCCCCAGTTTATTAATCGAAGGTCAGCGATTATCCTGGGTAGTGGAGATAGGGTTGGGAGTTCAAGAAATCTAGGTGGCGGAATGTCAAAGAGGAGAGAGCTGCATCTACTAGCTGGCCATTAGACTGGCTATTAGAAAGAGTGTTGCAGCGATCCACACAGGAATCCCACCTCCACCCAGCACATGTGTGTGAGAATACGCTGAGGCCAAGGAAAGGACCACCTCAGAGGAGCAGTTGGACTAACCCATGCAGTTCACACAGGGCCAGGAAAATCTACGTTCCCACAAACCCTTTGGAAAAACCTCATAATACCTAGGCTATCAGGAAGAGTACTTAGAAGGGAATCACCTCAGTTGTGTGGCACAATTAGCTGTAGACTAAAGCCTGCTCTGCTTCCACCTAATAAAGCCTAAAAGCAAAGACCAGAAAGGACAAACTTTCCAAGGAACTTAACTGCATCACCTGCTAGTTTTTTCTCATAAGTGAAATCAGGAAAAAAGTCCCAGAGGAATGTAGCACGTTATCACAAAAGTGCCACTCTGACACCTAGGGAGAAATGTTTGGAGGAAGACAAGCCTGCACTGCCGTGGAGGAGGGAGAATATCCCGGTCCAGCAGTGTTCGTTCGTTCGTTCATTCATTCACTCATTCAAGTATATGATGAGCACCTATCATATGCCATGAGCCTTCATACATTTTAGCACCAAACAGTAGAGTCACTCCATTTACAGAGCTGGTGCTCAGCCACTATTTGGGGAACCAGGACATTGCCAATTGCTTTGTACCCTCTGGCCAGCCTCTCTGGTATATGCCTGTATGATGAAGGGAGAGAAAAACATCCAATGGACACATCAAACCTGGTTTCCTAAGATAAGATCAAACTGTGCTTCCTCTGAAAGTTTGATTTGATTTGTGCTAAAACAACAAAAGGATCTGCTGGTTGAGACCACCCTGTTATGAAATTTGCTGACGCTCTGTGTCCGAGGCAGGAGAGTTCTGCTTTTCTCCTGTTCTTGGATCACACACTCAATGAATGGACTCTCTGTGGTGTGTTGAGTTTCTCCCATCTTCTTCATTCCAAAATTGTCTATTTAGATGGTTTCAATTTGAGACAATTTTCAAGCAATGATTGCATCAAACTAGAGTCTAATTGGGGGAAAATAATTTCTGGCAAAATCCCAAGCCAGGAGATTTTCTATCTGAGAAAATTATATACTGAAGCTGCCAACTCAGAATGGAAAGCTTAGCAGCATTAAACACAACTCTACCGTTGTCCATTTCTATACCTGTATTTGGTGAAGAGCCACACAAGACAAGGCAGAAGTTACGAGGATTTTTTTTTTTTTTTTTAGGTACGCGGGCCTCTCACTGTTGTGGCCTCTCCCGTTGCGGAGCACAGGCTCCGGACGCGCAGGCTCAGCGGCCATGGCTCACGGGCCCAGCCGCTCTGCGGCATGTGGGATCTTCCCGGACCGGGGCACGAACCCGTGTCCCCTGCATCGGCAGGCGGACTCTCAGCCACTGCGCCACCAGGGAAGCCCCGAGGATTTTTTTTTTTTAATTTATTTATCTATTTATTTTTGGCTGCATTGGGTCTTTGTTGCTGCGTATGGGCTTTCTGTAGTTGCGGCGAGGGGGGGCTGCTCTTCGTTGCGGTGCGCCAGCTTCTCACTGCGGTGGCTTCTCTTGTTGCAGAGCACGGGCTCTAGGCGCGCGGGCTTCAGTAGTTGTGGAACACGGGCTCAGTAGTTGTGGCTCGTGGGTTCTAGAGCGCAGGCTCAGTAGTTGCAGTGCATGGGCTGAGTGGCTCCACGGCATGTGGGATCTTCCTAGACCAGGGCTCGAACCCCTGTCCCCTGCATTGGCAGGTGGATTCTTAACCACTGCACCACCAGGGAAGCCCTGAAGTTACTAGGATTTATTCTGCAGTTTTCTCAAGACCAAAGAGTGAGATACTTGTACCATTTGAAGGAAACTTAGTGATAATGTCTAGTCCGTTCTCCCACCTCAGGAACTCAGCACAGGCCAGGCTTTTGTTCAAACTGCTCCCACACTGGAATGCCATTCTCACACCTCTAAATTGATCCAAAACTTGTTGAAACTTACCTTATCCAAAAGCTTTTTTCTGTCTGCTCCAGCCCTCATGTATCCACCTCTCTAAATGCCTGCAGACCTTAGGACCATTAAGCGTTTACTGAGATGTGGTTACCAAAAGAGCATTCATTGTTTTCGGACTGTCGTGATGGAGAGTGCCACATCATCCATCACAACATGAATCCAGGGTAGCTCAGGGGCTACCTCCTCTCTGAGTGGCCGTTCCCCAGGGGCCTCTCACAGCACCCTGGGCTTTCTTTCCTTCTCATACCCACTACACTGTGTTATGGTCTTTTCAATGCTTGTCTCTCTCAACCACTGAACAACAATTCCTTGAGGCCTGAGATCATGACTAGGATGTATTAACATTCCCAGAACATAGTACAAAATAAAAGCTCAATGGATACTTACGGAAAGAGTATAAGTGAGAGAATGAATAAATGGATGCATAAATGAATGGATTCTAGAAGCTCAATTACTCCTTGTTGATCAATTCATTGATTCTAGTGCAAGAGAGCAGAAGAAGGATTGTTTTCCTCTATGCTTAATGAAAGTTGAGGATAATAGGTAACTCAGATCATCCTTAGCAAGCATGAGTTGTAATAAAGGAAAGAAATGAGAAACAAAAGCAACCACAGTCATGTTAAGCCCTGTTAACATCCAAAACATATAAGATCAGTTATGCAAAACCAGTCTCCATCTTTTGTACAATTGAATACCATCTTTTTTTCTACTCTCATCCCCCAGGAAACTCACCTCCACCACTTTAGAGGGAAATCCAGCCTGTCACTCTCATTTCATCTGGTAGGATTAGGCTAGAAATGTATTTTGGCAGAGGCCGATAGCTCCACCTACACCCATTATCATGCCCAGCCAAAGGTAACACCTCGTTTCCTACCACCTAGGTGTGGTCAGATAACTCGGTTCCGGCCAATGAGGTATGAGCGGAAGTGAGGCATACAGCTTCTGGAAAATTTCCACAAAAGAAGGAAGCATGTTCTCCCCTCCTTTCTATCCATTTCTCAGAGCCTGTAACATAGAGGAGGGCAGAGCAGCAGTATGGAAGGAGACTGCATCCCTGATATTAGGCTACATACCAGCCCCTTCCATGAAAGGAGATAATTTTGTTATTTTATGATTTCAGGGTTTTTGTAACCATGGTCTAGCCTATATCTTAACTACTACTTCTTCTTTAGGCAACAAAAGAGCCAGCTCCTACCTCTCTATGGGATAACAGCTCTAAGAGGGTAATGGAGAAAAGGTGTTGGATTAGTCCTCCTTTTAGAAATGAGGACACTGAAGTTCAGAGAAGTCAACTAATTTCACAAGGTCACATGGCAAGTACATAGTGGTACCCAGGTCCGTTTGACTCCAAAGCCTGTACTCTTTCCACTTTACAATAACAGGAATAGTGATAGTAACAGTAATAGTAATATCTAACATCTATTAAATGCTTATTACATGTCAAAATCTGTGTTGAGCATTATGGGTGAATTATCTCGTTTAATTCTCAAAACACCCTTTGAAATAGGAGCTACACTATACCACTGATTTTACAGTTGAGGAAAGGGGACCTAGAGTATAATTAAATAACTTTCCTCAAGTCACGAAGCTAGTAAGAGGCAGTTTAAACTGTCATCTGACTGACTTGAGCTACAGGTCCCACCCTCTACCTGACTATGAGCACATGTTTAGATTAAATTATTAGTTAGAAAAGGAATGTACAGTACCCAGTCTTTGCCTTAGGCTATAGAGTAAATCATCCTTCTGAATTCAAGGGTCTGATCACCATTTGGTGACTCGCATGGGGCCAGTTTGACACCAGTGTAGAGCTGGTGAGAATTAAAAGGAAAAAAAATTTTTTTCCTGAGTTATTTAATGCACAAAAACTGCAGTAAGACTCATTTGCCTACCTGCCACTGCCAGTGTATATACCTTCCTCTTGCTTGCTGATAATGTACAGACCCAGATCAATGAGTCATTGTATAGAAGTTGCAAGAAATTCATTATACACGTTTGAACTAAGTTTAATTCTGCTAACATCCTAAGAAGCAGCTAGGGATGTTATGAAGGATGGCTGACAAAACATAGACATGAATAAGCCTCCATAGGCCCTTGACTGAGGCTTGAATGGTGATCAGTACTTTTTAGGTGGCCATTGTGGACTTACCCCTTATATTGAAAATAAAACTATTCATGCTGTTCTCAAACATAGAGTTTTGTTTTTGCTTTTATTTTAAATCATATATTCTATGAACAGAAGCTTAGGTGTTCTTATCAACAATTCCACCTGGTATTTGCTTAGAAAATCAGTTGAAAATGAGAAAAAGGGAAAGAAATACATGAAAATAAAAAGCATTTTCAAAACTGATCTGCGTAACTAATAACAAAACCTGAAAAAGGCATTATAAGACAAGAAAATGGTAGGCCAATATCTCTCATGAACACAGATGTTGTGATAAACAGATCTCGGGGAGCTCTGCCTCCTAGCGTTCATGCCCTTCTATAATCCCCTCCAGTTTGAGTGCAGGTGGGAACTGTGACTTTCTTCTAACCAACAGACTATGGCAGAAGCAATGGGATGTCACTGCCATGGTTGCATGGCATTTATATAATATGTCTTGCTAGTTGGGTGGCCCACATGGCAGCGAAGTGAGGGTTCTCTCAAAAAATTGAAAGCAGCCTTCAGATAATAACCAACAAGCAACTGGGACCCTCAACTGTACAACTGCAAGGAAATGAATTCTGCCAACAACCTGAAAGAGCTTGGCAGCAGATCCTTCCCTACTTGAGCCTTCAGATGAGAATAGAGCATGGCCAACGCCTTGACTGCAGCCTCTGAGACCTTAGGTTGAGGACCCAGTTAAACTGAACCCAGCTGACCCACAGAAACTGTGAGATAATATGTGTTGTTTTAAACTTTTGATAACTTGTTATGCAGCAATAAATAATACACATGCAAAAATTGTCAACGAAATATTAGCAAATTAAACTCATCAATGCGTTTCAAAATTGCAAAGTTGGTTCAACAGTCGAAAATCAATTTAAAAAAATTGGCAAAGGAGGTAGAGTCATATAGTCATCTCAATAGGTACACAAAGAGCACTTGACAAAATTAAACTCCTCCACACAAACGTTCTTAAGTGAACTAGGGAAAAAAAGAAAACTTCTTCAGTTTGATAAAGGGCAAGCCTACAGCTAACATCATATTAAATGGTGTAAAACTGAATGCTTTCCCCAAAGATTTAGAACAAGACAAGGATGTCTACTCTGACCTTTACTGTTCAGCACTGTACTGGAGTTTCTGTCCAATGCAATAAAGAAAAACAAAAGTATAGAAGTCCTAAAGATTAGAAAGAAGTGAAATTGTCTTTATGCAGAGACAACATGATTGCTTACATAGAAAATTATAAGGGATTAGTTTCCTATTGCTGCTGTAACAATTACAACAAACTTTGTGGCCTTCAACAACACAAATTTATTATCCTTACAGTTCTATAGGTTAGATGTCTGATATGAGTCTCACAGGGCTAAAATCATGAGTGTTGGCAAGGCTGTGTTTCTTTGTGGAGGCTCTAGGGGAGAATCTGCTTCCTTGACCCTCTACCTTCTAGAGACCACCCACATTCCTTGGCTTGTCACCCCCTTCCTCCATCTTCAAAGACAGTAACATTGCATCCTCTGACAATTCTTCACATACAAATACTTTTTCTCAGTGGGTGTTTTACCTTTCAGTTTTCTTAGTGGTGTCTTTTGAAGACTAGAAATTTTAAATTTTGGTTAGGTCAATTTAACATGTTTTTCTTTTATGGTTAGCTCTTTCCTATGCCCTATTAAGAATCTTTGGCTAACCCTAAGTTGCATAGCTTCTAGAAGGTTTATAGTTTTAGCTTTTATGTTTAGGTCTAAGATCATTTTCGGATTCATTTCAAATTAAAAATTTTGTGTAGTGTATGAAAGGGGTCAAGTTGGTTACCCAATTGATCCAGATCATTTGTGGAAAAGATTATCCTTTTTCCATGGAATTACCTTGGTATCTGTCTTGTAAATTAATTGACTGTATATGTGTTGGTCTGTTTGCAGACTTTATTCTTTTTTTTTTTTAACTTGCTTTTTAATTAATTAATTTTTATTTTTGGCTGTGTTGGGTCTTCGTTTCTGTGCGAGAGCTTTCTCTAGTTGCGGCAGGTGGGGGCCACTCTTCATTGCGGTGCGCGGGCCTCTCACTATCGCAGCCTCTCTTGTTGCAGAGCACAGGCTCCAGACGCGCAGGCTCAGCGGTTGTGGCTCACGGGCCCAGTGGCTCCGCGGCACGTGAGATCCTCCCAGACCAGGGCTTGAACCTGCGTCCCCTGCATTAGCAGGCAGACTCTCAACCACTGCGCCACCAGGGAAGCCCTGCAGACGCTATTCTATTCCTCATCTATTTGTCTATCCTTTAACCAATATCACAGTGTCTCAATTACTGAAGTTTTATAGTAAGTCTTGAAATTAGGTAGTGTGGCTCCTCCAACTATGTTGTTCTTTCTAAAAATTGTTTTGGATGTTCCAGATGCTTTGCATTTTCTTATACATTTTAGCATCACCTTGATAATTTCTACACACAAAAGAAAGCCTGTTGGGATTTCAATTGTAATTGCATTGAGTTTATAGGTCAATTTGGAGTAATTGACAGGTTAGTAATATGTAGTCTTCTAATCCATAAACACTGTATAGCTCTAATTTATTTAGGCCTTTTTTTGGAAATAATACATAGTTTTCAGTGTAGACATTTTGTAACTTTTTGTTAGATTTATTTGATGCTATTATAAATGGAAGATTTTAAGTGTAATTTCACAACTGTTTGTCCAGGGGCAAGCAAAAAAAAAAAAAAAATTTAAGGCCAAAATGTTTAGATGCAGGTTGTGTTTACAATATCCTTTAACAAATGAATTAAAGTCCTATTTGATCTCACATCTGTCAATAAAAGTTGGTCGAGTACCTACTATTTGCAAAACTCTAGTTACCCCAAGAATACAAAGTTGATCACATACAAATCCTCTAGGGGATTTTCTGGAGACATTATATCAGTGCTTATCGGAACCGTCCACTTCTTCCAGTGAGTTTTTAACTCAGTGGTTCCCAATCATGGTTACACATTAGAAGGACCTGGGGTGTTTTAAGGAAACAAAGATACCCAGAACCCACCCAAAGCTACTCGTAAGCAGAAATTCAAAACTTCTCTCTAGAGAAGTCATTCCAAAGTATTATTGTCCTTGATACATTCATTTTGGCCACAGTGCTGTTATTCTTCCTTCTTAAAAAAACCCACCCAGGCCCCTTTTTACTGTATTACTTTCCTTCTTACACACCTAAAGCTTTATACATAGCATGCATTATACATAACCTCAAAGAATTGGTGGGTGATCGCTTGCTAACAAAAACAAAACGAAAAGGGAAATCTGCTAAAGCAGCTTTCCAAGCCATCCTCTGGGAATGTGTTCATTGGACTGAGGACATTTCAGTGAGGTGAGCTAGGGGACACCAAACGTTCCAAACAAGCCTGGCTACATAATTTGCCCAGCCAAGTGCAAAATGAAAATGTAGGTGTTGTGTTCTAAAATTATTAAGAATTTCGAGACAGTGTGATAGGAGAGCATTTATCCAAGCATGGAGCCCTTCTAAGCGCTGGGCCCTGTGCAGTCGCACAGCTTACTTGTCCATGAAGCCAGCCCTGGTTCCAAGGACCAGAGCACTCGGTTTACACTCAGCAGCTCTGCACACTTGCTGGTAATCAGGAAGGCAAAGTAAAGCAGCTGACTGCATTTCCATCCCAATGGCTGTGTTAAAAAAAAAAAGGAAAAAAAACCTCTTTAGTTCTTAATTTTTGATTTATTCCCTCATTTGGTTTCTGGAAAACTCATTTGAGACAGAACTATCCTATCTTCCTGTTCTTGTTTTAGATAACGTACGTATTTTTAATATTGTTAAGTTTTCTTTATTGACCAATTTCCATAAAACTTAAAAATCTGAGTTGAGGACTCAGATCTGAGTTCAACTCCATTTTTATCTGAGAGCCAGTCACTAAATGCCATTCCTGCAGCTTTCAGCTCTTGTCTTAAAGAGAAGCACTATCTACTGGGCACCCTCTAATTTATATTGATTTTTTTCCCTCACAGTAAAACTATAAAGGAGGAAATATTTTCTCTACTTTTCAAAGGACAAACCTAAGTCTCAGAGAGGTTAAATAACTTGTCCGAGAGGGTACAGAGAAGTAATTAAGATCATGGACTCAAATCTCATGTTTGCAGTTATATGCATGAGACTTGGGAAAAATTACTAAACTCTTATGAATTAGATTTTCTGTGATTATATATGGAAAGAGTAATATAAACCTCATAGGATTGTCATGTGGACTGAGATAATATAAGCAAAGTGCTTAGTACAAGGTAAACACTCAATAAACGGTGGTGCTTATTATTAAAGTCACATCTAGTAAGTAGCAGTGCTCGAATTTTTCCTCCTTCTCTCAAGAGAGCATTGGTAAATTTCCACGCTCTTGTTTTAGATAATCCCTGGATTAAAGAAAAAGCAATACGCATCAATTACCTTAAAGTTGAGCTTGAGGCTAGGACAAGAAACTATTACATGTAAATATTGGAGAAGATACTCACAAAATACAGTGCTGACTAGCATTTTGAAAATACCACACCTAAGTGTTCAAGGCCTTGACATTCTTCCCTATTCCTGATTATTAGGCTTAAAACACCAGAAGAATCTTTAACTCATAGAAGAGTATGAAGAGTTGTCTTATAGATGCACTTAAATGAGTTGACAGCCTTTCCAATACTTTCTATCCATCCCAGACACAATGGTGGATACTTGGCCTATGTCACTGCCTATTGTAATATGGTTTTTGATTAGAAAGGGCAAGGGAGAGGAGAATTGGACCAGAGTATTTTCCAGGTTCTCAAAAAAATCTGTGATTTTTTACTGAAAACCTGTAGAGAGAAAGGGCAAATATGTCATTTTAAAAATTTAAGCTTACTGGGTTTTTAAAAGTTATATAAAAAAAACTTCTTATTGTAAAAAATTTGGATAATACAGAAAAGTAGAGAAATTTCAAAGAAAAAAAAATCAGCCAAGTTTCTACCCTCAAAGCCAATCATATTCTGATGCTTTTTCTTCAGGGGCTTTGTTACCAAGTCTCTGCCTGTTTCCTTCTGTCCCTTCCTTCCTCCTTCCTTTGTTACACACCTAGTGCCTTCATGCCATCTTTCACTGTTGCCGCCATCTACACACTCCTAGAGTGCTATGGCCAAGCACTGAAACCTGACCTCCCAGAGGAGCCCCATCCACCAGGCTTCTCATAATCCTCTCACTCTGTAAAAGGTTTGCAAGCCCTGGGCTCCCTTTCCTAGTTCTTCAGCCCTCTGCCCAAGCTAACCTGGTAACGCACCTGCTTTTGGTTGGTAACTGTACTCCACAGGGGCCTCACTATTTTCAGAAGAGAGATCAGGGGATAAGAATTTCAGGTAGCCCAATGAGAGATCCATTTAGTGGAGATAAGACCATCAAATGCATTAAACAAACGTATGCTCAGTACAAGTGGAGGCAACATCATGGTATAGTAAAAAGAACGTGGACAAACAGATCTACATTTAAATCCAACTGCTCACTAACAGGCAACTAACTTAACCCCTCTGAGCCTCAGTGAAGTGGTATGGCCAACATCATAAGCTTGCCATGGAGCTTTTAAAAATGACAGGTGTAAAATGCCTGGTCTACAAGAGTTCCTTTAAAAGATTAAATTAGTAAAAAGTGCTGTGAATTTTCTTTAAATGGATCAGACATGATTCGTGTCCTCATGGAGCTTACTATCTAAGAGAATAAATAAGACATACATAAAAATAACAGTAATACTGACTTTTTAAACTCTTATTAAGACCCAGGTCCATAAACCCATTTTATAGATGAGGAAACTGAGGCTCAGAGGAAGAGAAATGACTTGACCAAGGTTACACAAGTAGGAAATTACATAGCCAGAATTTGAACCCTAGTCTGCACCAATGCATACTGACTAATACAACACAGGCACTTGCTTCAAAGCTATTTATAAGACTAACCCTGGATGCCAGAAAACATCATCTTACTCAAGCAAAACTGTAGGTCCCATTTTGAAATTTTGTCTAAAAGTTAGACCATGACCCATCATAGAAAGGGGTTGGGAGTTGGGGCAGTAGATCTAGGGCCTCAAATTTAGATTTTTGACCCCCTTTTCAGATGAGACTATACATACAGTCACAGAGATACACTGTGACAACTTCAATCACATGATTTAAAACTAGTCCCGCTACTGGTTTGCAAGGTGGCTTACACAGTCTGCGCTGGCATTTTTCATAAATATTATATCATCATATCAATATCATAATTATATTGCATTGCATTATACAAATTAACATTGGTTCAATTTAAATATTTAAAACATACATTTTTGTAACTGTATTCTGTCACTTTGTTATTTTTATTCTGAGAGCCTCAAAAATGGAAAAGGCTGTGCCTCTCTCAATCAATACTCCGAGTTTCATCAAGGCCCAAACAGGAAGGGAATCACAGCATCACATAGGCAGGACCTTAATCCTTCCATACAGCCCACACACTTCCTCAATAACACTGCACCCTAAGAAAGAGGGCCAAAGACTTCTAGGACCAGGGAATTTCCACTAGAACAGTGTTTCTACCATTACCATGTGGCCAGGCAGCAGGCTGGGTCATCAGGGCCTCTAGGTCTCTATATAGACCCTCTGGGTCTCACCCAGGTTGGGTTGTCACACACACCAGGTAGCAGCATTATTATTCTCAACAGAAAACTTTTCTGGTAACAGCATGAAAACTCTGACCAGACTCACTTTGATCATGAGGATTTCCATGTTTCATTGGCTTAAAACTTTCTTTTTTAAAAAAGGTTATGGGACTTCCAGTTTCTGGTTTGGCAAGAAAGGAGCTTGAAAATTGCAACTCTATCCTAATAACAAGAAAAACCTGAACAAATTGAAAAATCAGCAATTCTAACACAAGTTGGGTCACAGGGCAAACCAGTGCCCCCCAAATGGGAGAGACAGACAGGCAGATACAGAGAATCACAACTCGTCAGAGCAGGAACCTCTTTGGGAACAAGTGCCAGGGTAGAAAAACCTGAACTGTAATTGATGAATTGCTGAAGGCTAAGTGTGGACAAGTCTGAGAGTCAAAAACTATAGGGGTACCCAGCCATCTGGTGTAGGGGTACCCAGCCATCTGCTGTGGGGCTACCTGAGTTTTACCTCCAGAAGCTCAACCCTCTTGCTTCCTGCAGGAGGAAAGGAAAGTAACCACTTTGAAATATGCAGAGCACTGTGTTCTTTTTTTTTTTTTTTCAGGTTTTGTTTGTTTGTTTGTTTTTTAATCGGAGTATAGTTGCTTTACAATGTTGTGTTAGTTTCTGCTGTAAAACGAAGTGAATCAGCTATATGTATACATATATCCCCTCCGTCTTGGACCTCCCTCCCACTCCCCGCCACCATCCTATCCATCTAGGTCATCACAGGGCACTGAGCTGAGCTCCCTGTGCTATACAGCAGGTTCCCACTAGCTATCTATTTTACACATGGTAGTGTATACCTGTCAATCCTAATCTCCCAATTCGTCCCACCCTCCCCTTCCACCGCTGTGTCCACATGTCCGTTCTCTACAACGTATTCCTGCCCTACAAATAGGTTCATCTGTACCATTTTTCTAGATTCCACATATATGCGTTAATATACAATATTTGTTTTTCTCTTTCTGACTTACTTCACTCTGTATGACAGACTCTAGGTCCATCCACATCTCTACAAATGATCCAATTTCATTCCTTTTTATGGCTGAGTAATACTCCATTGTATATATGTACTACATCTTTTTTATTTATTTATTTAAGAAGATGTTGGGGCTAGGAGTTTATTTATTTATTTATTTATTTTTGCTGTGTTGGGTCTTCGTTTCTGTGCAAGGGCTTTCTCTAGTTGTGGCAAGCGGGAGCCACTCTTCATCGCGGTGTGCAGGCCTCTCACTATCGCAGCCTCTCTTGTTGTGGAGCACAGGCTCCAGACACGCAGGCTCAGTAGTTGTGGCTCACGGGCCTAGTTGTTCCAAGGCATGTGGGATCCTCCCAGACCAGGGCTTGAACCCGTGTCCCCTGCATTAGCAGGCAGATTCTCAGCCACTGCACCACCAGGGAAGCCCTGTACTACATCTTTATCCATTCATCTGTCGATGGACATTTAGGTTGTTTCCATGTCCTGGCTATTGTAAATAGAGCTGCAGTGAACATTTTGGTACATGACTCTTTTTGAATTATGGTTTTCTCAGGGTATATGCACAGTAGTGGGATTGCTGGGTCATATGGTAGTTCTGTTTTTAGTTTTTTAAGGAACCTCACTACTGTTCTCCATAGTGGCTGTATCAATTTACATTCCCACCAACAGTGCAAGAAGGCTCCCTTTTCTCCACACCGTCTCCAGCATTTATTTTTTGTAGATTTTTTGATGATGGCCATTCTGACCGGTGTGAGGTTCTCTTAAAAAGGTTGCTCTCAGGAGAAACTTTACCCAGAGCTTTACCTATAGGGGTTTTATCAGAGCCGAACTGACCTGGGGGAAGGGAAAGACCCAAGGCCAGTTGGCTCTAGACTTTTTTTTTTTTTCATCCACATTCTTATGTATTCTTTTTTTTTAAAAAACACCTTTATTGGAGTATAATTGCTTTACAGTGGTGTGTTAGTTTCTGCTTTATAACAAAGTGAATCAGTTATACATATACATATGTCCCCATATCTCCTCCCTCTTGCATCTCCCTCCCTCCCACCCTCCCTATCCCACCCCTCTAGGTGGTCACAGAGCACCGAGCTGATCTCCCTGTGCTATGCAGCTGCTTCCCACTAGCTATCTATTTTACGTTTGGTGGTGTATATATGTCCATGCCACTCTTCATATGGAGGAAGGGGAATATCCAACTCTAGCCCATTCTAGCCATCCTGTCCCACCTTAGAGAGGACTGAGAAGCACTTGTGAATTTCACAGTCCAGAGGCACAGACTCACTAAAAGACTAAGACCTAATCATAGAACTATAGAAAGCTGGCCCTCCCCACACACCTCATCACCACATTACTAAGGGCCTATTTATAGCAGTTCCTTTTACCCAGTACATCATGCCCAGCTATGAAGAAAAAATTACAAGGCATACTAAAAGGGAGAAAACAAAATTTGAAAAGATAGAGCAAGCATCAGAACTAGACTCAGATATGGCAGGGATATTGGGATTATCAGACCAGGAATTTGAAACGATGATGATTACTATGTTAAGGGCTCTAATGGATAAAGTAGACAGCACTACTAGGAAGGCAGATACCAGACTCCTCCCTAAAGTGATTCAACCTTCTTATACTTCTCTGGATACTGTATGAGGCTCCTGTTGTTCTACATTCTTACCAACTCTTAGCATTACCTGAGTTTTTAATTTTGACAGGCTTGTAGTTATGAAAACATATCTTTCTGTGGTTTCAAATTACAATATGTTGATTAGGTTTAGCATCTCTTATGAAAACGTGTATTTCTGCTTCCGTGAAGCCTCGTCATAACTTTAACCTTTTTAAAATTAGGTTGTTCATCTTATAAACTTGTAAAAGTTCTTGTCTAGATATGAAATTCTGTCAGTTAATTGCCTTTAATCTCCCCACTTCCACCAATTTATCCCTGGCAGCCAATTAACAAGGGTAACTTTCTATAGAAACTTTCATGATACATGTCTACCTAATTGTCTCAGAATTCTTTTCAGAATTCAGCAAGTAAAATTTTAAAAATACACTTGAACACAATTGATACAACTGAATATTCTTTTTCTTTCACCCTACTCCCAAAGTTAGGGAAAGTGCTGGAAATGGGTGAGTCTTTAAAGGGTCAAAAGTTTTCAAGAGAATCTTAGTTGAGGAATTTTGGTCATTCACTGCTCATCTTTATCTTTTTGGTTTGAGAGCACAATTAAACATACATATATTTTATGTCCATGAGTATCCTTAATTCCCCTATTTATACCAGCTCTGAATTGTAGCAGAAACAGAAGGTGTCAGGGAAAGGCAGGGAGAATGTGGAGCCAGGGGCAGGGAACTTTACTGATGTTGCCTCTGTCTATAGGGTGTATCATATTTTTAGGAAAAGGAGGAAAGAAATGCATTCTGAACTGGTTTCAGTTACTTACGTTACAGAGGGGATATCCATGCCTAGAACAGCTTTCATGGATTTATTTGCCAACTGACATAAATTAAAACCAGACCAAACTTCATTCCAAATCTTGTTTTTCTTTTCTTCCATTGATTTTCCTTGCCTTCTCCCCATTCTCTCTACCCCACCCCAGATCCTTCTCCTCGTAATGTCTTTAAAAATAATATTGCTTTGCATACGTTTTCTGCTTTGTCAAGAAAACATTTTCCAATTGCTCTGGTTTCCATTCTGCCTAAGGGAAGATTTTCTTCTCTCCTTCATTCCTTCATTGTAATCCTCTCAATTATCTAAGAGCCTCTGCCTAGAATCTCTAATAAACGTTTGGAAAGAGGGAGAGGGCTCAGGCTTGTTGATTTTGATTTTTTTTTTTTTTTTGAGACCAGGAAACTTCAGTTTAAGTCTAACATCTTCTTTTAAGAAAACATCCTTTTTATATTAAGGCAATCATTTACATTTTGGGGTCGTTTTAACAACAACTGAGAGCTCCTTAAAATCATAAAAACTTCTAAGCACAAAAGCTTATCCAGCTCTGGGGAGACAGCCTACAATGATGGAAAAAATAAAGAACATTATCCTTATTAAGACCTGGGTTCAAAACCCAGTTTGCTCTCTTCCCAGGGGCAGGGCCTCCCTCTGAGCCTCAGTTTCCTTCTGTATAAAATATTTAATGCATAGCTATGTTGTGGAGATTTTCAGTAAGATAAATTTTTAAAAAATGTTTTCTCATTGTTCTAGTTAGAGTTGTAACTTAAAGTGAAGGAAATTAGAAGGATGATGGGGGCTAAGAGGTGGATGGAAGATTAGGAAATATGCATCACCAGGAGCACTAACCAGGCTGCTCTGGAGGATGAAGCAGCAGCAACTACAGGAACCCCAGGCAGCAGGCATGTGAATGAATCAACTAAAACCATTAGAGTCCCATGGCAGTTCCTTAACTGAAGGAGAAATGGTTCCCCTATCAACACCCACATCTTTTCCCCAACCGTGTAGCTAATTTCCCAAAGAAAATGGGGACTCTTTTTGGAAGAGGATGAGGATGCTTGATGGCCAAAAATCAACCAGTGCCAACTACATACGTTCTTAGAGCTAATTTCATTCCCTGAATCTTGACTTTATACTTAAATTCCCCAAAATATCAATACAATTCCTAGGAAGAGATTCAAGAGACATACCTACTTCGTGTGAAATACAACACAGTCAGCCACCCATAATGACCCAGGTCTTCTGTCCGCTCAAATCTTAACACACTTTAAGGTTCAGTAAAAAAATCACCTCCTCCATGAAACTTGCCTCTACCATCCCAAACTGAAGGGCTTTCCTCTCTCAGAGCACCTCCAGCCCACACTCACACCAATACTGAACACACACGTTGCCATCCTAGCTATTTGCGTGTGTGCGTGTGTGTGTGTGTGTGTGTGTGAAACAAAAACCTTACATAACAATACTTAGCCTTAATATGTGTGATGCATATTGATATTGTAAAGTTCTATTCTATTTTTTTAGTGCTGATTGATACTAAAATGATTTCACAATCCACTGATGAGTTTCACAAAACAGTTTGAAAAACATCAGCCTATTAGTGGAATGTGGACTATGGACTTGGAGGAACCAGATTCAAGACCTGACTCTGTCACTCAGATGTGTGGGCTTAAACAAGTCACTTTACCTCTCTGAAACTCAGATTGTGTCAAATAGGAATCATAACAAACGCTTTCTTCTACTTAAAGTGACTGTGAAGTGATACACAAAAAGTATATAACATAGTGCCGGGAACATAGTAATGCTAGCTATTATTAATATTAAAACTTAATAACTAACAGAACTGGAATCAAAGATTAGAATACTGTGAAATGGGAAGAAAAATGTAAACTCAAATACAGTAATTTTACATCATTTGTCTAATGGACATGATCTTTTTCAAGCCTCAGGTGACTTCACTACTATTGGAAAACCTGGGACAAGGAAATCACATCTATAGATTACACAAAGCCTTCTTTTTGCCAGATTATCTGAATGGTTCCCTTTCTTGATTCCGCTATTAAAAAGGATGAAAAGTGACCTGGGGATTGGATTTTTCAATTAGGTTATAGATGTCTTCATGGATCAATCATCTTCCTTCCCATTCTCCCCATGCATATGGCCCCGTCCTGTTTCGCTTCTTATTCTCTATTTCCACTGTTGGTATCATAATCCACATGGTTGCTCAAACTAGAAACTTGGCCTCACTCCTCAACAACAGCAGCCTCCATCTCTAACAGCCAATTCTACCTTCAAAATATTTTGGGGACGCATCATTTTCTCTGTATTCACACAGACATTGCCCTAATTCAGACTTTCCTCAAATTTCCCTTGGACTGTAATAGTCTTTTAAATGGTCTTCCTGCCTATCTCCCCGTCCCCAAATCCACTTTCTACAGTGCTCCCTGAGTATTCTTTCTAAAACACAGATCAATTTTCATGTAACCATTTGTGTCTCCCACTTCTGCCACCAACCTGGACTTATATATGATCCATGGTTCCCCAAAACCTGCAGGATAATCTCCAAATTTGTAAGTGTTACATTTGAGGCTCGCTACAGATTAACCTTTGGCTGCTTTCATTCTCACCTCCTGCTTACCCCACCCTCAGACTCTTCCCACCAATTGTCATTCAATGAAAGAATCATACTCATTACTCTGCCCTTGTATTGCTAATGTGCTGTTCCCTCAGCCTAGAATTCTCCTTTTCCGTATGGAAAATTCCTATTCATCATTCAGGTCTTAGCTTGTCCGTTTATTCAACAAACATTTGTAGAGCGCATAAATGCTCAAAAATTTTTCTCAGCAGTAGGGTACAAAGATGAAGAGAGAGAGTTCTTACCCTCAAGGAGCTTTGTCTAATGGAGAAGCTGTGAAGCCCTGGGCAGGATTAATCATTGTCTTCTCCATGCTATCCAAATACTTTGTACCTAACTTTTATTGAGGCCTTTATCCCATTATATCATAGCTCTATGCTTATGTATCTGTGTCTCTCATCAAATAGTAAATGCCTCAAAAACGTGAATATCTCTCAGATTCTTGCAATCCCACAATCCACCCCAGGGCCTGAAAACCCATAAATAATGTCTGCTCTAGGAACGAGAGTATAAACCATGTAAAATGGAACAGTGTGATCACAGATTGATTTCAGCAGGACCCATATTATCAGGTCCAGGTCAGCCGTTTAAGTCTTCATGGTGAAAGAAAGAGTAGGAAAGGCAGGTGATTCACGTGACTTAGAAATGAGTACATATTATATTCCACACAATTTTTCTTCTCCCCTCTATCCATTTTTCAGTTCTTAGAATTGTGGAGGGACTGGTGGGGGGAAAAATGTCATCTTCAAATATGGCCAGATAAGAGACTCAGGCTCTGAGAGTAACATTAACCTAATATTTATTATTGGATCATATGTCTTAAAAGACTGCTCAGGGCTTCCCCGGTGGCGCAGTGGTTGAGAGTTCACCTGCCGATGCAGGGGACACGGGTTCGTGCCCCGGTCCAGGAGGATCCCACATGCCGCGGAGCGGCTGGGCCCATGAGCCATGGCCGCTGGGCCTGCGCGTCCGGAGCCTGTGCTCTGCAACGGGAGAGGCCACAACAGTGAGAGGCCTGCGTACCGCAAAAAAAAAAAAAAAAAAAAAGTCTGCTCAGATTCATGTAAATAGGGACTGTCTAAAATTCCTATTACTGCTACTACTACTAATAGTGTTAGTATCATCTCAGCAAGAGGATAATAATCCCAAACTAAAGTAATTATAATTTACTGGACTATTAAGCTACATTCCTATAATGCATTAAAACCAGGTTAATCAGAACAACATTCAAAAGAGAGCCTGGAATTTTCAAAGGCTCCTTTCTCCAGGATCTCAGAATGTATTAGTAGTGTCTCCATTTTTAAAAAGTAAGATTCCTATAGAATTGAGAGTCCAGAAATAAATATATACATTTATAGTCAATTGATTTTCAACAAGGGTGCTAAGACTCCTCAATGGGAAAAGAATAACCTCTTCAACAAATCATATTGACACAACTGGATATCCGCACGCAAAAAAATGAAGCCTTACCCTTACCTCACACCATATACAGAAATTATGATGTATCAAAGACATAAAGCTCTGAAAAAAACATAGGGATAAATCTATGACCTTGGATTTGCAAAGATTCTTATGATATCAAGAGCATGAACAACAAAATTAAAAATAGATAAAATGGATTTCATCAAAATTAAAACTTTTTGTGCATAAAAGGATACTATTAAGAAAGTGAAGACATTCCACAAAATGAAGAAAATACTTGCAAATCATTGATCTGATAAGGATCTAATATCTAGAATATAAAGAACTCTTACAATTCAACAATAAAAAAGGCAAAAAAATCAATTTTAAAATGGGAAAAGGACTTTTAATTGGTGTAATTTAGTCTGAATCCAAAGGCCTGAGAACCAAGAGAGGTGATGATGTAGATTCCAGTCAAGGTCTGAAGACCTGAGAACATGGAGCACAGAAAGCAAGAGCAGATCAATGTGCCAGCTCAGCATTTAGGCAGGAAGAGCAAAATTCTTCCTCCCTCCACCTTTTTGTTCTTTTCAGGTCCTCAACAGATTGGATGATGACCACCTACATTGGGGAGTGCAACCACTTTACTGAGTCCACTGATTCGAATGCTAATTTAATCCAGAAATACCCTCCCAGATGCACTCAGAAATAATATTTAGACAAATATCTGGTTACTCCATGATCCGGTCAAGTTGACACATAAAGTTAACCATCACAATAAGTTAAACATAGAATTACCATATGACTCAACAATTCCACTCCTGGTATTTATCCTGAAGAATTGAAAACAGGTGCTCAAACAAAAACTTGTACAAGAATATTCATACAGCGCTATTCACAGAGCCGAAAGGTAGAAACAATTCAAATGTCGACCAGCTGATAAGTGGATAAACAAAATGTGGTATATCCATACAATTGTATATTATTCAGTCATAAAAATGAATGGAGTATTGACACATACTACAACATGAATGAACTTTGAAAGCATCATGCTAAGTGAAAGAAGTCAGGCACAAAATACCACATGTTGTATGATTCAATTTACATGAAATATTCGGAATAGGCAAACCCAGAGACAGAAAGTAGATTAGTGATTCCTAGGGTTTTGAGGTAGAGAGGGGAATGGAGTGACTTCTTCATGGGTACGGGGTTTCCTTGGAGGTGCTGAAAGTGTTCTGGATAGAGGCGATGATTGCACAGCATTGTGAATGTACTAAACATTACTAATGGCAAATTTTATGTTATGTGTATTTTACCACAATACAAAAAGTTAAGATTTCCTAAAAATGTTTTTTCTGGCCTGCCACTCCCAGTCTCTTCAACCTGAAGCAGCTGTGAGGAGATTCTCTTTGACTCTAAAACAGTCCTCAGCCACACACCTTTGTTGCCTTAACCCAATCCTCCCATGAATAATTCTAAAAATAGCTAATAATTGTGTGCCAGGAATATTTTACTTATTTCTTAATTACTTACAAAACTCCTGCTATGTGATACCCTCTACATAAGACATTGAGATAGCACAGTGAACAAGACAAATGAGAAATCTCTCAGAGAATTTAAATCATAGGAAAGAGGCAGACAGGAAATAGATAAATGAAATAGATAATTTCACAAGTGCCCAGTGTTATGAGGATAATAAAACAGTGACGTGATGGAGAATGATAGGGAGAGGGGGAATCTAGTTGAGCTGAGATTCTAAATTCAGGAAGGAGCTGGTTAGGAGAAGAGCCTTCCAAGCAAAGGGAACTCATGTGCAAGAGTCCAAGGCAGGAAAGGCTTTGGCTTGTTCAGAAAAGGCTAGAGTGCCTGAAGCATAGTAGGTGGGAAATGTAGGAATCAGATCCTGTAAGGGCTATAAGTTTATTGGGAAGCTGTTGGAGGGTTTTAGGCAAGAGAAACCATGATCTGATTGGTGCTTTAAAAAGCACCAGTTGCTGCTGTGTGGAGGTTTTGTAGGATTCAGAGTGGAAGTGGGGAGACCAGGTAGGAGAAAGAGTTGTGTTAGATTCCACATGAGAGACAGTGGTGGCCAGAGCTGTGTGGGAGTTTTAGAGGTGGAAAAATCACCCAAGACTCCTTGCCCTGTCCCTTGCTTCCCATTTTTTGGCCACTCCTGCCTTTTGGACATAATGTATGATATCCTGTTCTCCAAACCCAGCCTCAGGACCCTGTCCCATCCTGATTTTCCTGCCAGTACTTTAGCAGGAACTACCCTGTCCTGGTCTGCTTGTGAGCGCAGAGAGGCAGAGGTCTGAGCACATCCATAACAGCAACAAAAACAAGAAATACAAGAAAGGACAGTAGCCAAGACTTCTTCTATTTTCCAGAATGTGGGCTCTGTTACAAATACAGTGGTCCAGACACTTCCTGTTTATGAAAGGAGGTCCTGCAGTTCAGAGCAGGGCTTGCTTTCAAAGGAGGCTTGGGTTCTGTTGTGATTCCATGCAGGCGATCCCCACAGGCCACAACTTCATCCTAACTTGGAAAGCAGTTTATTTATCCCATTATCAATGGTGAGCCCCAGACTGGGTGCCCAGCTTCTGGGTCCCCTCTATTTTTCCTTTCGAACTGCTCATTCTCAAATCGAACCAGAGGCAGATAAAGTGGACAAGTAACCCAAATTAGACAAAGGATTTGAATGGAGGGAAAATGACACCCATCAAGATATGCCTTGGAAAACAAAACCCCTTCACACTTCAACTTCATTAGGGAAGGCCGAGGTCTTAAAGGAAGATGCCTCACATGGATTCCATGTTTAAAGAAAAATATTACTTTGGTGTAACAAGAAGTCAAAGGCCTAGAAAGTAAGATTCAGGAGCTTTTGTGTGATGAGAGAGAGCTGAGAGCTACAGGAGGCTTCCAATTATTCTTATTTCAGTGGGTATAAGAAATTGGAAAGGAAGAGAGGCTGAAAGCTCCCGTGGTCTCTTGCAGAAGTTTGAAGATATGGCAGTGAGAGCCTGAACAAAGGTCACCCTAAATTTTTTAAATTTATAAGCAGATAACCAGAGAGCATGTGCAGGCTATTGAGTAAAAGAAGCAGTAATCTAAGTGGATTGAACATGCAAGTTTAGTATTGTAATAGAATAGAATTTACCGGAGTTTCATCTGACATACATAGCTAATGGAGTGCATAATCATGACTGCACTTTGGGGTAATTAGGCATAAATGGTAAACTGTTTACATAATTAAGTGTAATTGGTTTTACTTTCACATAATTGAACACATTTTAGCTTTTCTTTTCTCACTTTAGGTTTTCCAGTATCCATACTGCTATTAGTATGGCTGATACTAACACAATTATCACCATCCTAAGGAAGACTCAAACCAATTAATGTATGAATGTTCAGTCTCTCTCTTCTGCCTACTCCTAAGACTTTAGATATCCCTTGTCACCCAAAGAGTTCCTTTTTGGTTGGAACAGTTATTGGGGCTTTCTGTGCAGAAGGAGAAAGAGGAAAAGAAAAACCAATACTGAAAAATTAGTGAAAAGTTTGCAGAGGAAATTGCAGAAGTGCTATTTAAGGGAGTTGGGTGATAGACAAAAGAGCGATTCTTTCAGTGATCCACTATTGCATCAAGAAACACAAGTAAAATCTTCAAGTTATTTTGAAATTTCTTTTGACTGCTGGATATTTTTTTTTTTTACCGTGATACAGCTTTGAAACCGGACCACATGGATCACGACATTATACTGATATATATATATATATATATATCTCTGTTAAAGGTCTCAGATCTTACTCCATAATCATTTGAATTCCATTTTCTGTCATTCCCATACTATATGCCAGGGCTGTGGACCATTGTCCTCTATCCAGTTCTACTCTGCCAGTCTTTCTCAAATGAGGATTTTCTTTTCTGTATGTGGAAAGCTTTGTGCACAGAAAAGACTATTTACAGCTATTTGGTCGATTATAACTGCTAAAATCATAAATCCTAAAATCTAGGTTTTCTCATTTCTTTAGGTTCAATTTATAAATGGTGTAATTTTATTTAGAAAACTAGCAATTCTATCTCAAAAGAAAAATATAACTTGTCTCTTTACCTTGTATTATGTTTAATTATAAATTTAACAGATTAGATGTCACTAAATGGTCCAACCCATTTATGAATTAATTAAAACATCTTAAACATTTTATGATGGAGCTTTGATCTGTCAGCTTGGCTAGGCTACAGTCTTCCAGTTAATTAACCAAACATTAATCTAGGTGCTGCTGTGAAGGGATTTTGCAGATGTAATTAGCACCCTTATTCAGTTCACTTTAAGCAAGGGAGATTATTCTGGGTGAACCTGACTTAGTTTAAAGGCAGGGCTGAGGCTTTCACAGGAGGAAAACAAAAAAAGGAACTCCTCCTATGGACAAAGCTTTGGCCCATGTTTATGGAGTTCCAGCCTACACATGATCTTCTCCCCTAATGACCTTCCTTACAGACCCCAGACTTGCTTAGCCATCATCCACAATCACACAGGCCAATTTCTCTGTGATAAACCACACACACACATCATACCTCCTCCTGGATCTGCTTCTCAGAGACTGATAACACATTTCAAATTTGTAAAGCCGATTCTCTCAAAAACTTCAAATACCTGACAGGGCAGACTTACAATCCCTGTAAGCAAAACTTCTATTAATCTAATAGAAGAAATTTAAAAAAACAAACAAACAGGTTTTCTTAAGCTTGAAAAACTGTTTACAAAACTAATCATCTTCTTTTTTCAAATTAAAAAAAATCACAAATCTAATAATTGAGCATTGCAAATTAAAATCACAAAGAAAAGATGCCAGTTTCTCTAAGTGTTGAATTTTCTTAATATTTCAAATGCCTAAAATAACTGATACAATAGATTATGAAGCTTTCACAACATTGTTAATCAACTATACTCCAAAATAAAATGAAAAGTTAAAAAAATAGATTATGATAATTTAAAATTTTTTCCTAAAAACCCAAAATATAATAACTATAGGTTTAATTTACTTCATTATATCTGTATTTATTTGTATAAGTTGCCAAAGTTATAACATCACTTACCCAACTTTTTAAAGGTCATAAAAGTAAATTTGAATTTGAATCAGGGTAAGAGAATTTATAACTCAGGCAAATGGTACAAACAACTGAACAGTAACCTCAGCCAGCCTAAAATACGTTCAAGAGATCTCATTTCACAGATGTGTCAGAGAGTTTTAAAGACAAATACTTATGAGAAGTATCTGAACATGAATTTCAGTTTGACCTAATAAGGTAAATTCTATTTGAATCTTCCCTGTTTTGTCAGAGGAAAAACTGCCAAAAAGCTAGAGGTGTCTGAAGTGGAGAGAAGAGGATGTCAATGAAAGGAAACAGGGACAGAAAAGAGAGGCCAGAGTTTAGGGAACTGAACCAAAGAAGGACAAATATTTGTCATAACCTTCATGAAAACTACGACATAGAGAGAGCTGATGCTGTGCAAATGGAGGGCAAGGGGGACATTTAAGAAAGCTTCCTGTAGAAAAACTGGCAAAGCTTGGTGAGGACACAGGAAAATTCTGGTATAATTTGAGAAGCAATGCTTCAGGTCAATGAACTGATTGTAAATACTACCTATATCTCAACTTTACGAAAACTGTGTAGGATATAGTTAAAGTTTTGTTTTGTTTGTTTTTTAAGCAAAATGTCTCCAGAAAAAATTTCCAAGGGAGAAGGGAAGGGAGGGGAGGAAGGGAAGGAGGGAAGAAATGAAAGGAAAAACCACCAGAAGAAGAAAAAAACTTCCAAGGCTGAGGAAGAGAAGTCTGGGGTCTCAGAGGCCAGGAGAACTTCCAGGGGAGGTGAGGCCCCTGGGACCACAAGAAAGGAAACAAAAAAAAGCCTTGGGTTAAAGAATCTAAACTGAATTTTGCGTAAAGTTTTGAAAATGTGGATTTAGAGACTGGTAGGGATGAGAGTAGCCGTAGATGTAAGAACATTGGAGAAGAGAAAAAAGAATTTTCCAAAGTGTTATTAGATTCCCTTTAATTTCCTTTGAAAATTCAAATAAAGCCTGGAACTGCATTTTAGAAACTTGCGGTGGCTGGACTCTGCATGTAACTACACCAACAGTCTGAGTCTGGGCCACTAGGCAGCCTGGTATTTATTCAGATCACATATTTTGGAAAGTGATTCACTAAATTCTTAGATGCAGAAATGGAGAAGAATACTTTCTGTTGCTTGAAAAAAGTACAGATTTATCAGTTGCTTTTCCAACAAAGCCAATCTGCTTTACAAGGGGTCATCTCTTTCCTTTTATTCGGGGACAAGAAACCTATCTGCCTTTTGTAGATATACTTCTCAGGCACCGCATTATGTAGGTTTCAAAGAAAATTTATAATACTGGTGGTAGTGTCCATTTATTTAATAATTCATTCAGCAGACATCTGTGAAGAAGCTATCACGTGCTCAGCACTGTGCTAGGTTCTGAGATTAGGGAGATAAGACACAGACGCTTTCTTTGAGAAATTTGCAGCCTGGTGGGCAAGACTGTGATCTGATTCTTCCAGTCTTTTTGGAAATTAATTTAGCAACAACTATTAAAAAGCATACAAATTTCTCCCAACCCAATAAATCCATTCTCAGAAATTTGACCAAATGAAATCATTAAAAATCTTTTTTAAATTTAATTTTTAATTAATTTCAATTTAATTGAAAATTTTAATGTTTAATAGCTTTAGTCAGCCAGATGTCATTTCAAATCCTGTTTCTGCCACTTAGTAGACTATGACTTAGCTTCCCTGGAGTTGTGCTATCAGTAATATAAAAATAAGGATTCTAGCGTATGAAGTCATTGTAAGTCATTGTAATTAACTGAGACATGTAGAGTTTATCACTGTGCCTGGAACATGAAGATGCTTAATAAACAATCATGAAGATGGTCTCCCCTGAACCACAGAAGGGTTACAACTACATAGAAGTTTATAAACATGAGAACGAGGCTGAAAAAACATGTGCCCTTTGGATTTTTTTTTAATTTTAATTTCCTACACTGTTGTTCTGTAGATGAAACTTTGAGCTCCAGATTCTGAATTATATTAATATGTTTCATTGTGTTGAGGAGTGTGATTGTTTTTCTTTTTCCAAAGGCAAGACACATTTTGAAACATAATAAGGAAAGAGCAACACTCCTCTGTTTCAGTGCATCCTTGCGGTTGGATGTTCAGCCTCACTACATTAGCCATGCAGTTATTAGCCACTCAGTAAACATTTATTGAAGATCTATGATGGGCCAGACACTGGGCCAGTGACTGCAGATTCGGAATGAAATGATGTGATTCTTGCCCTCGAGGGGTGTATTTCTGGTATTTACAGACAAATAAATCTATTATTACAGAACAAGAAAATCCTACCACAGAATTATGTCTACTATGGGAGCCTGGAGGAGAGGCACCTAAACCAGACTGGCTGGGTAGAGAGGGCTTCCTGAGGTCGTGCTTAAACCTAGTTCTGAAGGATGAAGAGGAGTAGCTAGATAAAAAAGCAGAGCAGTCATGCCAAGAAGAAAGAAAAGTATATGCAAAGGCAAAGAAACAGCATGAAGGATCATGGACAGCCAAAAACAATCATTCTGCACTTCACATTTATATTATGTTCTCTGGAATTTTTCTTCAGATGAATTTAAACCAATTTTCTCAATTATCAATTTTTCTCACCAGAGAAGAAAGGAAGATTTAACTCTGACATTACCCCCAAATATTCACCACTTTGCTCCTTGATGGTGGCCTCTCTCCAAGAAATACAGAACAATAACAGTGACCCAGAAGAGCAGGGAGGAGAGCATCAACTAGTACCTTGGTTTTCTTGGCCATGTTAGTCTGGCAGAAGATGGCTCCACTGGAGGAACCAAGAGCCCTGAAACTTTACCCAAAACGCATCTGCACAGTTTTCATTTAGTGCCTTTCACCTCCAATCATGAACTTTTCAATTGCATAAAGGTGAGAAGTGGGGAGGGGCACATTGAGAACGCCTGGCTAAAAGGGCATATTTTATGATAATATACTGAATGGAGTCACATCTCACACAGGGACTAGTTTTAACGTTTAGACATAAGACACACAATGAGTGTGGTCAAAAGTCCTTTCTTGAACATCTCGTAAGCCACCCACAAAAAATAACGTGCATGTTTCATGTTGACAACACTGTTCTTCAGTATCGTGTGTGTATAAATGTATAATGCATACAGTAATAAAAGTCTATAATAAATGACCTATATGCAAAATAAAATTTAAGGCATTTTCATGTAAATTATTAGAAGAGCACTTGGAGAGTTGAATTTAAAAACTTATGATGGGTCTTTGTAAATCCCTATTCAATGCTTAATGTCAATCCAGGAACCTAGGATTTTTACAGGCCTAAGGAATTTATTCCAGCAGAGAGAGCACTGGACTCGGAATCAGAAGACCTGGGATCAAGTCCTGCCTCAGTCAGTTATTGACCAAAAGGGCCTAAGGGTTTATAAATCCTTTGGTGTCAAAGCCTTTGTAGTGTTTGTTCAAGAAAGAAAAAGTTCATGTCTCTATTTGACATTTGATGTGTTGACACCATGCACCAGACGTGGGTATACAAAAGCCCTGGGCTGCTCAGCCAGGAGCCCATGACTTCTATCCCTTTCTGTGCTTAGTAATAAAAACTAATCAAGGATTTTTTAAATTCCCTTGGGTACCTTCACTCATTCTCTTATTCACTGCTCAATAAATTTTTAGACTATTTTTAGAGCTGACTATTTTTAAACTATAACGCAATTTTTAAACAGAGTTAAAGAGGTTTCCCCACAGCTTCATATATGGAATGAAAGACAGCCACAGGACTCATAACGTATATGATAAGCTGACCACAAGTTATTTTTCAGAAAGCTAGTCTCATTCAGCTTTGACAATGACTGAGTTCCAAAATTAGGGAACAGAGCAAACAACCAAGTTTTAGCCTATCTGCCAAACTGGTACTAAGAGGGAGGAAAAAAAGAGGGAGATGGAGACAGATGGAGGAAATGAGAATCAACATTGCCCCACTGGCTGCACCCTGAGAGTTCTAGGAAGTTATGTGTATGATCATCACTGTCTCAGGTCCACTCATACGTGGATCCCTCAGAACTTAGGAAAACCAGCTAACTTTAATCTTAACCTCTACACACTGTAACAGAGACAGTCTTTTTCTTTATATGAATGGCTATATTTCATTTTTCAAAGATGGTTGGTAAACTGGGTTCCATTGGGGATTTCTAAGATATCCTGGGACTGTTTTCCAAATAATTCAGCCTCAAGAAAACTGCCAAGTGTGCTTTGCCGTTTGATTTTGTTTTTCAAATATGGGTAACTTAATCCATATGTTGCTCATTCATAAAAATCTCTACAATGCAGTTTAAGATTTTTTGAGCCACTTGTTTTCCCAGGAGATCCTGGGGCTTACTTAACACTTTTCTAGAAACTATTTTTAAATCAGATTTCAAAACAGGAGGCTCTCTTTTTCTTATGAAATCTGGATCCTGAAATTTTAGGTTGGGTTTGAAAAGTGATTCCAAATGTTGTGCCTTTTATTTTGTTTGTAGACCACTTGTTCTGAGACCCATTTTAGTGGGTAAGTCATCTCAGCTTTGTATGGAGCTTAAAATCTGTTTTAGGGGAAGAAGGACAACTAAAGAATGCAAGCAATGTTAGTCAGGTCTCATTTCATAACTTTTTTTAGGAGCAAGAATCCCAGGAGCTAATGGAAAGATCCTAAATTTCCTTCTGTATGTGCAGGCTGTATTTTCCCAGGGAACTAAAGTTTCATTTAGAAAATTACTTTTTCAGGGTTCTCATTATGCTACTGCCCTGGAAGGTTAACTCACATCATGCAGACATGAAGTGACATGTCTGTTTCAGCAAGAATAATCCTCCCCCAATGGATGTGGCTCAAGTTCTAACCTCAGAGAAGTTGTTTTGCTCCCAGGCGAAGGCCTCCTTCACGATGCCAATTCAGAAGCTCTGCCTTATTTCCTTCTTTTTCCAACTTTTATCTTCTAAAAGATAAAATCTGTTTCAAGAACAGCACAGAAATCTGTTCTCACCCCCATTTCTCCCTGCCTCGCGGTCACCCTCCACTTTCTTTGGTCTGAAACCAACTGTGTAAATGAATTCACTTCTATATTGCTAATTGCTGTGGAAACTGAGAACTCAGAGGCTGCAAATGCGGCTTTGTTTTTCTTGACATTTTAAAGTAGAGCTAGTCTTTTAACTGCCTTGGGGGGGAAAATACTCTACTACCCAAATGGAAGAGGCCTGAGAGAATTCCCTCTCACATCATGATTAAATGTAGGGCTTCCGAGGCTGACTGCCTGTGTTAAAATCCCAGCTCCATCACTTACTAGTTGTGAGACCTCAAGCAGGTCACTTTAATCCCTCTGTGCCTCAGTTTCCTCATATGTCAAATGGGGATGGATACAGTACCGACCCAAAAAGATTATTATGAGCAAAGAATGAAATTAAACAGGCATAAAGTCAGGCATTCAGAAAGCACTAGCGTTACCAGGATCTCTCTCCCTTATGACTAGCTTGCCCCTCAGCTAGCAATACCCTTCAGAGAATTCTCAAAGATTTGTTTCAAGAGACATACACTCCATGTGTGCTTCTACCTGCCATTTATTCCACAAATATCTGTGGAGCTCTAGGTATGTGGCAGACTCTGTGATAAGTGTTGAGGTATTATTTTGTTCCTAAAAATACAGACTCAAGACTCACTTTCATCAAATGGTAACAAAGAAAACCAAATGCTCTCCTCTGTCCTTCCCCAGCTTCTGTCTGAATCAGAGTGCTGAGGCTGGGAGGACCCAGTTTCTCCCAAAGCCTTCTCCTACACCAGAGACTCATTAAATGAAAAAGCATGGATGCTTCTGAGAGAAAAGGGCTGGAACATATCAGCACTTTGCATTAACAGCGTCCACCTGGTAGACCCAGACTCCTGACCCAGCTAAGAAGCCCCTTTTGCATGGAAAGAGCCCACACCGCTGAATGGGACTAAGTGATGCGTTCCCTCCCAGGTGCCCAGGGACCCATGCGCACTACTCATTAGCTGTAAATGGTAGCTACGCGTGGAAATCCCAGCACATTGAGGAGAGAATACAACCCTAAGGAACCATAAATCACCTGCATTGATTCTAAAACTGACTGAGATGTGGCTGGAGAGTTGTTTGTTCAGAATTTAATTTGAATCACCAGCCATTAGACGGGCCTTTATTTGGTGTTGGACTGCTGCATGTCTAGCTACTGAAGCTGACTCAGGTGTTCCCGAGGTTTTGTCTTCCTCCCACCCCTGCCCCTCACCGCCATCCCCCAGACTTGTAGGCAAAGAGAGTGGAATACATTTCTTTCAAACCTTGCTTCTGCCCGTGTTGAAAAGCACTCACGTCAAGGGGGAAACATGCCAGTCAAGTGACACGGTAGATTTTGGTGCCTGCAGCAACTGCTGAATTCACAGCTGGGCACAGCTGGATGTGGGTTAGGTTTGGCCTCTTCCAGTGGTGACCTTTCTATGCCCTTATAAAGACCAAGGCCCAGGGAAAAATACGGCCCAGTGTATTTATAGCTGCTGGATGCGTTTCCAACAGCAGGCGAAAAACAGGAGAAAATATGAGCCCCTTATTTCCAGCCCTCAGTTAACTAGCCACCTGAAACCCTGACCTCAGAACTTCTCACCTTCCTGCTCTGTGCCTCCTGCATCCATATTAGCTGCTCACTGTACCAGGCTTAGTCTGAGCCGTCCCATGATCATACTCCATCTCCAAGTGCGTGGTGTTCCTCCTCTTCATCCACACCTTCCCTCTCTCCCATGTCCCCGTCTGGCTCAGGTGATTCCTCTCCTGCTCCTTCACTCACTCCCTGCCTCAGTTGTCCATTAGCCTGCTTCTGGCTGCACTTGTCCTCCTGATCTAGCTTGGGCTCTGAGGTCAGACACATTCAGGTGACCTTTACTCATTCATCCCTTTCAAATGCTTTCATACCCAAATGGTAACACCCATGCCCCACCACTGTAACCATCTGTAGAATATGTTCCATTTCTGAGTTTGTTCCACAGGACTTGGAGAGAAGTCTTGAATTAACTATTGCAATTATAGCGTGCCCATATAGGTCATCCTTCCAGGCTCTCCTCCAACGCCATTTCCTTCTAGATGTCCTTCTTGATAGCCTCAGCCAGATTTGACTTCTCCTACCTGTGAATTCCCACAGCTCTTTTCTCGTCAGCCTTTTACATCCTTACACCTTTCAGTGTATCCATTGTCTAAATAGTCTTATCTTTCCTGCAAGATTATGACTCTCTGAATGCAGGAATTATGTTTTATTCATCTCAAGCCTACTCTTTTGCTTTTGCCATTGTACATGTGTTTCATTTAATTAATTTGGGCTGAGCAACCAAATTATCACTTGACAATACTGGTAATTTTCAGCCTCCACGCATTAGACATTCATAAACCAATGATACATGGTTTTTTATACATGATATTTGCAACAAGTATTTCTGCATATTTCTTTGCCATTATGGCTAAGTCGTGAAGCTTGAATAAGTAAGAGAGAAGCTAAAATTGAGGAAAACCCCACCCAACAAGAAAGGGGAATAGCAGTCCTTGAGCAAGGAAAGGGGACTTCAAAGAGAAGAAGAGGAAGGAGATCAGAAATGGGAAGATACCGACTCGCCCAGGATTCAACTTGTTTGGGTGGGGTTCAGTGAAAAATTTGAAACCTTGGATAAATTAGAGAGGAAGGTAGAGGAGCAGAAATTCTAGTTTACTATGGTTATGCCAGATACTGCAGTCTTCATAAGAAGACATGAATCCAACATAGAGTCACCTAGTAGTGGTGTAGAAGTGGTGGCCTCAGAAAATTCGGTAGAGAGCGAGCCTGAATGAGTATATTCATTAGTATATACAGTTGACACTTGAACAACGTGGGTTAGAGGTGCCAACACTTGACTGTGAAAATCCACTGATAACTTCACAATCAGCCCCGTGGATGGTGTAGTTCTATAGTACATATTTATTGCAAAGAAAATCCTAATATGAGTGGACTGACGCAGTTCAAACCCATATTGTTCAAGAGTCAACTGTATATATACAGTTGTGGGAAAAAAAATAAATCAATTTCCTCGATCCTACTTGAGGGACCCAGCAAGCTCTAGCATGACAATATAAAGCTGTAGGCTGAAGTGATCACCCATGGTGGCCCTATGCTGCGCTGGGAATGATCTTTGGACCTAGTTTTCCTATCTGCATGGTCAGCTGGTGGCTGCCTTCTGCCCCATCTCTGGCCCCTGTCAAAGCCTTTATTATCTCCTGGATTGTCCACATTCAGGAAGTCAGTGTCTGAACAAGATTATTATTAGTGATTTTATGCTTTTCAAATGCCTGATCTGCTATCTAGTAGCTATGTGACCTTGAGCAAGCTTCCATGTCTACAAATTGAGGATCATTATTTCTATGACACTTAATTATTGTTATAATTAAGAATTAATACACCACATGATGAATCTGGCTTGGTACACCCAGTAGACCACATTATGAAATCAGAGTTATACTCCTGCCTTTCCTCTATCTGCTACATGTCTTTGCTGCTTCCCATACCTGTGCTCTCTACTTTATTCCCTTCCACCCTTTCTAGGGACTTGACACCACAATTATCCTTCTGCCCTCCAGGACCATTCATGGTCCTCTCTTTGTTGTGGTTTACCCCTTAATCATCTAACCTGCCCTTGTCTTCCCTATCCTGAACAAAACCTTCTCAAGCTACAGCTGTCTTGGCTTGGTCTCATACTTTCACTTCCAGAATGATGGTTAAGAGTGTTCAGCTACCTGCTGACTTTATGTCACAGCCTACAATCTCCTTAATTAACTGTAATCTAGGTTATATCCTGACCATTCTACTTGAAAATGCCCTTTCTCTTGATTCTCATCAATGACCTAGTATCAATATATCCCCAGTGACCCACCCTTCCAAAAACATTACTTACATCCTTGAATCATGACACTTCCCTTACTAGAAATGTCAGTGCTTTCGGGTAAAACTCTGAGTCTTCACTTTAGCATTTGCTTTCCATGACCCCAATTTATCTTTCTACGCTTGATATTGCCATAAAGACAAAATTAAAATAAAGAGTTGCATGATCAAATAAAGTACAGAAAACTTTGCTTACTATTTCCTTCTTAGAGATTCTTAATATATATTGTGATATTAAAGGCTCTATGAGGAGCTCTGCAGGAAAGAAAACTTAATAAGTAATTGCCTATCGCTCAGTAATATCCACAACATATTTTTATGACTATGACTTTTTTACTGTACAAATCTTGTTTCAAGTTGCTTTTAAGCTACTAAAATAAAGGTTTTGTGTTCTATATTTGTTTGCATCCCTCCCCGAGCCTGTTCTAGGACTTAGACATAGTGTGTGACCAATATCAACTGGATTTCCAAGTTGCTTTCTGTCACTAGTATAAGCATGACTTTTTCTTGCTTTAAAAAATTTAATTTACACCACATTTGTCTGAAATGAATAGGAAGGCAATGAACTATAAAGTCTCTATGACACAAATATTTTCTTTGACTCTCCCAAATGCCTCATTTCTCCATATCCTATATGACTTGAAGGAAGGAAGAACAGACTTTTAAAATCACCTATAGAACAGACACGATTTATACACATATTTACCGATGATAAACTGAGGATCAGAGTCACCCGCCAATTAAGTGACATTGTCTGTATTCAAATTCAGGAAGGCTGATTCTAAAAATCTCTGCTCTTTGCACAAAACTGAAGCCTTTACAAATAGTGAGGCACACAGAAGTAACACGCAAATGCTGTTTGATGAAAAGGGAGGTCACCCAAGAAAAGAACACCATTCATCCAGTGGCCTGGGTGATCGTATTTGCCAAGAGTCATGTGAGGAACAGGAACTGTAGGTACCAGCTGCCAAGTCCCAGTCTTAAGCCATGAAGAACCAGAGTGAAGGAAGACTGAACAAAGAAAAAAAAAAATCAATAACGTGATCAAATTGCCTCAGCTCCTGCAAAGCTGTTTGCTCTAGGGAAAAAAATAAACTGTAAACTGTTTTTCTGTCCTTGACTTCATGCTGATTACCTGGTATCACGAAAATTTGACTCAACTATGGCAAGCAGGTTGTCTGTTGCAGAAGATGGTGAAAGAAGAAACTATAAGATTCCATTAGAGCCATTGACTGTGTTTTATTCTTTTCCACCATGTGTTTCCCACTTTCTAACAATTACATGCATGAGTATTCATTGAATGCTACTTGAATGAATGAAAATAGGTTTATATAAGAGAACTACTTAAATTCCCTACCAACCCCTTAATTAGTTACACCAGCCTCAATATCTATGAGGAACAAGGCATTTACAAGTACAGTTCTTTCCAAATTTGTATTCTGAAAAGAAGAAATATATCGCATTGCTTGTGGGTGGCTGAGCACATCAGTCATCAACATGTCAATATTTCTACACATACGACTAATATTTCTATGGTGCATTATCACAACACCTAGTGTTCACTCAACACTTCCGTGCATTCCTGATCTCAGAAACAAATCAAACTTTATCTTGTGGGTCTACATTGAGTGCAAGCCCTACTGATGGAAAAACCTGTCTGCCTACAGGACACTGATAATGTTCCTTATATGTGACCTGGTAAGTCAGAACTGTACAGTGAAAACATAGTGGCTTGGTGGCAGCATTTCACTAGATGTTAGAATGACATGGTCAGAAATAAAATAAGAAACTTTTTGTTCTTAGTGCTTTTCACAGAGGGTTCTTGGACCTTCTATGAAAACCCAGTTCTACGAGGCTTTTTCTGCGAAATTACTGGCAGATAGGAACTTTTCAGCTAACACATGTCAAAGCCTCTGCCAGGAATGTAAACTGTACAATAATTTTTTTATGTCTTTAGACACCTAGAACAGAAACCTTAAACACCCAAGTGTCAAAATAAGACAGATAACCCAATAAATTTGCTAGAGCAGGGACAGGGAAAACAAACACAGCCTTCTGTTATACGGATGTCTGTTAACTCACTCCAACCACTAGCCTGAAACCTTAGCCTGCCACACGTCTTTCCTGTCGGGCTGTTTATTTAGACTCCTGTAAAGCCTCTCGGCACCCATTTTTAATTTTCAGCTTGCTTCTTGTCAGTTTTCTGAAAAGCATAGCAAGATCCACTGTTTAACAAAAACACACAAATCAGGGAAGGAGGAGATGGATGGTGGGACATGGTGGGTGCAAGCACCTCCTGGCAAGTGTGAGAGGACTGCATTCCTGGTCCCATTTGTTTGTAACGGGGTGCAGGGGTTGCCAACTGGGGTCATTCCATCATGCATGCTTGGGCTTAACTCTGTGACCATCCTCAGGAAGGGTTTTGCTTCATTCCGTTATATTCTGCATTCACTCATGAAATATTCTGTCCATGCTCTTTGGTAATGTGGGTAAGAAAAAGAATCTTCAGTGGCAATTCATTTTATTCTGGTAACTTCCTATTCTTGATTAGGGGGCTCCAGCAGGCTGCAAGCAATCATCTTGTCCCTCTAAAGAGGAAAGATAACAGACTTTTGAATTCAAAGATTACCATCAGGGAGTGTTATTTTTCTTCAATGTGACTGATAATCCATGAAGCAGCACTATTTAGCAAGGAACTGTTACCCTCAAAAGTGCTGGACTTGATCTATGGGTAAAGTGAACATATTTTGTGAACCAAAACTTGGAATTCAGAGTCTCACACGAAATAATTGTGACAGGTTCCAACTCAAGAGGCAGTTGGGGAGATGAAGTGTGGGTGCCTCAGGTACTGGAATTTACAGGCAATTTGATGACTTCGGGGAGCAAGGTTAAAGACTATTTAAAACCGGGCTGCTTGCTCTGCAAAAGCATGGCTTATGGTCTCTGCAGTTATGGGAAATATAAAATTTCTTCATCTCTGCACTGTCTCTTGGCTCCCACCCTTGTGTAGTTAGAAGCAATCTCTCAGTTTTCTAGGAGCCCAAAGACTCAATTTATACTTCTTTTATAGTGTTTATCAGTTTCTACAGTGAATAGTAATTTATCCCAGAACATAGTGACTTCTTTAAAATTGTAAGGTTGTCAGGGGCTGGGGGGGCAAGAGAAGGAAAGAAAGAGGTTCTTAAAAAAAAAAAAAAAGTAAGTTGCACCCATAATCCCATTGCATATGTGTGTGTGCACATGTATGTGTGCACGCCTGCATGTATGTGCATATGAAGGAAGAGGCGACAGTCTCAGATCATCTCTAGCAATCCCACCCCTCCCTCAGGACTAACCACTACTGGCATTTAAAGGCATTATTTTCCTAGATTTTTTTCTGGTGCTTGTATCTGATCTATAGGTGGACATTTACACATATATTACACAAACAGCCACATATATACTTTTTTTCACAAAGATGGAATCTACTATACCTATTGATATACAACTTGTTTTTATAATACCAGTTTATTATATGTATATCTGGTAAAGTCAGTACATATTGTTCTATGCATTCTTTCTAATGATTGCATAGTATACCTTTAACTAATCCCCCAATTGATGAACATGAAGCTCATTGCCAACTTTTGGTATGACAAACAAGGCTGCAGTTAACATCCTTGTATACTGCTTGCTAGTATTCTGTTGAGGATTTTTGCGTCTATGTTAATCAGTGATATTGGTGTGTAATTTTCTTTTTTTGTGATATCTTTGCCTGGCTTTGGTATCAGTGTTCTGGTGGCCTCATAGAACGAGTTTGGGAGTGTTCCTCCCTTGGCAATTTTTCGGAAGAGTTTGAGGATAGGTGTTAACTCTTCTCTAAATGTTTGATAGAACTCACCTGTGAAGCCATCTGGTCCTGGACTTTTGTTTGTTGGACATTTTTAATTACAGTTTCAATTTCATTACGTGTGATTGGTCTGTTCATATTTTCTAATCCTTCCTTGTTCAGTCCTGGAAAGTTGTACCTTTCCAAGAGTTTGTCCATTTCTTCCAGGTTCTCCATTTTATTGGCATATAGTTGCTTGTAGTAGTCTCTTATGATCCTTTGTATTTCTGTGGTGTCAGTTGTAATCTCTCATTTTTTATTTCTAATTTTATTGATTTGAGTCTTCTCCCTTTTTTCTTCATGAGTCTGTCGAAAGGTTTATTAATTTTGTTTATCTTCTCAAAGAACCAACCTTTAGTTTTATTGATCTTTGCTATTGTTTTCTTCGTTTCTATTTCATTTATTTCTGCTTCAGACTAGACTACAAAGCTATAGTAATCAAGACAGTATGGTACTGGCACAAAAACAGAAATATAGGTCAATGGTACAGGACAGAAAGCCCAGAGATAAACCCATGCCTATATGTGTCATAGGTCACCTAACCTATGACAAAGGAGGCAAGAATATACAATGGAGACAAGACAGTCTCTTCAATAAATGGTGCTGGGAAAACTGGACAACTACATGTAAAAGAATGAAATTTTAGAATACTACCTAACACCATACACAAAAATAAACTCAAAATGGATTAAAGACCTAAATGTAAGACCGGACATTATAAAACTCTTAGACGAAAACATAGGAAAAACACTCTTTGACATAAATCACAGCAAGATCTTTTATACCTCCTGGCATAATGAAAATAAAAACAAAAATAAACAAATGGGACCTAATTAAGCTTAAAACCTTTTGCACAGCAAAGGAAACCATAAACAAGATGAAAAGACAGCCCACAGAATGGGAGAAAATATTTGCAAATGAAGCAACAGACAAAGGATTAATCTCCAAAATATACAAACAGCTCATGCAGCTCAATATCAAAAGACAAACAACCCAATCAAAAAATGGGCAGAAGACCTAAGAAAACATTCCAGTAAAGAAGACATACAGATGGCCAAGAAGCACATGAAAAGATGCTCAACAGCACTAATTATTAGAGAAATGTAAATCAAAACTACAGTGACGTATCACCTCACACCAGTCAGAGTGGCCATCATCAGAAAATCTACAAACAATAAATGCTGGAGAGGGTATGGAGAAAAGGGAACCCTCTTGCACTGTTGGTGGGAATGTAAATTGATAAAGGCACTATGGAGAACAGTATGGAGGTCCTTAAAAAACTAAAAATAGAAGCTCCATATGACCCAGCAATCTCACTACTGGGCATATACCCTGAAAAAACCATAATTCAAAAAGACACATGTACACCAATGTTCATTGCAGCACTATTTACAATAGCCAGGACATGGAAACAACCTAAATGTCCATTTACAGATGAATGGATAAAGAAGATGTGGCACATATATTCAATGGCATATTACTCAGGCATAAAAAGGAACGAAATTGGGTCATTTGTAGAGATGTGGATGGACCTAGAGTCTGTCATACAGAGTGAAGTAAGTCAGAAAGAGAAAAACAAATATCGTATATTAATGCATATATGTGGAATCTAGAAAAATGGTACAGATGAACCTATTTGCAGGGCAGGAATAGAGACGCAGACCTAGAGAACAGACGTGTGGACACAGTGGGGACAGGGGGTTGGGCGCGGGATGAATTGGGAGATTAGGTTTGACGTGAATACACTACCATATGTAAAATAGATAGCTAGTGAGAACCTGCTGTATAGCATAGGGAGCTCAGCTGGGTGCTCTGTGATGGCCTAGTTGGGTGGGATGGGGGGGAGGGAGGCCCAAGAGGGAGGGGATGTGTGTATGCATATGGCTGATTCACTTCGCTGTGCATCAGAAACTAGCACAACACTGTAAAGTAATTGTAGTCCAATAAAAAAAATCCTTGTATATATATTTTCACTGATTTTAGTTATTTTTTCCTGAAAGATAGATTCCTAGAAATAGTGATGCTGACAACTGGGACTTGCCTTTAGTTATTCATGTCTCAACAGAAAGAATTTGAGATTGAGGGGGAGGGATCATCAGCAACAGAAGCACAGAGGGTCTGGAAGACAAATGTTAGCAGGACCCATCCAAACGCTATTGAGAGAAAAGGAGTCTCTGACTTCAGGTATCTGGTCTCATTGGGAAGGGATCTCTCTGAGGGGAGTAGTGCCTCTAGTTCTCTTAGGTGATAATTTTAATTCTAGTGATAATTAGATGAATTTAGTAGCATCTTATTCCTATAACTTATTCAGATTCTATGCTCACTAAGCAACATTCTGAATACAATATGATTTCTCCAAAGATACTACCTGAGAGAAAGTTGAGTATAGAAAAAAGGTAAATAATAAACTCTCCGCCAAGCCTGTGTTTTGGGTTTGGGTAAATCCACCCCGGAGACACGGATCCTCCCAGCATGCCCGTACAATTCTTGAATGTACAGAATTACCATCCTGTGGGGCCATTTGAAAGACAGCCTGTCATTAATATGGCAACAACTTGCCCCCATGATGTATCTTCAATTACATACTTGGATAGATGCCAAGCATCTAGAAGGCAAGAGACACCTTGGTTTGAGTTTGTCAGCCCTATAGCTAGGGAACAATGGCAGAGGGAGCATTGGTTGCCAAGTCAATTTCTCAACATCCTCCACATTGAGATCCTCCTTGTTCAGGATCTCATCCATGACAACAGTACTACCTGCAGCTGACTCCACTGTCTTCAGTCTCTTTCTCCTCAAAAGCATGCTAAAATAGCATCCTCTTATTTATAAACTAAAGTATAATCCCCTAAAAGCTGGCATTTAAGGTCTGAGTCCATCATAAACTTAGTGGTCCAATTTCTCACTATACCTTTTTATTCCCATTTCCAGGTCTCTGCTTGTATTATTCTCTCCACTTGAAAGACCCTTCTATTCTCATTCCCCCGTCCTTGAGAAATATAAAATATATTTGTAAGATAGAAGGTAGAAATGTCTCTCTGAAGGGCAGGAAGTTCTATAGTAAAGCAAAGGCTGACAAGACTGGAGACTCGGGCAGGGATGGGGAAGAGTTTGGGACTAACCAGTCACAGAGATCTATCTCCCCTCCCTCATGTCCCTGGCTTTTCTTTTGAGCTATAGTGCTTAACCATAAGGTTAAGGTCTTTCAAATGAATAAGGTCTTTATGGGCTTCCCTGGTGGTGCAGTGGTTGGGAGTCCGCCTGCCGATGCAGGGGACGCGGGTTCATGCCCCGGTTCAGGAGGATCCCGCATGCCGCGGAGCGGCTGGGCCTGTGAGCCATGGCCGCTGAGCCTGCGCATCCGGAGCCTGTGCTCCACATACTGCATAAAAAAAAAAAAAGGAAAAAAAGTAAGGTCTTTAAAAAATATTTTCATAAATAGTCATTGTTGTATACCTATATTATTTTTTATAAAGATAAAATTGGCATTTTATCTCAACTTTTCTTGTGACCAAGATAGAAGAGCTATGAAACTCAAAACTTACATCTGCATTTGTTGCATTAACATGATACTGTCCCTTAGAACTGAATAATAAGTGAATTATTTATTGAGGAGGAAAAATAACTTTTCTAAAATCGACCAATATGACACTTATTTTCTTTTTGAATTTGGTTAACTGACACGGCCACCAAGCAATCATTTATGAAATTGTTGTAGAAAAAAACTTGGTCAAATTCTCCATGTTAATACTCATTATAAATTTAACTATTTTTTCCCTTGAGAAAAACATAGAGGTTTTTAACAAGTTGTTAAATATTCTTCTAGTATAAGGCAATTCAAGATCCTGAGTACCTTTCTCAGAAGGATTCTTATTTTACTTTATTATATTATGTGGAACATGTAATGCTTTCCAAGTTCCAAGGATAAATCTTTGTCTAAAAGTTGCCCTGACTTGCTGTTTACCTTGCTGTAAAGAACAGAGAGAGACCCAACCATGAACCCATCTCAAATGAAGTACAGACTTATGCTTGGATATCTTTGCTGCCAATCAGTTCTGCCCCCAAGAAAGTTATAAAAGGATCCAGGACACCTCTCTCCTTTGAATCAGATGTCCAGTTCTCTGAGAACACCCACCTCCAAAACTGGGATATGCAGATCTGCAAGACATAAGAAAAAGGTAAAAATTTCACAGAGCATTGAAAACTATGTGACAAGGTATTTTGTGTAATAAAGTTCTGAGACAAAAATAAATGGGCAACATAGTAACAACTTGACTGGCTTCTACATCTCAATGTCTAGAGATTTCTGCCTTATGTCTTATTTTGGAAGAAATAAAAATTGGGCCAAAGCAAGAGAAAGGAGCTAGTCCTGAGTTTGGCAAGTGTCCAATATCGATATGCAGTAAATGATCAAAGAGAACCCAACTCAAAGATTCAAGCCCTTAATCAGAGCTAAGGATTTCTTTCTTATAGAAAAACCCGCCTACCAGTTTCATAGGACAGCCTGTGTTCAGTACCTATTTTACCAGTCTTGAGCAGATAGCATCACAAAAGAGCAAAGTTAACCAGGAACGAAGAGAACCAGATCTTATCTGTACCCAGTGGTGACTTCCTTAGGCACATCACTTAGTGTTTTTGAGTTTCATTTTTCTTACTATAAAATGTAGATAATAACATTTGCCTTCCCTATCTCAAAGGAGGATTGAGAGGATTAAATGAGGTAATATATGTGAAAATGCTTTACAACTACAATACATTATTGTTGTGATCACAATATCATTTTCTATTTCAGCCCCAGATCATCTCCTATGTTCTATGTAGACATATATATAGTCGCTGTACAGTACTATATGGGCAGAATAATTGTTATGTCCTACATCTTCCTGGATGACCCAGATTTCAACATTTCTACCCTGCTTTCCTCATGAGTATACCCCTCAAATCATTGTCCTTACTTAGATTGGAAATCACAGGCACTTAATTTTTAATGAGATGTGTAAATATACACCACATAATTAGAAGTCTGCACACAAACAATATTTTAATAATAATCTCTTTCTAAAAGACAGAATGCTCAATAGTTGGAAAGGTTTTATAAGAAAACTGGCCAAGTGCAAAAAGAAAGAGAAGGCAATATAGAACTATCTCAGGAGAGGAAAGGGACAAAGAGCTATCAGAGGTGACTGTTTCCAAATCAGGTACAAGTTACCCTTTGAAGTTAGAGAAAACTATCTGCCTGAACCTTTGACGATGGCACAAAGCCATGAGAGACATTTCTCCAATGAGAGCCAAATGTGAATTATGACTAGTTGAGAAGAAAATGCCTTTCAGAGGAAGTCTTTGGCAGCTGTGGGAGCTGGATTTAGAAAGGAGTTAATTTAAGTGCACAAATAAATGGAATCTATATACATGGGTATTAGGAGTGTCATTTTTGACATTTTAAAAGAATAGCTCTTGACCTCAGTTGGAATATGTATGTGATGTGTCTCCCATCTCATTCCTAACATCACTAACTGGTGCATTATTACTTGGACACTAAATGAAGAGAAATGGCATTCTGTCACTGGATCAACATGTTATTTTAGAAATCCCAGTTTTAACACAAGGAATATGTTGACAGTGGATGGAGCATGCACTCTCTGCAAACCTCACACAGAGCAGCTGGTAAATCACCCAGAAAGCCAATTCTATATAAATGCTTATGAAACCTCTGAGGGAAAATCCAAAAATTTTTTTAAAAATCACAGTTGAAAGTGAAATACAGTCTTCCAGCAGCAACAAGCTGGGAAAGTGAATGGCAAAACTTGGGTTTTTTCCTCCACCGAAGGAGCCAATCTTCTCATCCTTTATTTTTTATTTATTTATTTTAATAGGAGGCAATGAGGGCTTATGTTTGTATCCAGGTTGATTCTGAAACATTGAGTGGATTTATGTAACAAAGCCTCTAGGATGTGAAAGGTCCTGATGAGAAACTCATCTGATCTAGCTTATAACCACAATATCTAATTCAGATGACCTCCTGGTAATTCCAATAGCTTTCCTCTCTAATTCCAGTCCAGCTTGGCTGTTGGGTCTCAGTTTTCATCATGCTTCTACTCATGGCTCAGCCACAACCACAGTAACTATGCACATCAACCATGAGGAGATTTAATATTTTTGTTTGTTTGTTTTTAATCTAATGAGCTGAATTTGCAACATTTAGCAAATAATCACTTCCAAAGAGGTGATTTTTCAGGCAGCCATCTTGAAATGACCATGGTTTTCCTTAGTGCCATGTCAAAGATCAGAGATTGGCAAACTTTTTCTATAAAAGGCCAGATAGTAAAATTTTCTGTTGCAACTCAATTTTGCCACTGTAACACAAAAGCAGTCATAGACAGTACATAAACAAGTAAGGCTGTGTTTCAGTAAAACTTTATTTAGAAATACATTTGAATTTCATATAATTTTCATGTGTTATGCAGTATTATTTTTCTTTGGATTTTTTCCAACCATGTAAAAATGTAACAACCATTTTTAACTAGCAGACCATACAAAAACAGACAGCAGGACACATTTGGCCCATGGGCCAAAGTTTGCTGACCCCTGTCTGAGAACCTCAGAAGGGAAGAGAGTGCCAAAGGACACTTCCGGGAGTCATTACAGGATACAACCCCTTCCTCAAAGGTTAAGGTCAACTAAGTATGATAGTCATTAGTGTTGTCCACTGACTGTTCCCTGGTTTGTACCTGGGCACAGGATAGCAATTGTCCTTTCCCACACCCTTGTAGTCAGTGTGGTCACACGTCTTACTCCAGCCAAGGAGACATGAGAGGAAGTGACATGTGCCTCTCACAGGTGAAAAATGAAAGAGCAAATACATGATTTACCATATTCCCTTCTCAAGGTTAGAGCAAGTACGAATGGGCAAATTACCAACTATTGACCTTCCGTACAAGAAATAAAGTTCTGTTGTATTAAGCCACTGAGATTTTGAGGTGATTTGTTATCACAGTTTAGCCCAGCCTGTACTAAATGCAATCAGCCTATTATATAGTGCGATCAGAGGACACCTATGGTTTCTTAAAATGAAACATTTAAGCCCGTTTCAGCAGGAGACAGTCACTTTGCCAACTGAAAAATCAGTTACTCAAATATATCATCAATTTATTATCCTTGGCTCTTTCGACTGTAGAGAAAACCATAAAAAGTAGTACATAATTTTTAAATGATACTACTCAGTGCAGATGAAAGTGTTATAAGATAGGTAATTTCATATTCTGCTGGTAGGCAAATAAACTCCTGGAACCTTTCTAGAAAGCTGTTTTCCTATATATCAAGATCTTTTACAATTTTTCAAACTTTTTGATTATGAATTCTACTACTAGGACTCTATCCTATAAAAATAATCAAGAATCCAGGCAAATATTTATAAATAATGATAATAACAACATTCTTGTTAAAATAACAACAACAAAAATCTTGGAAATAATTATGCCCAATTTTACAGGAAAGGCCAAAAATTATGGTATATTCATATAATTTAAAAATTACACAACTATTTAAAATTTAGTTTGTAAAGAATTTTAGTGACAGAAACAGATTATATTTGGTACAATTAGAATAATTCAGTGGCTTCTATGTAGATTACATATGATATATGTAGAGAGAGAAAGAAACAGAAAGTGAAAAAGAGGACTGTCATGAAAAACACCAAAACGTGGTAGGATTACAAATGGTTATTATTTTATTCCATTGACATTTTTATATTTTCCAATTTTGCTACAAAGAATGTGTATTACTCTTATAATCAAAAAAGCAATAAAATGTATTTTTAAAGTAGTCCCAAGCCAGCCAGCTTTAGGCTCCCTCTCAGAGCACGCCAAGTCCTTTCCCTCTTTCCATAAGCTCTCTTTATTGATGAAACTCCCCTTCCTAAAATTTTCACTTAGGACCCCCAAATTAAGTTGTCAGCATCAAACCAGCCAAAAAAAGTCATGACTTGTAGAGGTCCACATTGGAAAGAATGAGCTATGATGCTGATCTTTCTTCCTGATGCTGGCATATTAATTCAAAACTTATTACTATTTAAATTAATTTATTTTCTTAATTCTTAGAAATGACTTGATTCAGGAGGATTTCATAGGCCTTTTAAACCTCCCTTTTCAACCTTACCATCCCCACTCTAATGCTAGCTGCTGTAACAGCAACAAAGCTCAGTGGCTTAACATAGTATTTCTTGCTCACTTTACAGTCTGATCAAGTATTTGGTGGGCAGCCTCTGTCTGATAATGCCAGCATCCAGGTTCTGCCATTTCATGGGACCACCATCCGCCAGGGCTTCCTCAGGGGTTCTTGCTGGATCCTCTTCATTCAGCTGGCCGAACAAGCAAAAAGAGAAAGTTAGGAGGAAATGGCACACAGTCACTCTACCTTCATTCCATTTGTCAGAAGACAGTCATGTAACCCCGTGTAACCACAGGGGAGTCTGTGAATGTAGTCTTTCTGTATGTTCAGGAAGAGGGGATGGGGTTGGGAAACATCTAGGCTGTCTCTGCTGTATTCACTACAGGCAGCTGCGAGGAGCTGTCTGCTCTCACTTCTTGATACTACATACTCTGGTTTACCTCTGTCTCTTCACTAAATGAACTCCTCCATTCAGCCAAGCTTTTCCTGCCAGATTCCAGATTGGTTTTGAATCTGACCTCCAAGTAGCTTTTCTAAATTGCCCCAATGAGAATGAACTTGTTCCTTTCCCTATGGTCCTGTTGCATGAATCTCTACTATCACCCTTCTCAGAGTCTGACTTGTATATTTTTCCTTCATCAGAGAGAAGGTGTCATCCTTCACAATGTGCCATGGGGCCTGCATGGTGCTTTCACACAGTAGGCACTCAGCAAATGTTAACTCCCTTCCTTTGCCTTTCAATCAACATTTGTGAAAGCTAACCGAACAAAAATGCATTGGCCTAGTGTCTCACGTAAATGCTGCGGGTTTTGGCTCTCCCTCTTAGCAGATATTATATGAAGAACATTTATGCGGAGGTCCAGAAGAACCATCCAAAAAGTGTATGGGGCTTTAAAATCTCTGTGGGATTGATTTAAGAACCAAAGGATCTAGCATAAAATTTCTTATTCCTCTGATAATCCTGTTGTATTTTGCAGATTTTAAAACTATCTGTAGATTTTTCCTTTTCCTGGAAAATCCAAGTTCTTCAGTAAATCAGTTTTTTAGCCCAGTGGGTATAAAAACAGCCTGTGTAGTGAATGGGCTTCAGCTTTGCTGAGTTTGCAGGCAAATGGAAAGAAAAGCAAAGAAATAAAATAAAAGTGAGAGGTGTGAACTTTCCCCATCCATCTTAATGGAGTGCTAACCTCCCTGCTTCAAGGTGACCATTTGAATTCTAGAACTATTAAACAATGTGCTGAAATCCAAACAGTCTGAGAGTGAAATCTCCTTGAGAAAGGACAGCTGTGTCCAGTTTTGACTATGGTTCAGGCTTAAGAAAACAAACACACACCAAATGAAACTGATCTTGGCTGTCCTCTGTCAGCTTTAGGCTCTAGAATCTCCCCTCTTTGCCCTGCCCTGAAAGGTTCACCCTCTTTAAAAGGTGGATGGGACACAGAGCATGGCCTTGCTTTTCCAGATGGCACCTGAGGTAGGGAAACTTAAATCAGAGACTATCTTTCACCAAGGAGTGCCTCAAAAACTCTTAGAATTTAGAATCTCAACAATTGTTGGTGTTCACCATTTGGAGTGATTGGTATGGCGCCAGGTACTTGGCCCTGCTCAAAATAAGGGCTCAATGTACGCACACAGATGATATGGAGGAAAGGGGCCCAAAGAGAACTAGGACTGGCCAAAAGAGCTTAACAAGAAGCCAGAAAGAGCGAGCAAGGGTACTTGTTTCCAAAGCATTCTGCTTAGTAGTCTCCTCCTTTATAAAATAAAAGAATTGGAACCAAATGACCAACAACTAACTGCCTGCTATTTCTGATGTTTGGTAGTGGGGTAAAAAAGAACACCTGCTTGGAGGTCAAGTCAGACGTGGGCTTCATTTCCAGCTGTAGAACTTAGCAACTGTTTTACCTCGGGCAAATGCCTTCATTTCCCTGATCTAGGCACCGTATCTTTAAAATATGAATTATAACACTGCTTCATTATTTTGAGAACTAAAGGACATCATGGATATAATAAGCAATCAAAATTGTAATTATTCTTCCGTGATGAATAGGGGCTTAGGAGGAGCTTCCAGGGAGTCTTTCCTAATAACATATATTCCTTCAGTTTCTCCTACCTTCTCTATTTTGCCTGGTCAATGGCTGCAAGCAAACAACAAGCAAAATCCCACTGAAATCTACACAAAGAAAAAAATTATTGGAAAGCAAAACACCAAAAGGTTAACACTGTTTTGGAGTGTAGGGACTCCATTTGGACGATTTGGATGATTTTTGTTTGTTTCTCTTTGTCTGCAGTTTCCATATTTTCTATATAAGCACATATTACTTTTAAACATTTTACTAAATATTTTTGGCTAGAAAGAAAAGAATGAATGATCAACAAATACAGAGTCATCAGTAGACTAGTTATTAAGCAGCCCTTTGCAGGTTGTTAGACATAAATCATGCAAACATACACTCCAGGTTTCATGGGAGAGTTCTAAGTGAGGATATTCCGTTCCATGTGTTTGATTTGCTCTGGTGTATATGGTTACTCTATATACCAAAGGCTACATCACATTAGGGAAAACATACGCAATCCCACCTATCTGGGAAGTTAGAGCCTAAAAAAGTCCTGTGTGTATATTAAAATAATAATAAAATCAAACGATGTGATGCCTAAGCAGAAAGCAAACACATTGGAAAGTGGTAAGTGAGGAAGTTACGCTAAATACAGGCAGCACCGTGTGTTTTTAGGCAGAGAACTCTGGTCCCAGTGGAGTACTTCATGTTGGGGGAAGAGATGGCAAAGGAGGAGAGAATCTGGGGAAGGTTAAAAAGCAAATTAAAAATTATTAAAAGCTTTACACTAGGGATGAAAGAAATGCGGTAGAGAGGGGTATTGGGAATGGGATTCTGTAATTATAATGATTGTAGAGAAATTCACAGGCCTTGGGTGCAAAAAAAGAGTTGTGCCTCTACAGTTCTGTTGCATAACAAAATTACCTGTGATGCAGCTATAATCATGTTAGCTTTTTCGCCAAGTCAGTGTTGTTTAATGTGAAAAATTGGATACCCTACTTAATCAAAATGTGTTTGGCTCTATGTGTCACTAAAAGTGACTTGAATAATAGAATTCCAGAGGTAAGGTGGTCTCAAGGTTGATTCAGTGACTCAATAGCATCAAGGATCCAGACTCTTCCAAGTAGGTTTCTTTCTGCCATCCTCTGTGCGTCATGGCTCCCTGCATAGCTGCAAGATGGCTATAACCATTCCAAGCATCATATCCCTATACAACCTTCTAGATAGTAGGAAAGAGTTGTGGTGGAGATGGGCAAGGAAAGCCAGAGTGGAAAAGGATTTCTCCCCATACGTCTCTCTCTCTTTATCAGAGAGAGAGGTATTTCACAGAAGCTCCCCCAATAAACTCCCCTTTATGTTCAATGGTCACCACTGGGTAAAATGGCCACCTCCAACAAGGAAGGTAGGAAAGCAAGAGTCTGCATTTTCAGTGTCTAATGTGGGCTGTGGTCTCTACCTGCATGGAAAAAACAGGGTAGCAATTAGCTGTTGTGCAGAGAATCAACAGTAGGCTTTACAACTGCTATTTTTAAAATATATTAAAATACCTTCCTTCTGTTAATCTACTCCCAAGTTCTCTATTCCTACAGAAAATTTGCTATTTCACCAAATGATTCAATTGGGCTACTTTAGCAGATATTGCTTAAGATAAAAGTACTTGGACTCCTCATACCACGCTCCCCCCACCACATACACACACAGAGCAAGCACTCCTAATACTCGCCTCTGATTTTATTTTTTCTCTTTGCTCTTCCCAAAATATTTGTTCCTTGGCTGAAATTGCAGAACAGGATAATCTTACAATTACAAAAGATAGTATTTATTTCTTGTTTTTTGGATTTTTGTGGACTTTCCTTTTTGGTTTCACATGTAACTAAAGGAATTGTGATAACAACAACAACAACAAAAACCCAGAAGGGCTTCCCTGGTGGTGCAGTGGTTAAGAATCCACCTGCCAATGCAGGGGACACGGATTTGAGCCCTGGTCTGGGAAGATCCCACATGCCGCAGAGCAACTAAGCCCATGCACCACAACTACTGAGCCTGCGCTCTAGAGCCCGCGAGCCACAACTACTGAGCCCACGTGCCTAGAGGCCATGCTCCACAACAAAGAGAAGTCACTGCAGTGAGAAACCCAAACACCACAACGAACAGTAGCCCCAGCTCGCCGCAACTAGAGAAAGCCTGCACACAGCAACAAAGACCCAACACAGCCAAAAATAAATTAATTAATTAATTAATTAATTTAAAAAACGAGAAGCCAAGAATATGTGGTTTCTGTGAACGTTTACCTTTTTTTTGTAAAGTTTGAAAGAAACATTTCATAAACACTTTTGAAATCATACAGTAAATGATGAACATTGTTTTTCCCTAAGCACTGAGAGAAAATTAAGCAAAAATAGAAGTTAGACACAAACATAGTGCATAATTAAAGCAGCTTCTGTTAACTCATTCAGATGCCATCAGTGAAACTTCAAAAACCAAAGGTGAATATACATTCACAATAGTTTAACTTTTAAACAAATAAAACTTATTTCTGAATAGTATTTGAAATTAAAAGCTGCCTGTCCTGAATGAGTTAAGAATAATTAAACAGTGAAACTAAAAATAGGTGACAGTTTTTTTATCTGTTTTGTTTTGCTTTCCAATAAAAACTAAATGCAACACAAAATAGGAAGAGCAATTTAAAATTGTCGCGCATTATAATAATTGCTTTGTAATTAGAACACTTCATCTTTTATAAGAGCTTTTTACCTGTATAGTGCGTTCATCTGCACAAATATTCCTAAATTCCCTCAGGCAATTAGCTTCATGAAATATTGCTGGATAGCACATCCCCCTCTTCATTACTCCTGAGATTTCATAAAATACAAGCACTGTTACCACAGTGTTATGTTGTGAAATGTAATTAACAGAAAATATTGTATGATATTCACGTCAAACATTACTTGGGCAAAATGCATAGAGACCCTAAGTATTCCTAGATCACCAAATTAGGCAAACCAAATTTACCTCACAAACCTTGACACCATAATCCTTCTTCAGAGAAGACATTCAAGGCCTTGGTAAGCATTTGATTCTGCGTTTAACCACACAGATTCCCAAGACTCCATATCACACAGTGAATCTATGAAATGACCCAGGAGAATTCTCTTCAGCTCCTTTTCAGTGAAGCCCTCATCTCTCTAATCCACTAGAGCCAATTCCACTTCCCTGCTGGCTTCTCTTTATGATGTCTTTATTACTTGTCTTCTTGGAAGCCATAGACCATATGAGATCTTTCATTCATCAGTTCTCCACCCAAGGCACATATGTTGCTGAATTCTCTCCAGTAATTCAGAAGAAGGGAAACTTCCTTTTGCAAGACAGTGACATCATACGGTTTTCTTCTCCTTTCCTGTTCATATTAAATCCTGCATATGCCCTTCCACCTACTGAATGCTTAGAGTCTACCTGTGTATTAAAGTCTTGCACCCTTGTACTGTTCTCTTACTACTAAGTGTAAGAAAGCTATCTATTTCTAAATGTAACTATTGCCGCAGCATTGCAACATATCAATTAACCTTTTCCCAAGTCAATAACACAAAGATCCAAGACCAAGGGAAAGAAATGTTTCTGTTCACCAGAATCAAAATTGCAATTGCTAAAACTGGACAGGTACATGTAAAAGTATGAAATTAGAACACTCCCTAACACCATACACAAAAATAAACTCAAAATGGATTAAAGACCCAAATGTAAGGCCAGAAACTATCAAACTCTTAGAGGAAAACATAGGCAGAACACTCTATGACATAAATCACAGCAAGATCCTTTCTGACCCACCTCCTAGAGAAATGGAAATAAAAACAAAAATAAACAAATGGCACCTAATGAAACTTCAAAGCTTTTGCACAGCAAAGGAAACCATAAACAAGACCAAAAGACAACCCTCAGAATGGGAGAAAATATTTGCAAATGAAGCAACTGACAAAGGATTAATCTCCAAAATCTACAAGCAGCTCATGCAGCTCAATAACCAAAAAACAAACAACCCAATCCAAAAATGGGCAGAAGACCTAAATAGACATTTCTCCAAAGAAGATATACAGATTGCCAACAAACACATGAAAGAATGCTCAACATCATTAATCATTAGAGAAATGCAAATCAAAACTACAATGAGATATCATTTCACACCAGTCAGAATGGCCATCATCAAAAAACCTAGAAACAATAAATGCTGGAGAGGGTGTGGAGAAAAGGGAACAGTCTTGCACTGTTGGATACAGTCACTATGGAGAACAGTATGGAGGTTCCTTAAAAAACTACAAATAGAACTACCATATGACCCAGCCATCCCACTACTGGGCATATACCCTGAGAAAACCATAATTCAAAAAGAGTCATATACCACAATGTTCATTGCAGCTCTATTTACAGTAGCCAGGACATGGAAGCAACCTAAGTGTCCATCAACAGATGGATGGATAAAGAAGATGTGGCACATATATACAATGGAATATTACTCAGCCATAGAAAGAAACGAAATTGAGTTATTTGTAGTGAGGTGGATGGACCTAGAGTCTGTCATACAGAGTGAAGTAAGCCAGAAAGAAAAAATAAATACTGTATGCTAACACATATATATGGAATCTAAGAAGAAAAAAAAAAGGTCATGAAGAACCTAGGGGCAAGACGGGAATAAAGACACAGACTTACTAGAGCATGGACTTGAGGATTTGGGGAGGGGAAAGGGTAAGCTGTGACAAAGTGAGAGAGTGGCAAGGACATATATACACTACCAAACGTAAAATAGATAGCTAGTGGGAAGTAGCCACATAGCACAGGGAGATCAGCTAGGTGGTTTGTGACCACCTAGAGGGGTGGGATAGGGAGGGTGGGAGGGAGGGAGACGCAAGAGGGAAGAGATATGGGAACATATGTATATGTATAACTGATTCACTTTGTTATAAAGCAGAAACTAACACACAATTGTAAAGCAATTATACTCCAATAAAGATGTAAAAAAATAAATAAACATAGGAAGCTGTGGAAAGGTTGAGCTAAGAATTTTCATTTAAGAACTTAATGTTAGTATTTAAAATACAGTTTTCCAGATAAAATAGAGATCAATTAAATTTGAATTTCTGATGATGGATTTTTTTAGTAAAACAATGTTCAAACATACAAAAGAGATATATATTTTGTTTATCTGAAATTCAAATGTAACTGGTAATGCTGTCTTTTTATGTGCTAAATCTGGCAACCCTAATTTGTAAGACACTATAATATCACTTAAGTATATTTTATATTATTACCAACAATTTAAAAAGTAAATGCTGTTGCAGGAATTTTTTTGGAGGGGAGAAGGATGCTGTATCATTGAACATTAGCTTTGAAATGAAATTTGGAACAATGATCTCAAAGGAGTGACATCAAAATTACAAACCGCTCCAGACTTTAGAAAACTTCCTTACCCAGGAAGGCCAAGGAATGTTTGTTTTGCAAAGTGGAATAAATCCTTAATCGAAAAAAAAAAAAAAAAATTTGGAAAAGTACTGATAAAGCATATAATACACATTATTGTAGAGTTAGAACTAAAGCAATGGTGGGGACATGGGATGAAAAGTAGTATGTAAATATCTTATGTTATGATAAAGTATAAAGAATATTAACCCCCCACCCAAAAAAAGAGAAAGTGAAAAAAGAAAAAGGATAAAGTCAAATAAAATCATTTACCACCGTATAGATAAGAGGTGGATGTCAATAGATAACATCTATTTAATATAGGCAAACCAGATAATAAAAGAGTAAGCGATATATATAAAAATAATCACATATGAGATTCCAGACTGGAGGAGAAAAAAACACTATGAAGGATAGTATTAGGACAGTTAACAAAATTGGCATGTGTTCTATAGATTAAAGCACTGTATCAGTGTTAACCCTCCTGATTTTGAGAACTCTATTTTGGTTATATAAGAGAGTATCCTTGTTCTTAGGAAATACACACTAAAATATTAAGGTATAAAGTGGCATTATGCGTACAACCTACTCTCAAATTGTACAGAAAAGATGTATTCACATATATGTATATGTGTGTGTGTGTATATATATATATACACACACACACACGTGAGAGCAAAATGCAAATATGGCAAAATGCTAAAAAATGGTCAGTCTGATAAAGAGTATATGGGAGTTCTCTATATTATTCTTTCTGCTTCTCTAGAAGCTTAAAATTATTTCAAAATAAAAGGTTTAACAGGGAATATATGGGATATGACAACAAAAGCACAGACAACAAAAGAAAAACTACATAAATTGGAGTTCATCAAAATTAAGAACTTTTGTGCATCAAAGGACACACTCAAGAAAGTTAAAAGACAACCTACAGAATGGGAGAAAATATTTGCAAATCCTATATGTAATAAGGGATTAATATCCAGATAATATAAAGACATCCTATAACTCAACAACAACAAGAAAACAATCTAATTCAAAAATGGGCAAAGGACTTAAACAGACATTTTCCAAAGATATACAAATGCCCAATAAGCATATGAAGAGATGTTCAACTCTATTAGTCATTAGGGAAATTAAAACCCACATGGCTATAATTTTTTTTAATGAAGAATAACATGTTGGCAAATGAAACCCTCATGAATTACTGGTGGGAATGTAAAATGATGCAGCTGCTGTGGAAGACAGTGTGATGGTCCCACAAAAAGCTATTGAACTACTGTACGACAGTTCCACTCCCAGGTATATATCCAAAAGAACTGAAAGCAGGGACTTCGATATTTGTACACCAGTGTTCATAGAAGCATTATTCAGAATAGCCAAAAATGGAAACAACACAAGTGTCCATTAATAGATGAATGAATAAAAAAATATGGTACAGGCATACCTCAGAGATGTCAAGGGTTTTGTTCCAGACCACCACAGTAAAGCAAATATTTCAATAAAGCAACTTACATGAATTTTTTTATTTCCTACTGCATATACAAGTTATGTTTATACTCTACTGTAGTCTATTAAGTGTGCAATAGCATTATGTGTTAAAAAATAGCTTAATTTAAAAAGTCTTCATTGATAAAAAAATTCTAACCACCATCTGAGCCTTTATCAAGTCGTAATCTTTTGGCAATAGTAACTTCAAAGATCACTGATCACAGATTGCCATAACATATATAATAATAATGAAAAAGTTTAAAAATATTGTGAGAATTACCAAAATGTGGCACAGAGACATGAAGTAAACAAATGCTGTTGGAAAAATGCTGCCAATGGATTTGCTCAACACAAGATTGCCGCAAACCTTCATTTTGAAAAAATGCACTATCTGCAAAGTGCAATTACGTGAAGTGCAATAGAATGAGGAATGCTCACATATTCATACGATGGAATATTGCTTAGCTGTAAAATGGAATGAAGTACTGGTACATGCTACAACGTGGATGACCCTTGAAAACATTAAGCTAAGTGAAATAAGCCAGACACAGGACAACTATTGTATGATTGCACTGATACGAGATACCTAGAGTAGACAATTTCATAGAGACAGAAAGTAGAATAAAGATTACAGGTCGCTAGGGGGCAGGGGATTGGGGAGTTAGTGTTTAATGGCTACAGTGCTTATGTTGAGATTATGAAAAGCTTTGGGTATAGATAGTAGTGATGGCTACACAACATTATAAATGTATTTAATGCCATGGAATTGTACACTTACAAATGGTTAAAATGCCAAAATTATGTATATTTTACCACAATATTAAAGATCATAAACAGGAATATATGTAGGAAAATGATCGTGTAACTTCAAATACAATGCCAGATACACTAGAAACCCTCAAAGTGCTCTCTGTATTTTGAATACTGTACAAAGAAACTGGCACACATTTTCTTTAAAAGAAACAAACGAAACCCCCAAAACTTTAAAATCTATTTTGGGAGAAAGAAGACTCTGAGTTGTGAAATGATTATAGCACCTATCATAGGCTATTACTATATTACTTTTTAATGGTAATTTAATGAAGCTTTAAGTTCCTTTAGGTTGCAAATCATTACTTACCTTTGTGTTCTAAGACCAGTTATTGGATAAATAACTGAATGACAGAGGGATGAATTCATTGGACTAGGGGTTTAAGGAGCTATTATGAGCAGAGAGAAACAAAAGTATGAGAGAGTTAGAAAAGAGATCATGAAGGGGGGTCGATCTGAGCTAGGAGGCCATGGAGGATTTGGAAGGTAGAAAGATAAATTGAGGACCCACTGAGCACGAGAAGCAGAGAGGCCTTGACCAGTTTCATGCTTCCATGAAGCAATGTGGCACCAGGACATTTTTGTTCTTACCTTAGAGGCACTTCAGTAACATCTTTTGCTTCTAGAGTAAAGCCTCAGTGAAGCTCAGATTTGTCACATGATCAAATAAGAAGCTTAAAAATGGAATAATGAGCCTTTTCTTCCATTCTTCCCCAAATTAGCCATATTTCTGAGTAAAATGATACCTTCTGATTTAGTTAATTTTAAGGTAAGTGATTTATGATTTATAAAGTTGTAGCTGCGATTTTAGTTAGATGAATCAGATGGTAAATCAAAACACAGAAAGAATGAACAGCCTGAGGATCAATCAGAGACCATTCTAACTCAAATTTCAACTATAAAAAGAGAGGTCAACAAAGGTTTGGGAGAGTAGTAAGAAACCTCTTTCAGGAACGTAGTCATTAAAATAACTTCCTGTAATCTCCCCCACTAGAAATAAACTCTGGAAGGGTCTGGAAACAGCAACATCTTGGGAACACAGTGTACTATCTTGCAAATGAGAAATGCCAGCCATAGACGCTGTTGGACATGCATAAATTTTATTTCCAGGAATTCAGCCAGGGATATAAATGAGGGAGTTAGTTGACATTGATGACTATGGCTCTTAGGTCTACTTTGAATATAAATATCCACCTACACGTCTATTCTTCTCTCACTAGTTTGAGAAAATAGCTATCTTGATCTATAATATATTGAAACTGAAAGACGCTAAATGAAAAAAAGCAGGTTGCAAAATCTGTAAATACACAGTTTTCTAATATAAGCCTTAAAATTCTGGAGAAATACATGCTAAACTTTTTTTTTTTTTTTTTTTTTTTGCGGTACGCGGGCCTCTCACTGCTGTGGCCTCTTCTGTTGCGGAGCACAGGCTCCAGACGCGCAGGCTCAGCGGCCATGGCTCATGGGCCTACCCGCTCCGCGGCATGTGGGATCTTCCCGGACCGGGGCACGAACCCGTGTCCCCTGCATCGGCAGGCGGACTCTCAACCACTGCGCCACCAGGGAAGCCCTATGCTAAACTTTTAATAGTTACTTAAAATGGGAGGTGGGTGGGGAGGATGGAGAAGCAGGGAGAATTAGAGAGAACTTCCTATTTATTGTTCCTCGTGTGTTTTAATAGTAGCAATTATTTATTAACACCTGGTATGCACTAGGCACTCTTCTAAGTGTACATTAGATGCATTAACTCATATAATATTCACCTAAGCCTCATGAAGTAGGAACTATCATTATCACCATTTCGTAAACAGGGAAACTGAGGACCAAAGGTTAGCAACTTGCCCAAGGTCACACCACTAGTAAGTCAAGGAGCCAAGATTCAAACCCAGGTAGAATGGCTTCCCTGAACTGTACCTTCAAACACGCAATAATCTGATACTCAGAGAAGAAGCAAAATCACAACTCATGAAAGGAGCAAGACAATTACTTGAAAGAACTATTGCTGTCTGGACCATACATTTTTTAGTCCTTCTGCCCAGAACCGTTATCATAGGAGCTGCTGCTGAATTTCTTGACCTCATCACAATTGGCTGAGCCTAGGGGCAGAGTGGGTAGGGCTGAGTGGGTATGGGGAGAGTGGTGGCACCTGACCCAAGCTGTCCAATCAGAATTGTCCCCCTGGATTTCTTCAACTAGACCTGGAGGGGCATAGAGACCCCCTTCAGATGGTGGGAGCCACAGGCTGTGAGGCTCCGAAGGTCAGAGCAGCCATGTTTCCCGCCCCGTGGAGGACACGTAGTGAGAAACAAGGCAGCGGGTAAAGAGAGAAGCATCGGAGAGGGAGACCTTGGATAGAGATCTCCTGCGTCCTGAGCTACAGTGATCCTCAAGGCCCAGGGGCAGGCCTGCTCTCCCACATCTTGTCTGTTCCACACCTCTGTCACTCCTGAGACCCTCCATCATTCTTACAATCCCTTTTTTGCTTATGGAATTTTGACCTGGGTTTTTTTGTTTTGTTTAATTAATTAATTAATTTATTTATTTTTGGCTGTGTTGGGTCTTCGTTGCTGTGCGAGGGCTTTCTCCATTTGCGGCGAGCGGGGGCCACCCTTCATCGCGGTGCGCGGGCCTCTCACTGTCGCGGCCTCTCCAGTTGCGGAGCACAGGATCCAGACGCGCAGGCTCAGTAGTTGTGGCTCACGGGCTTAGTTGCTCCGCGGCATGTGGGATATTCCCAGACCAGAGCACGAACCCGTGTCCCCTGCACTGGCAGGCAGATTCTTAACCACTGCGCCACCAGGGAAGCCCTGACCTGGGTTTTAAATGTTTTTACCTCTACTAGTTTGATCTGGTTATTGCATGTGGCAACAATATTAATGTTATTAATATTAATCAAGGGGAACAGAGAACCATTTTGATATTTTTGCTTTGAGGGCCCAGAATTTCAACTTTTGATGCTGAAAGAATTTCATGCAGTAGCCTCAGAGAACAAAGAAAAATGTATATTCACTTTAAAGAAACCTACTACTAAAAAAAGTCATTGATTCACAAAAATTTATATTTTGAATCATTAGCATGGTTATTTTGACTATATGTCTCCACAGCAAATATTAGATTAAGTGGTATTTAGTTTTACTCATTTCTGTGAAGTGCTTCACTCTTTTCGTTTATTCTTTTTTTTTTTCCGTTTATTCTTGTTCTTCATAATATGGACCATTTGTTAAACATATATATGTGAATTTAAGTTTTATATTTTCATAAGACTTTTTATATAAACTTTAACAATAAAAAAATACCTTATCAAACTATATATCCTGGCTTCTGAAACGGTCACCAAAAGCTATGCCAGTACTGCATTTACTTCACCAATTTCTCTGCTCACCATCTTTTTTTTTTTGAAAATTTGTTTAATTTTTTTTCTTTTTAATTAATTTTTGGCTGCGTTGGGTCTTACTTGCTGCACATGGGCTTTCTCTAGTTGTGCCGAGCAGGGGCTACTCTTCGCTGAGGTGCACGGGCTCCTCATTGCGGTGGCTTCTCTTGTTGTGGAGCACGGGCTCTAGGTGCACAGGCTTCAGTAGTTGTGGCACGTGGGCTCAGTAGTTGTGGCTCACAGGCTCTAGAGCGCAGGCTCAGTAATTGTGGTGCACGGGCTGAGTTGCTCTGCTGCATGTGGGATCTTCCTGGGCCAGGGGTCAAACCTGTGTCCCCTGCAATGGCAGGTGGATTCTTAACCACCGCGCCACCAGGGAAGTCCCTGCTCACCATCTTTAGAAGGAAATATTTATTTCCTTTCTATAAATTATTTCCCCCCAAGGAGCTACTTTGTCTTCTCTGCAGCAATAGAACAATACCTACTCTAAAGACTCAGATCAGAGCAGCTAAAGAGGTACAAATGACCCTTTTTCCTGAGGAGCAGGAGTTCAGGAAGAGGTGTCAACACTGGTTATGTGATCTGATCAAGTCTTGAGAGGAAGTGTGTGGTGTGTTTGGAACGTACAGAGTAAGGCGTAAAGCTGGGGAATCAAATTCTAACCTGCAGTAGCTCCAAGTCCTAAGTTGATCCTTTAAGGTTCAAGTGAATAATAAATTAATTAAAACATATTCTAAAATATAAATAAAATATGCAAGACAAGAAAACTAGTATTTATGGAGTGCATATTATGCCATATGCAATATACTATATATTATTTCAATAAATATTCACAATAACTCTGAAAGCAAGAAATAAGCATCCCTTTTTTGAAGTTGAGGGAAGCTGAGTTGCAAGGAAATTACATAAGTCACCCAAGGAAACAGTAAGTGGAGAGCCAGGATGTGAACCCCTATCTGTCTGCCTCCAGGGTCCCTGCTTTTCCCACTCCATCACATTACTTTTATGCAAGCCATTATTCTACTTCATCCATTCTAAGTAATTACCATTTATAGCACCCAGTATTCAAGAATTTAAGAATTTGGATCGATAAGTTTCTATTTATTCCTTTAATGTAAGCTTAAATATTTTCAGTCTTACAGATACAGGAAAAAAGGTGATGATCTGAACTGTTCATGATGAGTCCCTATCCACAAACAAAATCACACTGCATTTCCTAAGCCAATTCTGGCAAGGCGAAATGTTTCTTAAAAGGCATAAGTCATTGCAAGGGTCCTGCAGCCCATCAGCTGTGACTGTTCTCGGAGGTGCAGACTGCTGCCTGCCCCCCCCCCCCCCCCCCCCCCCCCCCCCCCCCCCCCCCGCCCACCAGTGAAGCCTGCAAAGGGCTTTATTATTGCCGGCTGAGAGCCACGGCAGCTGAAGGGTACATTGTCACTACAGTTTTCTCCTCCACATGTCAACATATTCTGAAAGCTAGTGACAACTGATTTTAGCTCTCTACTGCCTTCTGTTCTTCTGACATTGACAGATTTTAATGAGACAAGTGCTGGCTGTGGGTTTCCTTTTTCTATCTTCCCCTACCTCACCCCTCAGGAACTCACTTTCTGCTGCTGTCTTTGGCAAAATGGCAAACTCACCATGACAAACTACTGATAAGGAGGAATAGACTTATGTCCAGAGGGTAAACTTAGCAGAGCTTTTCCACCCTGTCTGACATTGACCCCTGCCTTTACCTTTTCAGTAGCGGCAACCAGGCCTGCTTCTGACACTCCACATCCAATGACTCGTGAGGGAGAAACAGCTGACGCTTTCAGGACTCTTTTATGTAGTAGAAATGCTAGGAGATGTGTTGGGTATTGGGTGTGGCTCAGGTTCTTCAGCAAGTTGATAGATTCATGGCTTCTTAAGGAAACCTGAGTGAGTCAACCCAAATACCTAGGAGGATGCTCAGAATAATGACCATTTATTGAGGATCAGTTATATGTCAGGTACTTTGTGTATATTTTCTTAGTTATCCTCAAGGTTGAACTATTAACACACTCCTACGACACTGAAACACCAGCTTTGAGGTTGGACAGACTTGTGTCCAAAATCATATTTCTGTCACTTGGGGAGTTTCCTTCAGTTTGAAAAGTTCCTTTCCATGTGGCTGACCTTCATCTAGGTGAAGAGAATTATCGTGACCACCTCCATTTCCTCATGTGCTACCAGGTTTTCTAATATCACAATTTAGAAGCTCAAAGTTTGAGGGCAGCTGGAAGAAAGAGGAGGCTATAGACATCCTGAGTAGGTGGGGCAAGACTTTTGGGGCACACGAGGTTTATGCCTTGCTTGCCTGGAAGCAATCACTCACAGATTGCCCTGGGGTACAGAGAAACTGGAATGTTGTCAGGACAGTGGTTCTGAGGTAGTGCACCCCATTCCCTATAGCTCGGTCAGAGCGCACGAGAGACTGAGAAGTCCCCACGGGCCCTAGTGAGAGGACAAAGGGAATGAAGTGGCCTGGGGTACCTACAGGAGACCCAGACTACGACGTCATCACAGCTGAGAGCCAAGGTAGGATTTTCAAATATCAGCAGATGCTGGTCCAGGTCCAGAGGCCAGGTGGGACCCATTTCATCACCAGCAGAGACTGGACAAGGACACAGAGACCAGAAAGGCCTCCTCCTGTGGCCATTTTGTTATTTCTGAAAGCTTCCCTCTGTGCACAGATGTCTTCTGGAAGAAAGAAGAAAGGAGAGGGAAGGGGAAAGAAGTCCTGAAAATCTGTGCTTTATGCCAAAGTGAATGGATTAAGACTGAGATAATAACATGTAAATTGACTAGAAAAAAATCAGCATCACAAAATGGAATAGAATAGATTGTGTACTCTAGGACTCACTAGCGAAGTTGAATTCCAATATACAAAAAAGAAGGAAGTTACATTTTGGTACACCTGAGTTGCAGAGTGCGCTAGTATTACCCGATACAAACGCTGTTCATGTTTTGTCTGTTGCTTAAAATTACTGAACAAAACTGGAAAAAGGAGAGAGCTTGGCACGTGCATGACTGAAGAATTCCTTCTAAGATGACGTCAATCTATAAATCAATATCCACTGATTACATTGGTTCAACCGATCACAAGGCAATATACTTGCAGCCTTCCATTATCCTTCACAATTTGCATGAGGATATCAATAAAGATCTGGCCCTTGACTGGCTGAAATCAAGATACACAATATTTACAGAAAGTGTAACAAAAGAAGTAAGTGTTGGCCTTGGAGTCAGAAAATCTCCTTAATTCCGTAATTTACTAGCCGAGGAAGATTCTATAAATTATTTAACTTCTCTAAGATTCCATTTTTTTAAGTTTTATTATCTGTAAAATGAGTGTCAAATTCAGTAATAGTACCTGACTCATAAAGATTTGTTATGAAGATAAGAGAATCAATTGAAGTCACATATATAGTAAATATTAATCACCACATAGATGTTGGTTATTATCTCTTGTTATATGGGTGAGTTTTATTTAAATCTCATTATTGTAAAAAGAAATGGTTGATTTAGAAACGTCTTTGTAATAAATCATGTTGGCTCCCAGCGATCTCTAACTTTCCAAGTGCTTATAAGCCATCCATTTTTTTTTAAACATCTTTATTGGAGTATAATTGCTCTACAATGGTGTGTTAGTTTCTGCTTTACAACAAAATGAATCAGTTATACATATACAAATGTTCCCATATCTCTTCCCTCTTGCGTCTCCCTCCCTCCCACCCTCCCCATCCCACCCCTCCAGGCGATCACAAAGCACCGAGCTGATCTCCCTGTGCTATGCGTAAGCCATCCATTTTTAAAATTCCAAAAATTCAAACATTTTGCCAAGGATAGTTTCAGAAATCCTTTGTCCTCTCATACTTAGGAGACTGAGTATGTCTACTTTTTGGAAACAAGGACTCTTGGCATCTCTCTGGCTCTCCTTGATTCCATGGAGATTATTGGCATAGTTCAATGATCACATTCGCGGTTCTTTAAAGTTTCCTGAGACATTAGTAATCAGAGCCTTAAAGACTTGGGCATAATTATCCCCATCCTTTTTGCTCCTCAACTAACCTGTTTTTCTTTCCCTACATCAACCAAAATACATGAACCTCTCAGCCATGTTGGTTTGCTCCTCTCCAGTTTGAAGATAATCTTCCTTAATAGAGAGGAGACAAATGAGAAGTTAGGAGCTCTGCTTTCTCTTCATTCTCTTGTAATATGGCATAATGTGTTGCCAACAGGAGCTCTTTCCTTTGCATTTCTCTTCCTTGCCCCAAAGTAACCTCAGTCTTCTTGGGAATTATGCTCTTTGGTCATGAGCCCTTCCTGCCACCTTCAGCACGTGTTCATGTCAAATAGAAATTGTCTTCAGAGAGAGAGCCTGTGCAGGAAAGTTCTTGGCATTTAAAGACAACTCCAGTCACCCAACCAGAGCCTGGAATCTTGACGGATACTGACTGTCTGGAAGGCCGAGCGTAAAGCCCCACTGGTGCCCATTGGCAAGGCCAGTACAGCCCAACATGCTTCCAGCATCACCAAGTCACCTTGCCCCAGGGGATGCATAAAGAAACTCAGGAGAAAAGGAACAAATTCATGTCAGTACATAAGTATCAAGGTGGGGAAACAATTTAAAGTATATAACAAAAATCTTAACAATTGATATATTTGAGACACAATCTTCTGTCCTTCTTTCTATTTGTCTGAAAGTTCTAAGATTTCTTTAAGAGGCAAGAATTACTTTTAAGATTGTTTTATACAAACAGTTTAATAGTTCAGTGCTCCCTAGGACGGTGATAAGACAGGAGTTTGTTTTTTGTCTTTTTTAAACTGCCCTGTTTTTAAAAGTTACTTTGAAGAAACACCTCCTGGGAAGAAGACAATGTTGGATTGAATCTAATATCGAGATCCGGTGTAGTGACTCATAACTGGTTTTGGGAAAAGAAATGTTATTTTCATTTGAGCCTGTATTGAGTTATTACATGCTCAGCCCTCAGATAGCTGGGGGGCGGAGAGGCTGAGTATAATACCTGATTCCTGATTTCAAGGAGCATTTGGCACAGCTGAAAAAAGATTAACTGTAATATAAATAAGTGTCCTATTTCATATTATGAATCATAAATATAAAAAAGAAGTTCAGAGAATAGGAAGATGAGCATGAATGGGAGCAAAATGTCTCCAAGTGTCCTCTACAGACACACAAAGGATCCTCCTCTAAGACAGTCATATTGTTAGCATATTTAAGGTTCTGAGAAGTCTGCAGTAAAGAGAGCTGTTTAACTTTGAATAACTATTAATCACTATCATTTCCCAAATGTATTTGACAATAGAAGCTCTTTTCTCAGGGAGTAGCTTTAGCATCTTGCAGAGTTGCCTCACCTCAGAGCTAACGTTATCGGAAACAGATTTGTGCAGGATATGTACTCATGCTGGGCATTGAAGAATGGATAACTTTTTTGATGAGCAGCTGATGAGGTTGGAAAGAATCCTCTGGGAGTGAAAGCACAGACTCAAGACATCATAACTAGGATCCAGATTGATCCTGAGAGCTGGAGGCGGGCCTGGAGGGAGGGGGGAGTCACGTGGTCCTTGTGTAAGGGTCAGGATGCAGACAGTGGTCTTCAAAATGTGAGCCGCGTAGCACAGGGAGATCAGCTCAGGGCTCTGTGACCACCTAGAGGGGTGGGATAAGGAGGGTGGGAAGGAGATGCAAGAGGGAGGAGATATGGGGATATATGTATATGTATAGCTGATTCACTTTGTTACAAAGCAGAAACTAACACACCATGTAAAGCAATTATACTCCAATAAAGATGTTAAAAAAAAATACTGGAGTCAAAGCAGAAAAAAAAAAAAAAACTAAGCAATGTTGTGTCCATGTAGAGGGGTGGGATAGGGAGGGTAGGAGGGAGACGCAAGAGGGAGGAGATATGGGGATATTTGTCTATGTGTAGCTGATTCACTTTGTTATCCAGCAGAAACTAACACACCATTGTAAAGCAATTATACTCCAATAAAGATGTTAAAAAAAAAAAACAAAGTGCACCTAGGACCACCAACACCTGAATTTTCTGGGGTGCTTGTTGTAAAGTCTTCAGCCCCAACCTCAGTTCTACCAAAGGTGGGTCCTGGACATTTGCATTTTAAAATAGTGGCCCAGGTGATTCTCAAGTACTCTAAAGTTTATAGAGACTGGAAGCCAGGCTAGGGAAGGAAAAAAAAAGATTTGACAGGAAAATAAAGTTTAATTGAAAAATAAAGCTGACACCCGCACACTCATGCTTTCATTCATCTGACTTGTATTGAGTGAGCACTTGCTGTATGCCAAAACCTATCCAAGGTGCTGGCTATACCTTGTGCTTGTGATTGGAAAACAACAGTCATGGGGATTACATCCAATGGTCAATTATGACACACTTTATCTGCCTCTGACCAATTGACCAGTTTTGAAAATTTGGCTTCTGCCTTATTCCCAAGACCCATCTCCACCTACTGCCCTATTCAGGTAACTAAATTTCTGCCTCAGTCCATCTCTTTGTGCCTCTCTTATTTACCCACTCATTCCTGGCCACCTGCATCATCTCTTCACTGCCACTGCATTCTTACCACTCTAACTGGAGCATTCTAACTGAGGTCCTGCTAGCTGACCAGCTGACCTCTGTGGTACAGACTACCTCCTCGACATTTCCCTGCCTGGAGCCATGTGTGTGTCCACTTGCAGATTCCCAGTCACTATGCCTGGACCACCTCACTACTCCTTCAAGTTGAACCCTTCCTTTGCCAACTACCTACCTGAACTACAATCAACTTTTGCTGTTGATCCAGGTGGTTTTGTAGAGTTGGCTTTGGGGTCAGGCAGTCCTCAGTTCAAATCTTAATTCCTGCATTGTCAGCCACGTAACCTTAGGAAATAGAATTATTTCTCTGAACCTTAGTTTTCTCATCTAAAATGGTAATAATAATGCCATTCCAGATCACAAAGAATTAAATGTGATGGTGTATTTTAAGCTCCTAATGCAAAGCCTGGCACATAACATGTGTTCAATCAATGAGAGGCATTTTGGGGACTTCTCTGGTGGCGCAGTGGTTAAGAATCCACCTGCCAATGCAGGGGACACGGGTTCAAGCCCTGGTCCGGAAAGATCCCACATGCCGCGGAGCAGCTAAGCCCGTGTGCCACAACTACTGAGCCTGCGCTCTACAGCCCGCGAGCCACAACTACTGAGCCTGCATGCCACAACTACTGAAGCCCACGCGCCTAGAGCCTGAGCTCCGCAACAAGAGAAGCCACCACAATGAGAAGCCCGCGCACAGCAATGGAAGAGTAGTCCCCACTTGCTGCAGCTAGAGAAAGCCCGTGCACAACAACAAAGAACCAACACAGCCAAAAATAAATAAGTAAATAAATAAATACATTTATAAAAAAACAAAACAAAACAATGAGAGGCATTTTTATTCATCTTGGGCATCTTTGCCTTCCAGACTGTAATTTTCTTTTAGCACCTATATCCATACCTGTTGCCACAACTTCCATTTTGATATTTGAGCAGGGATGGGGACCAAGTTCTGAGTCCTGGCCCAATGTACAGTCTGCGAAAGTGGCACCTGTACAACTTTTAAAAGGTGATATGCAACTAGATCGCTGTCAAGCCTAAGATGAAAAGACATGAGGGGAAGCAGTATGCAAGCAAAACTTCGAGACAATGTCCCTCATGTACCAGCAGAGCAGGTCTTATTCTCTCCCATCTACACCCCATCCATTCACCCAGGCTTGTTTCCAGTGGTTTCAGAACCAGTTCGACCCCTGCCACCACTCTGCTGTGAAACAGAGCTTGGCTGACTGAAAATATGGTATTATCCTGATAGGCCCATGGGTTCTAAATAAGGTCTGTTTTTTGAAGGCAAAGTTTCCTGTCATTCATTTAATTGCCCTATAATTTGCCAGTCAAAACAAGGCTGACATTTCCAAGAATGGATAGTAACAGAGATAATTCTCTGCCTACATTTTCTCCTTTCTCTTAGTCTAAGTATCTCCTCTCCATTGCTTACCCGATGAAGTCCATACTTCTTAGCCTGGGGCACAAGGTCATATGTGATCAGATGCATCTTGCTCACCTCAATAGCCTCATCTCATGCACCCCTCCATCCTTAAGCTCTTTGCTGCCATCATTGTGCAATTCTTTCAGTTCTAGAACTCTCTTGTTTCCCTCTATTTGTATATGCTGTTCCCTTTGACTCCATCATTTCCCTCAATTCTTTGCCTGGAAAACTTCCATTCAAACTTGTCATTTCCTCTAGGAATCATCCCCTCCCCTTCCCCCAGCCTTGACTAGGTGCACCTTTGTGCTCAAAACATTTGTGGATTTGGTGGCAAAGCACTTATCAGGCTGTATCATAATGAAACATCGGCTGATGTTCAGTCTCCCCTAGACCTTTGCTACTCAAAGAGTTAGAAATGCAGAATTTCTAGGTCCATCTCAGAACCACTGAATCAGAATTTTCACTTTAACAAGATAGCCAGGTGATTCCTAGGCTCATTGTGAGAAGGCCTCCCTAATTTAAGGTAGACTTGTGAAGAGCCTCAGGAAGAGAAATTGTCTTTCATCTCTGAATCCCCAGTACCTACCATGTTATCTGCACATCATAGAGGCTGTTTGGCACCATGTCTGTACCTGAACCCCACCTGGCCTCCTGATTTGGTTTTGCATCCCTATTGAGAGAGGATTTGAGCAAAAATCTGTTTACAAGAGGGGCCTTTGTAGGACTCCTGCCACAAAGAATGATTTATGGGTCCCACATGACTATGTAGAGCCCCAAATCAGAGAGAAGAACATTCCCCACCTCTTTCCCATGGGATCCAGCATTGTTGGAGAGAGGAGCCCCTGGGAGCCTTGGAGGTCACATTCCAGGTCCAGGCCTTAGAGTTCTCATCTTGGGTGCCATGGTGAAGTTTCCTCAGGTGAAGATTTCTGAGGAGCGGCCGAGTTTAACAGGGGGAATCTGTTGTAAGCACCTGAAGCGGGTGAAGGCACTCCTTAGGAACTCCAAATAACCCTTTAGGAATAACTGCAGGAGTTGAAGGTCCTGAATAAGCAAATGGGAGCAAGATAGTGTGGTCGGCAGGAAAATGGCCCCCCAGGTACGTCCACATTCTAATCTCCAGAATCTGTGAATATTATTTTATATGGCAAAAGGGACTGGTGAGTGCTATTTAAGTTAAAGATCTTGAGATGGGGAGATTATCCTGCATTATCCAGGTGGGCTTGACGGGATCCCAATGGTCCTTATAAGAGGGACGCAAGAGGAATCAAAGTTGGAGTGAGAGAAACGACCGCAGAAGTAGAGGTTGGAATGAGGTAAGAAAAGCCACGAGCCAAGGGATGAGGACAGCCTCTAGAAACTGGGGAACGCAAGGAAACAGGTTCTTCTGTAGAGCTTCCTGTAGAAACCAGCCCTGCCGGCACCTTGATTTTAGCCCAGTGAGACCTGTTTCAGAGTTCTATCCTATGGAACTGTAAGGATAATGTATATTGTTTTAAGCCTCCAGATTTGTGGTAATTTGTTACAGTAGCACTGGGAAACTGGTACAAGTAGGAAGGCTGAGTTATTCATATTAATGTCAATTTCTCTGTTTACACAAGCTGTGGTGTGGTAATATCTGGGATACTCAAGTTAACTCCTACAGTCCTGGACTTGCAGAAACTGGTTATATTTCCAGCTGATTGGCTCTTGGAAAGCTCTAGAAAGAAATCTACTCCCTTGGGTGGGTGGGGGTGGAGGAGAAGCAAGGGGTTGGTTCTATCTCAATTTCAAAAGATCCAGCATTTTTCAAGCAGATTTACCACTCCATACAAGAATGCTCTCCCAAAGGCATCTTCCTAGCCTAAAACCCCAAGTAGTTCTTGAGAGCCAAAACTTCCAGAGAACAACAATGAACTTGTCATCCTGCATTGATAAATCGACCGCTGGGAACTCTGGAGGCTTGTTGGGGAAAGCCAGTCATCATAACCATGGAATGAAAATCCCTGGGACCATCATTGCAGAAAACCAGTAGTTTCTATTAATAAATCAATCCCTTCCCAGAAGAATTTTAAAATTTTTTATTACTGTTGGTTTATGGGGAAACCTTAAAGAAAAAAGAAGAGGGGGGCGGCAATTTCAAATCTGTCTAGACCATGAAATCCACCTGACATTATGATTCTTATGGACCATTTGAGCTCTCCTATTTGAAAGATCTCATTAAGAGTGGAGCTCTCAGCAGCTTTGAATTTCACAGGGCATGAGCCTCCCTTTGGAGAGCTAACAATGCTGTAGATGCCGGAGAATCCCAAACGCTGAACAGTTTCCTTGGTGCCCACAGCTAAAGCTACTTTCTCAAGATCTCTGCAAATCGCATTACTTTAGCTACGGGTAACTGATTCTGAGCCCCCTTAGAGGCAGTGTCTCCAGCGTTTCCAACCCTGCATACAAGTGGCAGTGACTGCACGATTTTGCTTCCGAAGGGGAATGCCCATCTCGCCTGCTCAGAGTGGCGTTCAAGGGCAGCAGGACGGGGAGGGGAGGTGAGCTGTCTTTCGGGGTCTCAGACAGCCACAGAGAGGGGCCCGAGGCACGAATGACAGCTTAATTCCCAGTCCCCCACCGGGAAGCTGAGGCGGGGGTTAATTAATTTCCTCTCCAGCGGTTCCCTGGGAGAGTTTGCATTAGTTCCTAGCTGTATGAACCCACAACACTCCCTGCAGGAGACCTAGTGAAAGAGGCAAAATGAGCTTGTTGCTCACTGGTATCTTTGTTTCTCCATCTCTCAAGGTGAGTCAGGTAACTCACTGGCTCTCCGTAGAAGGCACAGGAGGCAGCGCATTCTTCACGGAAAATAGACTAGGTTTGTCTCTGGCTTCTTAAAGTAACCCTTTTAGGGCCCCTTCCTCTTATATACATCTTCCTACCCCTCTCAGATCTATGCCCTACCAAATTAATCCAGATGAGACAGGTAATATATGAAAATTTTTGATTGCCTGTTATGTTTATGTAATAAACATATAAATATCTACTCTGTGCCAGAAACTGGAAAGAACAGATTAATAAGGGAAATAATATTTGATGAGCATCTACTATGTGCCACACAGTGTGCTCATTTATACTCACAACTCCATGAAGTGGACTCCTGGCCCCATTTTTAGATGAGAAAAGTGAGGCTCAGAAAAGTTAAATAATTTACCCAGCATCATATAACTAGTAAGTCATGGACAAAGCAAGAATTCGAACCTACTCTGCCTGACTCCAAGCCTGGGCTTTTTCTGTACTAATTATGAGCTAGAAATCTGGAATGAAAAACAAAACAAAACAAATCTAGGTTCAAATCTTGGCTTTGCTATTGAATAATTATATGACTTTGGCCCAGTTAAATTCTTTAAACCTTAGTGTTTTCATCTTTAAAAGGGGATGATAAAAATAAAATCTATTTCATAGGATTAATGAGGATTAAATAAGATAATGTTTATGTATTGTTTAGTACAGTACTTGGTAATAATAATTTCTCAAAAAGTATTAACGACACATGATTATTTTTTTCATGCTATTCTCAAGACACTCATATTCTCACGGTAATTCCTTCACCAATATACTTCCCCTCTTCTAAAATTAATGTTTGTGAACTGACTTTTGAAGATTGTCTCTCCAATAAGAAAAATCTCAGACTGAGTGATCGTGCGTCACTCAAGGTCATAAAATTGGCCTAATCAAGCTGTAGTCACCATGTTTTCTGGATCACTTTTTCATTTCTTTTTTTTTTTATAGCGAGAAGATTTTTTATTTTTTAATTCTTTTTTTCCTTGTCTATAAATAATGTTTTATTGAAACACAGTTATACTCCTTTATTTACATTTTACTGTGGCTGCTTTTTGGCTACAGTGACTGAGCTGAGTAGATACAACAGAGATCACAAGGCAAATCTAAAATATTTACTTCCTGGCCCTTTATACAAGTTTGCCAACCCCTGCTCTAGAAAAGCGGATTTTTTTTTTTTTTGAAACACATATGCTGGGAGTTATACTTCTTTTTTTTTTTAACATCTTTATTGGAGTATAATTGCTTTACATGGTGTGTTAGTTTCTGCTGTATAACAAAGTGAATCAGCTATATGTATACATATATCCCCATATCCCCTCCCTCTTGCGTCTCCCTCCCACCCTCCCTATCCCACCCCTCTAGGTGGTCACAAAGCACCGAGCTGATCTCCCTGTGCTATGCGGCTGCTTCCCACTAGCTATCTACCTTATGTTTGGTAGTGTATATATGTCCATGCCTCTCTCCCACTTTGTCACAGCTTACCCTTCCCCCTTCCCCATGTCCTCAAGTCTATTCTCTATTCCTGTCCTGCCCCTAGGTTCTTCAGAACCATTTTTTTTTTTTTAGATTCCATATATATGTGTTAGCATACAGTACTTGTTTTTCTCTTTCTGACTTACTTCACTCTGTATGACAGACTCTAGGCCCATCCACTTCCCTACAAACAACTCAATTCATTTCTTTTTATGGCTGAGTAACATTCCATTTTACATATGTGCCACATCCTTTTTATCCATTCATCTGTCGATGGACCTTAGGTTGCTTCCATGTCCTGGCTATTGTAAATAGGGCTGCAATGAACATTGTGGTACATGACTCTTTGAATTATCGTTTTCTCAGGGTATATGCCCAGTAGTGGGATTGCTGGGTCGTATGGTAGTTATATTTGTAGTTTTTTAAGGAACCTCCATAGTGGCTGTATCAGTTTACATTCCCACCAACAGTGCAAGAGGGTTCCCTTTTCTCCACACCCTCTCCAGCATTTATTGTTTGTAGACTTTTTGATGATGGCTATTCTGACCGGTGTGAGGTGATACTTCATTGTAGTTTTGATTTGCATTTCTCTAATGATTGGTGATGTTCAGCATCCATTCATGTGTTTGTTGCAATCTCTATATCTTCTTTGGAGAAATGTCTATTTAGGTCTTCTCACCATTTTTGGATTGCGTTGTTTGTTTTTTTGATATTGAGCTACATGAGCTTCTTGTATATTTTGGAGATTAATCCTTTGTCAGTTGCTTCATTTGCAAATATTTTCTCCCCTTCTGAGGGTTGTCTTTTCATCTTGTTTATGGTGTCCTTTGCTGTGCAAAAGCTTTTAAGTTTCATTGATCACTTTTTCTTGGGACAGACTTTTAGATCTCTCACTTCCACTCATGAAAATATCCATTATTGCTTTTAGTTTGTAAAGTTTCATTGATGATCTCCTTAGCAGTTGTCAAGTTTTTTAACTGTTTTAACTGACATAAAAATATCTCAAAGGGTTTTTGTAGAATCACAACTTTAAGATCCTGGCTCACTTTTTCCTAAAAGATCTTGAGTTCATAAGTGGTGACTTCCTTTGCCAGGGTGGTTGACAGGGACTAAATCCTCAGCAAGAATAAATGCACTTATGAGGAGGTGAGTGCCTGAGACCAGAAGAGAAGCAACTGCACAGCCTGCTGGGGGTGCATTCTGGAAGTATCTGGTGAAACCAAGAGAGCACATGTGACTAGGTAATCCCATTCTTCAGTTGGTATTTCAGAGAAATTCTCACACAGATTCATCCAAGGCCACCTACAAGAATGTTCACTGTGGCCTCCTTGAGAAAATAAGAGTTATGTTGACAGCTAAAATGTTGTGGTGAATGTCCCCTAAGGATTACTATGTGGCTGGTAGAGGTAATGAATTCGACTTAATTTCAGGAATGTGGATAGATCATAAAAAAATCTGGGGTGGAAAAAGAGAGTGAGGTCTCTAGCACGAAACCATTTAGGTAAATTAAAAGCATCTATGCACAAGACAACATGACTTATTTTTGGAGGGTATGCACATACTTATGGATACTGTCCGAACAGTAGGGGCCTTGCACTGACCGATGAAGATAATGTGCTGTGCCAGAGGGACAGGATGAACTCAGCTTTCCACATCTCGAGTCCAACCAAAGCAAACAAAATACAGGAGAGCTGGAGGTCAATTGCACTAGGCACGTAGAGAAAAGCATTGATTATCCTAATTTGAAAAGATGAAATAAAGCTTCACGGAAACCATGGCATTCTAGCTGTTCAAGAGCAGGATTTACATGGGCCAAGGGGGAAAAGGCTGTTGAAAGCAGAGGCATAAGCAAAGGGCTGAAAGAAGAAGTCAATTCAGAAAAGGATCCAATGTGCACATAAGAGAGGAGTTGGAGTGGAGACACTGAGAAGGTCACGGAGACGGATGAAAACTGCAGGGGAAGGCCTTCAAAGCCACACTAAAGACTGCATTTTGAACACATTGGGCAAGGAGGGAATGTTTTAAATTTGGGAAAACATATGTATGTAAGAAAGATATTCTGAAAGCCAAGTTAAACGTAGATGAGGAGAGTACAGACTATAGTGGGTAGGGCGGGAATCATTTTTATCATAGTCACGTGGACATTTGTTTTAAATGCAGATTCCTAGACCCTGTTTCAGGTCACTGTACCAGGAGGTGTCTAGGTAGAGCCCTGGAAGCTATATATTTTTAAACTAGCTCCCAGGTGACTCTTAGCTTATTGGGGATTAAGAACTATGTCATTTTCAACCATGGCAGCATACGAGAATCAGTTGGGGAGATTTTTAAATTCTTCATACCCAGGCAGCTCATCAGACCAATTAAATTGAAACCTCTCGGGTGGAGTGTGGGCATCAGTATATTTTAAAGCCCCATAAGCAATTCTAATGTGCAGCCCAGGCTGAGAACCACTGCACCCCAACAAGCCTTCTTTAGAAAACTCAGGAGCAAGCAAGACTTCCCCTTATTCCAACTTCATTTAATCTCCAGCTAATTTGATTCTCTTCTTAATTGGATCAAAGCCTCAGGCTCTAAATCACTTATATTAAAAATATAAATTACCCAACCTTTTATTTCAAGAACCCCCAGGCACACAGTATAGTGCTTTTCCATCCCTGGCTCTGGGCAACTGACATTTGATTATCATAAAAAGACTAAAGTTGGAATTAAATAAAAGTAGCAAGATCCCTGCTCTGGTTTGGTCTGATGAAAAGCAACAATGCCAGGTGGTAGAACACGCCACATACTTTGTATATTAAGTAGACCTTGAAATCATGTACATTTAAAACTCAGACATATACAGATATGATACACATATATCAATTAAAGTGACAGGAATGGGTTTGAAATAAAGAAAGCAACAGACTAGATTTGCACCCTTGAGCAGCACTAAGACACATAAATTATGCCTTGGGATTCTATTATTTATTAGTCAGTGAACATACTTCTGGTTTAAAATTGTGCCTGGCTGGTGTTTCCTGCTGTATCCTCCCCAGTTTCCCATTAAAATATCTATGGAGACAGAAAAACAAGGAAACTTGAAAACTCAAACTACCCAAAAGAAAGACTGTCAACTCAGTGCCAGAATCTAGGAAGATCTCCCATTAAATAGAAGGAAATATAATGTATTTTTAAAAACCCTACTGATATCCCTAATGAAATAGAGCTATTCCTTTAATGTAAAAATAAATATCTATCAAACGAGGTTCTAAAATTAATACTGGATGCTGAAACTGATAAACAAGAGAGTTTGTTTAGAGATGAGAAATATTTAGGATGTTAATAAAGAAAAATAGAAAACACAATGGAGAAACATACAAAAATAATTGAATAATTGGAAACAGAAGGTTCTTGAATAAGAATATGCTGTATTGCTACTGAAAGTAATCTGTGAATTCAATGACTTCTCTATCAAAGTCCCAATGGGGTTTTGTTTTGTTTTTGTTTTATTTTGCTTTAGAACCTGGCAAAATGATTTTAAGATGTATTTGACAGAATCATCAAGGAGGAAGTGCCAAGAAAATACTGGCAAGAAAACTTTCCCTATCAGATTTTAAAATTTATCCTAAAACTACAGTAATCAAAAAACAGGAATAACACAGGAAGAGAACCAACAGAATGGAGAGTATGTAAATATGAAATTTAATATGTGATTAAATGAGGCATTTTAAATTATCAGAGAAAAAGATTGAGCTCGCTCTCTGGGAAAACAAACTTGAGCTCTCCCTCGATTTTTACCCTAAGTATTGATAGAATTCTAGGCAAATCAAGGAGTTTAAATGTTTAAAAATGAGGAAATACCTTTCAAGCATGTTAGGAAATCTAAAAGTCAAAAAGTAAAGACTAATAGGGACTTCTGGTGGCGCAGTGGTTAAGAATCTGCCTGCCAATGCAGGGCACATAGGTTCAAGCCCTGGTCTGGGAAGATCCCACATGCCGTGGAGCAACTAAGCCCATGTGCCACAACTACTGAGCCTGCGAGCCACAACTACTGAGCCCTCGTGCCACAACTACTGAAGTCCGCACACCTAGAGCCCACACTCCACAGCAAGAGAGGCCACCGCAATGGGAAGCCCATGTACTGCAGCAAAGAGTGGCTCCCACTCTCTGCGACTACAGAAGGCCTGTGCACAGCAACGAAGACCCAATGCAGCCAAAAATAGATAAATTAATTTTTTTAAAAAGTAAAGACTAATAAACTTAATTGTCTGTAAGTCTTTAGTTTCTGTGTGGAATAAAGGAGGAGGAAGAAGAGAAAATCCTGTTATAAACCAATATCTATGGGCTTCAGATAAGGCAGCACTCTCTGGAGACTTAAATCTCTTTGGCTTAAACCCTGGCACCTGATTCTATGAGACCCTCCACTTCCTCCCCAAGACTTCTATACATGCCCTAGGCTCACATTCTCATGGCCACTACTCACCTTTCTTGAAGAATCCTTGATCTAAATCTACATACGTCTCCCTCTCTTTTTCATGCCAACTTGGTTACTTTTCTTTGATTTCCTCGAAATTTCAGACTACATATTTAACAAAATGTAATAAATGTCTAGAGTGAGGAAAGATATACTAACAATAGCAAATTGAATATTGGATAGTTTTGTCCTAAAATCTCCTTCGTACGCTACACTGCTTGGAATATATAATTAACAATATTTTTCTGTAGGCTTCAGTCCCCCTGCTATGTCATCTAGCCCCTTCTCTCCCAGTATTTCTTTTCGTCTCCTGTATCCTCACTTCTCTGCTTTTTCTAACTTCTGAAATTTCCATTTTATTGTTAAATGTAAAATGTATTAGAAAAATGCTTAATAGTTAAATAGCAAACACCTAGGTCATGCAGCTCAATATTAAAAAAACAAACAACCCAATCCAAAAATGGTCAGAAGACCTAAACAGACATTTCTCCAAAGAAGACATACAGATGGCCAAGAAGCACATGAAAAGCAGCTCAACATCGCTAATTATTAGAGAAATACAAATCAAAACTACAATGAGGTATCACCTCACACCAGTTAGAATGGGCATCGTCAGAAAATCTACAAACAACAAATGCTGGAGAGGGTGTGGAGAAAAGGGAACTCTCTTGCACTGTTGGTGGGAATGTAAATTGATACAGCCACTATGGACAACAGTATGGAGGTTCCTTAAAAAACTAAAAACAGAATTAGCGTATGACCCAGCAATCCCACTACTGGGCATATACCCAGAGAAAACCGTAATTCAAAAAGACACATGCACCCCAATGTTCATTGCAGCACTATTTACAATAGCCAGGTCATGGAAGCAACCTAAATGCCCATCGACAGACAAATGGATAAAGAAGATGTGGTACATATATACAATGGAATATTACTCAGCTATAAAAAGGAACGAAATTGGGTCATTTGATGAGACGTGGATGGATCTAGAGACTGTCATACATAGTGAAGTAAGTCAGAAAGAGAAAAACAAATATCGTATATTAATGCATATATGTGGAACGTAGAAAAATGGTACAGATGAACTGGTTTGCAGGGCAGAAGTTGAGACACAGATATAGAGAACAAACGTATGGACACCAAGGGGGGAAAGCCGCGGAGGGGTGGTGGTGGTGGTGTGATGAATCGGGCAATTGGGATTGACATGTATACACTGATGTGTATAAAATGGATGACTAATAAGAACCTGCTGTATAAAAAAATAAATAAAATTTAAAAATTAAAAAAAAAAAGAAAGACATCATCATTGACACCCTAGGACCCTTGTCAAAAGAAAACCACACACACACGGCACAACCACCACTCCATCTCCTAGAAACAACCAGTATTCTAATTATTAATCATGTCCTTAATTTTTTAAATAGTAATCATGTGCTTGTTTTTCTTTATAGATTTACTACCTGAGCATACATCCCTAAGCCATATAATTTAATCTCTTTTTGATCTTTGTGTACAAGGAATAACCCTGGCTATGTTCTTTGTGTCTCGCTTTTCTTACCCAACACATGTTGGTAAGATTTATCCATGCTGTGGCATGTAGCTTTAATGCATCTGTGTTCACAGCTGTATAGTTTTCCATACCATAATTTATTTATCTATTCTATGTTAATGCCATTTGAGTTCTTTCCAGTTTGAGGAAATTATAAACAAGGCTTCAATGAGCATTATTGTGTGTGTATATAGATATAGATACAGATATAGATATAGATATAAAAAAAGCATGCAATTTTCTAGGAATATATATATATTGGGTTGCAAAACCTCCCACTTTTCTCTCTTTTTTATCGTCTGTTTTTAAACATTTGCCTGCACTTCACTATGTTTGGCTGTCTCTGTGTTTCATTGTTTTCATATACCTGCACAATTACATTTATAATCTAAATGATTTCTTAAGGTATTCTCTTAAGCAAAATTAATTCCTTAAAATACTGTCATGACAGGTGTTAAAATGATAAAAATTTTACCCTATTATACAACGTTAAGAGGCAAATGACCAGTTTTTTAAAATGTAGTTCATATGAGAGATGGTTAATATCCCTAGTATACAAAAAAGTCATAAGACCATAAGAAAAAGTTAAGACAACTTTTCAATGGGCAAGAAATATGAACAGGCTATTTATAAAATAAAAAACACCAAAGGTCAATAAACATATGATGTCTGTTTGATACCATTAATTAAACAAATGCAAGTAAATATAATTTGATATAAACATTCATCTCTAAGATCAATGATATGAAAAAGCTTGACCAAACTGTGTGCTGGTGAGAATGTGAGAAAAGGAGACTCTTATGAACAGTTAATGGGAATATAATTTGTTTGAACTTGCTGGAAAACTATTTGACATCGTGCATCAAAAGATAAAACTATGTCCATACCCTTTGAATCTAAAACCCACCTTAAAGTTCACCTTAAGGAGATAATTGCCTAGATATGAAAAGACAGACACAGAAGACTCTTCATTGCAGCATTATTAATAGTAATGAAGAGAAGTGACATGCCTGGACCCCCCCAGGCTGGTGGATGGCTCCACAGGACTACACTTGCATTGTCTATGAGGAAGTTTCAAAATGATGTCCAGTAGCTGGGTTTTTTGTTTGCCCAACACATGTAGTTAATTTTTCTAATGTGAGTTTATTGCCTTCATTTAAAAATTAATAGATTTCCATTTAAGTATTGCTTTAGAACTTCTTTAGGAAAATCAGATTCAGCAACTTTGAGCAACCTGTATCTCCACATGATAACAATTAGCTGAAACCGAAGACAGTCTCCTCCATAGTTTGCCATTTTCTTGTACTAGTCCTGGTCCACTCGTGTATTTTACCTACCTAATACCTGTGCCGTTTTAGCTTACAACACTTAGGCTAATAATTCATTACATCTTGCCAAGGGCATTGAGCTGCCAAAGATTCGATTCTCCCCCTCTTTTTTTTTTTTTAATTTTATTTATTTTATTGATTGATTGGCTGCGTTGGGTCCTCGTTGCTGTGCACAGGCTTTCTCTAGTTGTGGTGAGCTGGGGCTACTCTTCATTGGGGTGCGTGGGCTTCTCATTGCGGTGGCTTCTCTTGTTGCCGGAGCACGGGCTCTAGAGCGCAGGCTCAGTAGTTGCGGCGCACGGGCTTAGTTGCTCTGCGGCATGTGGGATCTTCCCAGACCAGGGCTAGAACCCATGTCCCCTGCGTTGGCAGGCAGATTCTTAACCACTGCGCCACCAGGGAAGCCCTCCCCCTCTTTTAAATAACTTCTTTTTCCTAATTATAAAAGTAAGGTATACTCGCTGTAGAAAAGTTAAAAGCACAGAAATGCCTAAAAAATAAATGTCAGTAATATCCCTCCTAAAAATAACTCTGGTGGAATTTATGTATAGATTCTTTTAAGTCTTTCATCCATACATATATTTCTTGTGTAAAGTTGAAATCATGTCTTGTATTCTGCTGTTTTCCAGCCTTGCATGTCAAAGACATTGCAACATGAACAGTATTCCATCATTTTTGATAACTGCATATTATTCCGTGGTATGGATGTACCATAGCCATTCTTCTAAACTTGGACATTTAATTAGATTCTTTGTGTTTGGGGGGGGGGTCTTTTGTTTTTGTTTTTACTGTAATATATAATGCTGGAGTGAAGATCTTTTACTATGGTTCAGTGCTTTTTTGTAATATCTGTATGAGAGATTCCCAGAAATGGAACTTCTGGATCAAAGCATATGAGCATTTTTTAAGGTCCTTGATATAGAGAGGAGTGCCAAATTGCTTTCCTAAGGGTTAGTGGATCAATTTATACTCTCACAGTAGGGGAAGGGCCCCTTCTTAAGTTTATATGTTTTCCCCAAGATACAGATACTTTGGGACCATATATACTGTGAACTCTTCTAAAGTCAGTTTAATTCCATTGATTGGGATCATTATCCATGTCAGTTAACACCTAAATAAACTTTGTCAATCAGGGTCTCGCCAGACTCTAGAACGAACACAGGCAGAATTGATTCAGATGATTCAAAATCATTTCTGAGGTCAGGTCGGCACTTACCCATGAACGTAAAAGCTGAAAAATGAAAAGGTACCAGAAACAGTAACCGTGACCTCCTTGTCCTTCCCTATAAATTCTCACTATATGAAGACCAGAGAGGCATCTCCCAAGGCACAAGTTTGCTGAGGACTTTCCTGCCACTTGGCTGCATCAGCAAGAGTGAAAGGGGTTCCAAAATGCTCCACTCTCAGAGACAGTTCCCTCCAGATGTGTCAGTCCCAGGTGCCAAGGCTCTGCACCAGATGCGACCCTGGGGAGCTGAGGTGGGGGAGAGCTTGGAGCTCACAGCTGCAGGTGATGAGGTCATCCGCACATTCGGGGAGTGGATGAGTTCACTGGGGAGGGGGAAAAATGTCACTTTTCTTTTTTCTTGTTTGAAGTCACTAAGCTTCAGGGTTCAGGAGGGAATTGTCGCTCTGACTTTATTCTCTAGGAGACGTGTGGCTGCCTGCCAGAGGCAGCTGCACGCGGGGTCATTTGCATTGCATGCAGTCTCTGGTTTTAAAGGGAAGCTCTTCCTTTCCTTAGATCATCTGCTTCTTTAGAGTCAGGGCCACTGCCTCACACAGATTGTATTCGCCCTTTAATCTTTTCCCCACCCCTCCCTCTTGCTGACTTGCTCTGTGCAGTTTAACAAGCTTCCCAGACAGGTCCTGCAGACTCATCCTGATAGCTTTGCAAGCCAGCTGGAGGACAAAGGAGGAATTATTTCGTACACTCATGGCTGGGTGCGGGAGAGATGCACTTTGGGGAACACGTTGGGGTCCCCTTGCATCTCCCTCTCTCTTGCCCTCCACCCCGAGGTGCTAACACCTAGTAGCCGGGACCTTAGCTGGATTTGACCTCCTGAAGCACAGTTAAGATTGCTGAACTTTCAGCTGGCTCTGACAAACCTGATGGGGCCCTGAGGGAGCCTTTTCCCAGAAGGAGGAGCAAATTCTCTTTTGTGTATGGGCACATTCTTGAAGTTTCACCAAGGTGATGCCGGGGCTAAAAGGGATGGGGAGCCGGTTCTCCAATGTGGGGAAACTTGCTTGCAGTTCAATGAGGCACCTCTTTTCTTTTGGATGGTGCAGGGAAAAGAAAGCAGAAAGGAATGAGACAGAAGGTAGCCTAGGCAAGGGACAGGGACACATGGCCTTTTCTTCTGCAGAGAAAAGCTCATTTCTAGCCAGCCAATTGCTTATTAACTGACAAGAATGTTTCAGGTGTCATTTTATTTTCTCTCTCTCCAGTTAGGGATGATTTCAGCTGTTACTTTAGAAATGATACCAAATGGAGAGTAAGTGGTCCATTACAACTTCATCTTTAAAACTCAGGCTGGATAGAGGCCATGTACCATGGACCAATAGAAAGAACAGAGAGACGTAATAGTCACATAGGGGCACCTATGTCATGGAGCAGCCGCCATGTTATTAAGCCCCAAAATGTTCCTCCTTTCCTCAGAGAATCTAGCAGTCAATAAAGCGGAGAGCTGCTTGGTAATATCAGATGGACTTTGCTTCTTCCCAGTGGCATTTGAGAGGTCTTGATTCTTATTATTAATGTCACTATGAAGCATCTTGAGGGTGTTTTAAATTTTCAATCATTTAGTGTGAGAGCACTTCTAATTATCTGGAATCTAAATAACCAGTATCCTCAATATTTGGATCTTCTCCAACAATTCACTTTGAGAATAGATGGGCAAAAAAAGGGGCAAAAAGTAACGTCAGACATTTTAAAAAAATAATATGTTTCAAGGGTTATCACAATCTCCCAAGCATTCTGATATCTAGTTTTCATAGGGAAGATACTGAGATGCTTCAAGTAAGAAAGAAAAGTACCTTTATTTACCTGCCATTCATACTAGACTCTGGTTAATACTTCCACACACCTAATTTTGTTTAATCTTCATAATAAGCTGACAATATATTTTAGCCCCATTTTACAGACTAGCCTCTAATTCCACACATTTCAAACCTAGTTTCTCCTCCTCCATTAACCACGTATTTTCAGTGCCAAGCACCATGGGACATTTTCATATGGAGAGTTACCTCTGGCCCTGCCTCTTTGTGTCACATTACCAGGCAGGCTGAAGGCATGTTCCTGGAAGCCATTCCTATACCAAGATGGACAGCAGTAAAGTAACCATACATGGAAGTGACTTTGATCCTCATAAATCTATCTCACTAAGCCCAAACTAAATGAATCTGCAACTCAACTACTTAGGATCACTCCAACTCCATGAAACAGGGGAAATATAAAAGTTGAAACGGAGACAGCTGTCAACTCATTGAGCTTAAAATACCTTATTTTTGCAACAAACATGTGAACACACTGCTAGGCTCCCTCTCAGGGCCTCAGAAGGGGCACAGAAGCTTACGCTTTATTAGCTTCACGGTAAATTGGCCTCTGCCCAGGGATCCTGCCATTGTCCACAGCTTTTGGCATTGACTTCAGAGCTTACTTCATGACTGTCTGAATTGTTTCGCTGGTAGCTTTATGGGTTGATTGGACTTTGGGAAACAACCAAAGTCTTTTGGACTCTGAGTGTCATGGGGTTCAGGTAATTGGTCAGGCTGTGGAGTCCCGTTTTAAAGGCAGAAGGTTTTCATGTGTAGCTCATTAACTATATGGGAACAGTTCTCTGAAACAGGGTATTGGCCCTGCAAACCACAAAATACGGCCCGGGATCATTCCAAGATCATTCAACAAAGAACTCGCATCTCCCAAGACCCTAAGTCCAGGCTGTAACTCAGCCAGTTGTCTTGTTCCTTCCAGTGTACAGAGAATGGAACCCAGGGCTGGGGTGCCCTTGGCCACACACACCAGACACAGAGGATTTGCTTATCCTTACAGCTAACAGCTCTCAGGAGCTGTCTTTGGGGAAGGGTTTTGTTTTGCCCAAACTTCATCCCATGGCTTTAATCCCACTGCATTTGTCATCTTCAGCCTCACTGAATACAGAGAAAGAGAGGCTTCAACCAGCTTGCCAGAGAGGTAAATAGGTTTAAACTTCACCACAGATGGCCTCATCTCTCTGTGCCAGATTTTCAACAACTGGTATAGCTAGTGACATGGCAAAGAACCATGGCTAAGCCTGGCTCTTGTCCACCTTGCTGATAACAGAGACCACAAGGGAGGGTGGAGGGGACAGAAACGGCCTGACAGTTTAGGGTGGAGGAGGGAAAAGGAAAGTGAGGGATTGAGGGGTGCAAAGAGAGCGATAATGTTAGAAGCTGGGAGAAGTATCATAACAGAAAAAGAATGGAAACTTGAGAATATTTTGTCTGATTTATTTACTTATTTATTGCCTGCCACGTTCCACAAAGGACTGATTCCCCCCTTTTCTTTTGAGTTAGGGCCTGACCAAGCTGAAAACTGTCCTTTTCATTCTCTTTGGGTTTACAGGGAGGGGGAAATGTAACAGTTAAAAATTGTTATTTTAAAACTTCATTTTTTCTCTCTCCCTATGTCATCAGCCTCTACTTTCCCACTATTCTCAATTTCTTTTCCTCAAAAACTGGGCAATTACAGCAAATATGCGTTTGCCAGTGTTGTAGGGCCACACTTCAGTGGTTAACTAGAATGGGGAGAGAAAGAGAGAATCACAAAAAAAAAAGAAAAGGAAAGGAAAGGAAAAACATGACTTGACCTGTAATCTTTGGGAAGTTGCCAGAATCCTTTGCTAGCAAACCAATTCCATTCCATGGTGTGTATGTGCACGGGTGTGTGTGTGTGTGTGCATTGCACATCTCTAAGCCTGGGTGAGCACCGAACACTCAGCTCTTCATGAATTGCTGGGATATATGAGGCAGAAGAAGTGCTACTAGCAGCAGTCATGGTCTACCCGATTATCAAAGAACTGCTCTCCTGATCAGGTTTTGTGCTAAACATGCCAGAAGAAGAAAGGGAGGGCTGATGGCTGCTTGCTTGGCATTTCTTTGTAGTCCGGGTCTTTTCTTCCCCTGAGGTGGTTGTTATTGTTAACCGGGGTTGTGTGGAACCCCTTCTGTGCAGAAACTGGAGTTTCCGCTTTGAAGCCGGAGCGTCTTTGTTCTTCACCTAAGTTGGTGCCATTTTCGACAGGAGCATTTGTATTGAAGTCTGGTCAATGCCTACCACCCAGAATTCAGTGAGGCTGTTTGCCAGGTGGGAAAACATAGTGATAATGGGGCCAGAGGGGACAGTTGTGAGTTGGGGGCAGAGGGGGGCTGGGGAGGAGTTGTCTATGTATAAAAACACAGAATAAGACACTGTAAAAGTTGGCTTGGATTTGGGGGGAGTTCAGAGTTCACAGTTCTCCTCTGGGACTTGAATGTTCCAAAAAAGAGTGTTCTGGGGCAGAGAAAAAGAGGGGGGAAAGGCAAGAGGGATGTATTGCTGGATTACAGGAAAAGAAGGGGGAGGGAAGGGTAGAAATGTATGTAATATAATAGAATCCCTTGGTAACTGGCATTGAGACCAGGTACTAACATAGAAAGCAGTCGTTTTCAGGGTTTCCCCAAAACACTTCTTCCAATTTCACTTTTTGAAATTTATCCTCAAAATTCTAACTTGGAAAACAACTCCAATGTGTTGAATACTGAATCTCTAATGCGCTAGAGTGAAGTGGATTTCCATTTACCCAGAGTTAGGTTTCAAGATTGGCAGATACTGCTTATTAGCAAAATTGGCTTGAATATCCTCACATCTCCCATTAATTACACATATCCATGAATAATAATTCTTATCCACACTAAGGCTGGAGAACCACTGACCTAAAGCGAGAAACAAAGAAACAAAAAGACTGGGTTAGCCTGTCAGTTTTCCTTTCACAGCACCATCAAGTCCAGCTGTGATGGGGGCAAGAGTGGAGATCTCTCTAGGGCTTGGCGATAGGATTTATTCCTACCCCTTTCAGTGTGGAGCCCCCATTACCTTAATGCATAGGATTTATTCCTACCCCTTTCAGTGTGGAGCCCCCATTACCTTAATGCATGTTGTGATTCTTTTGTTGTTGTGACAATTAAGCTAGATAATGTAGTTCCTTCTCATGGCAGGGAGTTGTCCCTAAAGTTGCATGTAAATTTGCTTCTAATTCAGCTATAGAAGCATTAGCTTGTTGGTTCAGCCCTACCGTTGATTAGCAGGTGAACTCAGGCAAGTCACTTAAGATCTCTACAATTCCATGTATCTGTGGTCTAGATGGCTTCTGAATCCCCTCCAGTGAGAACCATCCCTCCTGCTACAATTAAAACCTCATCTTTAGGCTGACAGAATCATACTGGGCATTAAGTGTATGCCGTATTGTAGGTCACTGACAGGGTCACTCAAGTAGGGAGAGATCATCAGCATGTGGGCAGCCAACTTCACTCTGTTCTGGAGCCAGAAGCGGCCCCTAACACTCTGAATGGACACTGGCAATCCTGGACCTTGGGGCCCAGTGAGTAGCAGGGTAAAATGGGCAAACACATTATCACTAACTAGAAAAAAATACGTCTCAACCCAAACTCCGGGGCAGTGACACTTCATCATTCATGTTTTTTGGGATGACCTGTAGTATGTACACATTAGCAAACCCCTAATGTGGAGCCCTTTCAAATCAGCATTATTTGAATATTTTTTCAACACGTATTCATGGACAGAAACTCTTTTCCTAGTAACAAAAAAGTGTGTTCATAAATAGATTCACATTACTAATTTACCTTCCTTGGCTGAATTAAACTCAATATACAAAAAAAAAAATCAACAAGAATATATTAGGAAGCAGATTCAGAGTTTGAAGACAAAGGACTTAAATATATTTTAAGTATAGATGTAGTGAGATCTTAAAAGCCAAAAATTATTGCTTACATTCTTTGAAACAGAAATGAAGATGCCCCAGAGGCATCTTACAGGGTAAATCATTAAACTGCATTGGCTGGAGAAGCATATACAGTAGCTGAGACAATAAAGCCTTCTACAGTTGAATTGCAGAATACCTGCTGTATGAAAAGTCAGTAAAAAGAATTCAAGCACAGTCATGTTCCAACAATACAGTAACTTGTTGATTTAAAGATTTCGCTGGAAACGTGCAGACTGAGTTGCCCTCTCTTCTGTAGAATTGTACTTTTACCTCATAAATGGAAGAATCTACAAACATAGCGATTTTGCTTGTATTTGTCTAATTATTAAAGGAGATTGTCTTTTATTTGAATGTCTGATAACAAGCACAAGTGGTGTTGAAATAGTCAGTGTTCCACACCTTTTTAAAAATCTATTGATTAATTCTGGAACAACCACGTTGACCTCATGTTGATGTTGCAAAAATAATGGTGGATAAACCTGCTGGCGTCTTGGCACAAATCATGGCAGTGGCACCAAACTGTACCAGTAATTGCTGTATTCTTTACCACCACACACGTAAAGTGAAAACAAATGCTTGTTTCACTTAAGACTCTGCCTGATGAAGCAATAAAAAGTATTACTCCTATTAAACTTGACCCTTCAGTACACATTTTAAAATTCTGTGACAAAACGGGAAGCACACACAAAGTACTGCTGCATATTGAGATAAGATGATTTACTTCTACAAATGTACTGAAGAAAAGCGCTTATGTGCTTGAGTTGCAAGCTGAATTACTTTTTTCATGGAAAGCCATTTTTACTTGAAAGAATGATGTAAAAACTATGGCTGTTTCTCGTTGGGTATTTGGCCGATGTTTTCTAGAAAATGAATTAAGTAAACCTATAACTTTAAAGAAAACAGCTGATATTATTCGTTGCCAGTGATGAAAGCTGAACTTTCAAACAAAACTTCGAATTTTGGTAAACTTGTCACCATGAGCTTTATAGCTTCCCGGTGCTTATATATTCTTCTGATAAAGTCAACAGTGATATGTATGAATTTTGTAATTTCTTATGTTTGTGATGTTTTATTATGTTATTATATATTTTTTGTTTATATTATGATTTGATGTTTTACAAGGAAACACATCTGTGGTTCACTCAGTAAACCAACATTTTCCAAATAACTAACACCCGATGTTAACAAAATCATGCCTGGCTGAAAGATCCGTCCAAAGTACAAAGTGGGCCAATAAACTTTTATGTGACAATAAAAAAATGTTATGGATTAGTTTCAGAGTCCACATTTCATCTAACTTTTAGGAAACTACCACTTGTCAAGTTTTGGTGTAGTGTCGAAGAATTTTCACAATTATCTGAAAAAGCTATTGAAATATTCCCCCCTTTTCCACCTACAGAACTGTGTGAGGCTGGGTTTTCTTCATGTACTTCAACCAAACAACATTATTGCAACGGACTGAATGCAAAAAACAGGTAAGAGAATCTAAAATCTGTTAAGCCAGCACAGAGACTTGCATAAGTATAAAATGATGGCACTCTTTTCACTACGTTATTTCTGAAAGAAAAATAGCGATAAGATGAAATTACTTTCATGAAAATATTTATGTTAACATATACTTTCTTTAAGAGATTCATTTAATTCATCTTTTACAAATTTGTTTTAATTTCTAATAATAATATATATAGCCTTCATAAACAAAAGTTTTGGGGGATATTCAATAATATTCAGGAGAATGAAGGAGTCCTAAAGCCAAAATATTTGAAAACTGTGGACTTATTTCATTGTATTTTACTCTGTCTCCCTCACTATACTGAACTCCTGAAGGCTGAACACTATATCCTGTTTGAGTCTGTAACTATCCTTAGTGCCTGGTACTTAGTAGATACTAAGTAGATATTCACTACAGGAATGAATGAGTAAATTATTCAACTTCAGTGTCTGAAATTTTCCTGCATTCTGTAATGCTGTCCTTGGTCTCACTGGCCAAGTAAAACTCCAGCAGTCACAATGCCCAGGTTGTGGAGCAAAACATAAAGGAAAGATCACACATTCTTTCATATGCCCTCTGAGATCCTCCATGGCTTCCCCTCTAACCTCATTTCTACCACTCCCTGCCTAATGCTTCATGTTTCAGCAATCAAGCTGCTACTGATCATACTCTTTTTTGCTGTTGTCGTTCAGCTCTCTCTCTCTCTCTCTCTCTCTCTCTTTTTAAATATATATATATTGAGGTACAGCCGATTAACAGTGTTGTGATAGTTTCAGGTGCACAGAAAAGTGACTCAGCCATACATATACATGTATCCATTCTCCCCCAAATACCCCTCCCATCCAGGTTGCCACATAACATTGAGCAGAGTTCCCTGTGCTATATACAGTAGGTCCTTGTTGGTTATCCATCTTAAATATAGCAGTGTGTACATGTCAATCCCAAACTCCCTAACTATCCCTTCCCCCCGGTAACCATAAGTTCGTTCTCTAAGTCTGTGGTCTGTTTCTGTTTTGTAAATGAGTTCATTTGTATTTCTTTTTAGATTCCACGTATAAGGGATATCATACGATGTTCCTCTTTCTCTGACTTAATTCACTCAGTTTGACAATCTCTAGGTCCATCCATGTTGCTGCAAATGGCATTATTTCATTCTTTTTTATGGCCGAGTAATATTCCATTGTGTATATGTACCACATCTTCTTTATCCATTCATCTGTCGATAGACACTTAGGTTGCTTCCAAGTCTTGCCTATTGTAAACAGTGTTGCAATGAACGTTGGGGTGCATGTGTCTTTTCGGACCATGTTTTTCTCCAGATATATGCCCAGGAGTGGGATTGCAGGGTCACATCGTAGCTCTATTTGTAGTTTTTTAAGGAACCTCCATACTGTTCTCCATAGTGGCTGTACCAATTTTCATTCCCACCAACAGTGTAGGAGAGTTCCCTTCTCTCCACACCCTCTCCAGCATTTATTATTTGTGGATTTTTTTAATGACAGCCATTTTGACTGGTGTGAGGTGATATCTCATTGTAGTTTTGATTTGCATTTCTCTAATAATTAGTGATGTTGAACATCTTTTCATGTGCCCCTTGGCCATCTCTATGTCTTCTTTGGAGAAATGTCTATTTAGGTCTTCTGCCCATTTTTTGATTGGTTGTTTGTTTCTTTGATATTGAGCTGCATGAGGTGTTTGTATATTTTGGAGATTAATCCTTTGTCAGTTGCTTCATTTGCAAATATTTTCTCCCATTCTGAGGGTTGTCTTTTCATCGTCTTTGTGGTTTCCTTTGCTGTGCAAAAGCTTTTACACACATTCTTATATCCTCAGGGCCATACATAGAGTCTGACACTTAATGGGTACTTAATAAGAATTACACTGAACTGAAATACTTCCTCTCTGTGATGTTAAAGCTTAGGTATAAGTCATGCAAGCCCCAGTCAACTTCACTTACTTTTATTGAGCACTTACATGTGTCAGCCACTATGGTAGGCATTGGGGATTGCAAATATTTATATCAGAGAGCTTACAGTCCAATGGAAGAGAGAGAGTCTTTAAATGGCAGAATATAATAAGCAAGCTATATACATGTGTTTCTGTAGAGCCCAGGAGAAGCATATTTCTCCAACAGATATTTAGAACGCCTTCCATGTGGCAAGACACTTGTGCAAGACACTCATGGAAGCATGTGCCCTCAGTGAACTTAAAGTCTTCCCTCAGTAAAGGAGACAGGCATTAAACAAATGTCATACAAATGAGGTATGTAATTACAAACGGTGAGCAGGACCGGGAAGGAAAAATCATAAGAAGATACTATTATCAAGGGCCTAATTTAGATTGGGGAGGGAAAAGGGATCAGAATGGGTGTTTCTGAGAATGTGCCATGAATATGCAGGAGTGTAGGTGTTAACCACCGGAGAAGCAGAATACTGAGGAAAGCATTCCAAGCAGTGGGAAGGGGGGGGGGCCATTCGGCAGGGGTGGAAGGCTTGCCATGAAAGTTGCCAGGCTTGCCAGGCTGGAAAGGTAGAGTGAGGGCTGGAGGAAGGGGAGAAAGACTAACACAGCACAGCACAGACGCTTGAAGAGGCCCAGAGCTAAGTCTGGATACTTCACTTTCCTCTTGTGATACGCAGAGCTGTGATTCTGGGTGGTCTGTATTCATCTCACATAAGCCCTCACAAGATAAATGGAGCCTGTTAACTCAAGTGACTACTGCTAAGAGAAAAGTTTTCTTCAGATGTATGTTTCCATCAGCACTTTCCCCATAGGGCACCTAAAAACTTGATTTATCATAAATGTTTCACCCAGAATACATATACAGTAACACAAATGTGGCATATTTAAATGCACTCCTCAGAGAAATTTGCTGGCAGTGATCACATACCATAAATAAAGGAAAAAATAGCCCAGCTATGGTTGTTTCCAGAACGAGTAGATAGACCCCTACTCAGGCTACTGCCCAGAAGCTGAAACATAAGAGATTCATGGCAATGTTATGGGAACACCCATCCTGGGCCTGGGACCAACTCTTACTTAAGGGTTGGCCCCTCAAATGGGAGGAATACTAGCAAAGGTGCACGGATTACTTCAGTTGGTTTGCTAGAAATGGGGAGGGATAAAATGGGGCTGGCCATTTCAACAACCTAGGTCCTGTTGAGTAATTAAGGTATACTGACTAAGGGCAAACCCCAGCTTAACCATGAACTAGCTCTGTGACCTTGGTCATTTAATCTATCCGTCACTCATATCCTCCTCTGTAAAATGAACTAATACGTGTTATGGGCATTAAATGAGATAATGTAAGTCAGTGCTTAGCAAAGCATTCACTACATGTCAAGTCTCAGCATGCTGGGCCTCAAGACCAGATTAACTGCCTGTTTTACCCCCATGAGTAGCCACTCATTTGGCATCTGAAGGACACAGTTATTGTAATGAATCAGTCTGTTTTTAGTCTTTGTGCAGATAACACTCATTTCATGAAATCCTAGCCAAGCAGCCGTACAAGATTTTCCCCCTTCCTTACTGCTGTAACCTCTATACCCTGTAAAAATATTCTAAGAAAGCCCTCTCTATTAAAATCTGAAACATGGTTCTAAAAGAGCCCTCTCTTCACAGAATTTGCCAACTGCTTCCTTTACGGCTCTGAACAGACACTGCAGCTTTGAGAAGAGCAGCCCCTCTCCTGTCACTCACCCACACCCCCGGGGGGGGGGCACCCGAATCCCCACTCTGAGCAGAGCACTTTCACAAGCCCTCATTTTACACCCACCAACACCCTGAGCCTGCCACACTCCCCCAAGACTGGGCAAAGCATGAAGTAATCACAGACTTTGGTATTTTTCCAACCACAAGCCCCCTCAAGGTCCAATGCATCCGAGAGAGAAAAGTGACTCTCTCTTACCTAACCCACAGTGGAACAAGGATCAATAGAAACCACATCAAGATTGTGCTTGGTTAAGTAGTTAGCAAGACTTTCAAAAGTGTACATTTGGCTTAAGCATGCCTGAAATATGAAATAACTAGAATAACACCCCTCCTTTGACCTTTGCATAGGGCCTTTCACAGGAATATCTCAGGACCTCAAATGAAAGAAAGTACTTAGAACCTTGAAACACTTTTTAAAACCTGCAGACAGCTTAATGTGAGGGGTCTTGTGAACAGTTCGTTGTCAGGAGTTTCTAGCAAGTGTTATTTCTTCCTGAATTCCAAGAACCAAGTGCTCTGAAGTTTACATTCACACAGGATGAACAAGCCCACCACAGCATTAAAAAGGATAAAATACCTGATGTGGTTTTCTTTGAGGGACAGGTTTAACACCCGTACACACACGCCCAGACCCAGTGCCTGGCAAGATGGCAGAGAGGCAGATGGCCTCCCATAGTTAGGGCCACACTAACATCACATACACAGTTTAAAGCAAGTGCTGGCAACTGGAAAAGTAATTTATGACAGTAAACAAATGGCTCTTAAAAAAAAAATCTGTAGGGTGATAGAAAGCAGTGACAAAAGACAAACATTTGGCTAAACAGCGTGCAAAGAAGAAAAAATGGACAGGATCATCATGTAGAATGTTCTCGTGCATGTGAAGAGTACCAAGTCATAGGGCTTATAAGTAATGAGAGGGGGAGAGAAATCTGAAATAAGATTGTCATTGCAGCCACACTGCCATTGCCAGACTCTTCTGTTCTACCTCAGTCCAAACAGTCAATGTAAATCCTTCAGTTCTAGAATGTGTCCTGGAATAGGCAGAACTTTAGGTTTTATGAGGAGAAACTTTACTTTGGCTTTAAGAAGAAGAAAAAAATCATTGTATTATGGCCACTAGACATATATCTGATTCTAGGACCTCCCTCAAAAACAGCTGCTGGTGCTCAAGGTAAGAAAACAATGTACAAAGTTTTAACAAGCATTTGCTATCCTGATTGGTATGGACACTTAACTTTTGAATCTTTAAAAAAAAGCTCTCTAGGGGCTTCCCTGGTGGCGCAGTGGTTGAGAGTCCGCCTGCCGATGCAGGGGACACGGATTTGTGCCCCGGTCCGGGAGGATCCCACATGCCGCGGAGCGGCTGGGCCCGTGAGCCATGGCCGCTGAGCCTGCGCGTCCGGAGCCTGTGCTCCGCAACGGGAGAGGCCACAACAGTGAGAGGCCCGCGTACCGCAAAAAAAAAAAAAATGCCCTCTTATTTTTATGATTGTAAAATAATACATGCTAATTGCACAGCTAAGAAACTCGTAGTGAACATTAAAGCCAGTTACACATGGATGTCAATCTAAAGAATTGTACTAAGTATGGTTGCAAAAGCAAATGTGTCCATAGATTGTTCTTAAAATATTAGATATAAAATGTAAAAAATAATAATTATAGCAATAATTGAATAAAAATAATTTAGTGCTAACCCCCAAATTATATTTTCAAAAATTGGGAAATAAGAAGCTGGAAGAAAGCATGAAAAAATATAAGAATATTAAATTCTTTGTCTAAAATACAGGGTTTTAAAGATTCATGTTTATTTTTGACTTTAATAATTAAAGAGATGTTGGTCAATGGACAATTTTTTAACTTAAAAAGAAATAGAATTAAACTGGAAAATGAACCTTCCAAGCACTGTAGAAAATGAAAGGAAATTATAGTCTACATGGGGGAAAACAATAGAGGCCTAGAGAGAATAATTAAAATAGATATTAGAAGTAAAATCACAATAGTTACATCAATAAATGGGTTGAACTCCCTATTAAAATACAAAGAATTTCAAAGTAAATTTTTAAAACTCAATGATAGTTTATTAAAAGTGAAAATTTATTAAAGTTTACTAAAACATAAAGTCAAAAAGATAAAAAGACATTAAATGTATTCCCTTTCCCCTTTTCCCACCAAAAATAGGTGTCACAATACTAGTACAACAAAAAGGAAAATTCACCACAATAATCATGAGACACAAATATAACTTGTGATATATATCAACTTATCATGTTGATAAGTGGTTCAATTTATAATGAAGATATGAGTCAACAGATTTTATGTGCCAAAACTCATTGCATCCAAATGTACAAAAGGAAAATGTTTGCAGTAGGAGAAAGTGACAGAAATAAAATAGAACTGATCCATGAAAAGAACGCTCTCAGTTTTAGATAGCTCTATAATGCCAAATATACACGGGACATGGAGGGGCTGAAAAATAACAATTGATGTGAGTGACTTACTAAATATGTATCTACAGATATCCATCTCAAACATTGCAGCCTACAGACAACACTTTTTTTGGCTCCCATGAAATATTAACAAAAACCAGAGTGTGTTGTGTACGTGTATAAAATGTACATAAATACATCTATTATAAATATTTACCATTAAATGTTTATATAAAAGATAAACATTTATAGAGAAGATATAAATGCTTTTAAGAAAAACAGAAATTTTATCAATCTCTTATTAAATTGACCATTAAATTGACCTGTTTAAAAAAAAAAAAAAACCTTCATTTTAAAAGTCAAAATAAATGCCAGCCATTTGGAAGTTTTAAGATGTTCCTTTAAGTAACTCTTTATTAAAAGAAAAAATAAAAACTGGAGTTACAAATGATTTATAAAGTAATTAAATAACCATCATAACCTTTAGGATGAAGCCAAGTTTATATCAGATAAAAATTCATTCTTAAATGTTTTAAGTATTAAGAAGGACAAAATGTAATAAGCTAAGCATTAAATTTAAGATAGAAAACAAAAAATTTGTAAGAAAAATTGGTAGAAGGTATTGAGGAGGATAACATAAATAATTGACTTAAAAGTCAAAAAAATCAATAAATACATTCAAGCATAAAAAAGACTTTTAAAAGTTAACATAATTTACCAACCACCTCTCCTTAAATCTAAAGAAGAGAAAAAATAGGAAGAAAAAGGTGTGGGTAACCATAGACATGAAGATTTTTTAATTATTAGATCATACTCAACATAATTTTATGCTAATATAATGATGAAGTGGACAATATTTGCAAGAAATAGATATTACCAAAATTGGCTCAGGAACTTAAAAACTTGTATAAACTAGTAATCCAACTAAAAAATTAGAAAAAGTTGTGAAACATTATTAATAATATTTTTGAGTGCCTACTGTGTGCTCTGCCTTGGATCAGGTACTTTATTCATTACCCCGATATAACAACCCTATAAAGTAGGTATTATTATATACATTGCTCTGTTTCCATATCACCCTGTATTTCTCTTATCAAAAAACTCATTACATTCTGTTGTTGTCATCTGTCTTCCCTACTAAACTCTAAACCCCACCAGGCTAAGTGTCCTCCATGAGCACCTCCTGTATTCCCAGCCACCTACATTCACATAAAGCCTGTCACATAAGGGTAACTCAGCAAACTATTGAGAGAATGAGAACACTGGGAACTCCCATAATACAGTATAGTTAGTATAGTATAATATAGTGTAGTATAGTATGGAAAAATTACAGTACAGTCTCACTTATGTATATGGATATGAAAGTCCTACCCAACATATATGTGTATATGTGTTTAATGTAATAGTTTCATTCCTAAGAAACCTCATATTATTGAGACTATGTTATTAAAAAATTCTTTCAATGAGATGAAGGAGAAGACACAATAACAAAGTTACTTTCCTGCAGGAAGTGGAATAATTTTTAATAGAAAAAAATGTGTAGCTATAGCAAACCTACACTGAGCATATCTACCCTTTGATTATGGTATGTGCATAAATCAAGCCTTTTCATATATCTTCCAGTACTGTCATTAGCCCAGGTCTTCTTATATTGCTTACCCATGTTATCACCTTTATCAAACCACTTTTCCTTTTTTCTTGTACTATTTCCATCAGTAGGCTGATGACTTCAGCTATCACCCTTGCAGTGCTAGGCTACTGCTTTTGTCTGTGATCGTCTTCTGTACCTGAGGTAGAGGGTCCGTGACCCATGCTGGTCCCCTGAGGCTGCCTCAGCCACAGTGAAACAACCCAAGAAATGAACACTAATCTGAAATAGGTGGGCCTTTAACCCTAAAGAGAAAGTTTGCCATTTCCTCACGTTTATTCCTGGCCCTAAAGTCTTACTGTTCAGCCATTACTTCAAGTCTGTGATGTTCCCAATATCCTCCCAATAAATCCTTTTGTTGTGTTGGTTGTAGTTCAAGTTAGCCCAAGTCCATTTCTTTTACTTACAAGGGAGAAAAAACCTTAATTGATAGACCCATTTTTTAATGATAAATCCTAAAAACATTCAAACAAAACAAGATTTTTTGGTTTTGTTTTTTTCTATTTACCATTGCAGGGTTAGTACCTGATATTAATGGTGCCTTGGGCAGTTAGTCTAATGCAAAATGTCTTTCCTAAATGATGCATCATATTGTATCCGGTTTGCATCAGGAAAACGTGCTGTGACAGAAACATGGGCACTAGAAGAACAGGATGACCTGTCAGAGATTAACCTTGATTTTGTTTTCACTCTGTCTCCTCTCCCAACGAAGAAATAGAACAGCCTTAGTCTTCCTTGGAAAACGAATTTCTTCTAAGGCAAGAGGTAGGGGCCTGGTGTCTGGGAATAAGCATATTTAAGAGATTTGAGTTATACAGATCTTGGCCTCTACAGGTAATAAAGCTCTACGGTGTTTGTCAGAGAAGGGAGAATTACCAAGTGTTTCTGTTAAAGTGTTAAAAAAGAAACATTTCTTTTTGATATTATGGCATACACAGACCATGATAATATGTGAATTGCATATTGGGGTAAACAAAGAGGTTGGTCACCCTCTTTGAGGTCGGTTGTGGGGTTCCCAAAAGACAATCCAGGTAACAACCCTTGGTTCTGACCCTCTTTCATTGTCTTCCCTGGGGCACTGATTCCATCTATGCCTCATCTGTAGTAGGTTCAATGAACAGGTACCCTTTCTTCTGCAGCAACACCATCAAACAGAAAGCTGGCTCAATTCTTGAACAAAGGCTTCTCACTGGTCGCTTGTAAATATTACATATTCCATTTGTAATAATGCTTCTGAGCAAGTATATAAAGATCTTGGCCTCAACTGAGAATAATTGTTAATAGTGATCATTGGCTGTTTTCATCTGTTTTTAAGGAAGAGAGGGAGGCGAAATAATTAAATGTGTTTTGAGCCTGTGAGGCCTCAGGCACATGATGGAATTCAGACCAGGTTATCTTGAAAGACTCTTAAAAGCTGGCTAAGACTAAAAGAAGTCTGTACGTATGCTTACCAGAAGAACAAAAATTTTCGTGATAAACCCAAACTGAAACAACCCAATGTTCATCACCAACAGAATGAATAAATATATTCATACAGTGGAATACTATACAACAATGAGAAGATGAAAATGTATTACCATGCAACAACATACCTGCAACTCACAAACATAATGTTGAGCAAAAGAAGCCAGATGTAAAAATTACCAACTATATATAAAGTTCAAGATCAGGCAAAACTGATCTATGCTCTTAGTGGGTGAGTAGTGATCAGAAGAAGGTTATCATAGCAGGTGGGGGGAAGGCACTTCTAGAGTTCTGGTGGTGTTCAACAGCTTAATCTGGGTACTGGTTAAACAGGTGTGTTCAGTTTATATAATTCATCAAGCTGTAAATCTATTATTTGTGCTCCTCTCTGTATGTGTGTACTATTTGATATAAAATTTTTAATTGATACTATTTAGAAAGAAGAACAAGCAGAGAGTGGGAGTTTCTTCTAGGCCTATGAGTCCTAACCTTTTTTAATTTATGGCACACAGAGACCATGATAATATCTGAATGCAGATTGGAGTAAAAAGAGAGATTGGTTAAAAACTGAAGAACTGGCCCAGGGGCTCCAGCTGCCCTGGGGGCTGAGAGGATCAATTTTTCAGAACCTTTCCTTGTCTTCATTAGCAGGGAATCTATGACTTTCCCTTCTAGCCAGAGGGATCTGAGTGCACAGCCAGGAAGGACTGGAAGAGCATGGTGTCAGACACGTAGACCCTAAGAATTGCATCCTCCCTTTGTATCCATTGACCTCTCTAGCCGTGGCTTCCAAATTCAATTAGCCAGGTTTGACCATTGCACGAGCATTAGAGACCCCATTTGTCTTAACAGTGCTACCCAGGTCTCTCACCCTGCTACTGCTTTCCAGATTTCTTTCTCCAGGAGAGTATCTGTTTCAAATTATTGTTCCCCAGATGTTTTGGGTTCTCTTTCTCCAATCTGAATCATATCTGGCTATTTCCTGCCTATATTCCTGATCTCAGTCTGCTTTTGTATTTCTTTTCTCTCTTCACTGGAACTTTCAACACCTCCCATTTTGCATCCTTTATGCATTTTGTTAAATCAATTATATCCATTTTTCAACGATCTTAAAGAAAACAGTTAGCTTGCAATCAGAGGCCCCAGATTTATTTCCTACGATGATGCTATGTGGCTTTAAGCAAGCAATTTGCCTTCTCTGGGTATGATCTGTGGATTGAGGAAACCATTTTCTTGGCTCTCTATCAGAGAAGTATCTGTGGGAAGGAGATTCCCATAATGGTGAGCCTTGAGATATTCAGGGGAATATCTCAATTCAGGGGAAAATCAATTTTAAACAAGGAAGTCACTGCAGGCTACCATCATTAGAACCTAAATCTCCAAATCCGTCCACTCAGATACTCCTGTTGGTTGTCACATCAAAAGCTCCATGTATTCTGCCTCTCACATTTGTCCACTCAGTCATTGGTATCTCCCATTTGACTCCTGGTGATGGAACCCTTTCCATGTCACTGATCTAAAATTAGACTTCGATATTCTGCTCTACACCCGCCTGGATTTCTAATTCCCCATCCAGCTGTTCTGACCCCATTAAAAAGTTGCTTTACCACCACAACACACACACACACACACGCATGCACACACACACACGCATGCACACACACACACACACACACACACTCAAGCTTGTGCTGGGAGCATTGAAAACCACTCCAGAAGAATGTCCTCAAACCAGGGATATTTAGACTTAGATTTTATGGATCAGTAGAAAAGCAATGTTAACAGGGGTAGTTGTCACAAGATTATTCCCTGGAGTTCTAACGTCCTATAAAGCTCTAGTTCTTATGTTGGATACGGTAAAATAACTGAGTCAAGTTCATACAGGATTGGCTCAAGGAACGGGGGCCATGTCTTTTAATGTTCAGTTGTATCTGTTTTCTATGCTTTATAACAAATTACCACAAATTTAGCAGTTTAAATCAACACACACGTGTATTGTTGCTGTAGGTGAGAAATCCAAGCACAGCTTAACTGTGTTCTCCACCTCAGGGTCTCATCAGGCTGTAATCCAGGTGTCAGCCAGAGCTAAGGTCTAATCAGAGGCTCAACTGGCGAAAGAGCTGCTTCTAAGCTCTCAGGTTGTTGGCAGAATTTATCTCTTTGCAGTTGTAGGGCCGAGGTCCCTATCTTGCTGGCTGTTGGGTAAGGGTTGTTCTCAACTCTGAGAAGCTTCTCAGCGTTCCTTGTCATGTGGCTCTTTTATGGGCCCTATTATAATATGGTAACTTACTTCTTAAAAGCCAACAATGGAGATACTTTTTCTTTTTTCCCCCAGTTGTATTTTATTTTATTAATATATTGGCATATCAACATGTTGTACACCTTAAATTTATACAATATCATATTGGCATATAATATTGTATAAATTTAAGGTGTACAGCATGTTGATTCAATATACTTCTGTATTGCAAGATGATTACCACCATCTCATTAGCTAACACCTCTATCTCATCACATAATTATCATTTCTTTATTGCGGTGAGAACACTTAAGATACACTCTCTTAACAACTTTCAACTATATAATATAGCATTATTAGCTGTAATCATCACGCTGTACAATAGGTCCCAGAACTTGTTAATCATACAACTGGAAAGAGATGTTTTCTTTGCCAAAATAAAAATGTATCATCCTAAGGACCTATTAGGCTTCCTGCATTCTGCTTTCAAAAGCTAGATTACTGACCATATGGCCCCTTTTGACTGAAAACTAGGAAACTCTGAGCCAGATCTGTAGCTCAATCACAGCAGCAGTGTTGGTTTGACCTACACATCTCCTTTCACATTCCAGGGAACCTCTTTACAAAGAAACTGGCATTATCAAAAAATAGACCTCTGGCATCCTCCAGGCCATGGTCTGCTGTTGGCTTTTTCAACATCTAATCTTTGAGTTATTGGTTAATGTTCAGTTAACAGTCCCTCCTTGATGCCCTAGAAACCTCAGCCATGCTTCTATTACTTTGACTTCCTCCCTCTATGGATATCTTATTTCTTCTGACTGGTTTACCCTGGTTTGAAAAGCAGTGCTAGGATCTTTTTTTTTTTAAATTTATTTATTTATTTTTGGCTGCATTGGGTCTTCGTTGCTGTATGCGGGCTTTCTCTAGTTGCAGCAAGCAGGGGCTACTCTTCGTTGCAGTGCGTGGGCTTCTCACTGTGGTGGCTTCTCTTGTTGTGGATTGTGGGCTCTAGGTGCGCGGGCTTCAGTAGCTGTGGCACGCGTGCTCAGTAGTTGTGGCTCACGGGCTCTAGAGTGCAGGCTCAGTAGTTGTGGCACACAGGGCCAGTTGCTCCGCGGCATGTGGGATCTTCCCGGACCAGGGATCGAACCCGTGTCCCCTGCATTGGCAGACGAATTCTTAACCACTGTGCCACTGGGGAAGCCCTGGGATCTATTTTTTATATTTACTTCATTAAGCAGTCGATACATCTTTTGTTACAGGCAACTTTACATTCCTTTTGCAAAATATATAAAAATTCAAAAAATAAAACCCAATATTTTAATTCTAGAACTTCACTATGATGCAAGGTTAAAACCTAGAAAAATATTTTATAAATTTCTAAATATATCTCTCCCATCAATCATTGCCTTCTCAATTAAAATATATTTCAATATTAATTAGACATTGAAATAAAGCAAGGGACTCAACTTGTCAATCTAGAATTCTCACTTTTTTGAGAATTAGCCTCCAAGTCAGTCCCTTCTTTACTCCTAATGGGGAGATAGAGTCATCACCAAGCCCTTTAGCTGCTCGTAGCCTCTAAATGGCACATGGTGAGAAATGGGTCCCTCCAGAACAGGATAGCAAAAGTAAAGGGTGGAGAGATACAGAGGACCCTAGATCTTGTTAGGCAAATGTGGGGTGAATGAGTGACAATAACCCTTAACCATTTACAGTTTTAGTGGAGCCAAGGTGACCCAGAATCATTTGGAACTTAAAGAAAATGATTTTGTGTATGAGGGGATCCCAGTGATGAAGTGTTGATGGCTTGATTCACATTAACAAAATGAGAAAGGGAATTGAGAAAGGAAAAGTGTTAGTGAAAGATATTACCTCTGTTATTGTATATGTGAGGGTGAGGGAGATAGAGATCTCTATTTTTGAGTTACTCAGTGGGGTTGAGTAGGCCCCAGGACATTCCCATTAGTGGATAATTTCGCAGAGACATCGTTCACTTGTATGGGAAGAGAAAACTGCGTATACTTGCTGGTGAAGTGAACCGAGGGACAGCCTCCTATGAGCAGGTGGATGCCCGCAGTGTGGAGTGGGTTTCCATGTAGATATGGGAAGCACACTGGGAGCCTGAAGCAAGGAGGTCTATTACCTCTGCCAGTGTTGGAGCAGGACACTGAAGTGAAGAGAAAAAAAAGTGAGGCTTTTTGAATAAGTCACCTAGGGCTGGAAGAAACATTGTTTTGTTTTCCTAGAGCCTCTTTGGCATGCTTCCTTGAAGCTAGGCCAGTCTTGGAGATTTTAATAAATTTTCCTGCTTTGGATGGACTTGGGCATTCTAGCCAACACATTGTCTGTGCCAAGCTTCCCCTAACTGGCAAGTAGTGTTTATGTTAAGCAATTCTTAATAGTGCCTTCATTGGTAGATTACTAAACATTAGGTAAATCAACAGTAGCTCTTCATCAAGAAGATCAGTGACCCTTGGCACAGGATAATTGCCAAGAACACTTGTATTTCTTGTTCCTGCATCTGTGTGGTCTTTGGATGTTGGCACGCTTGGCAGGGCACATGATGGAATATTGAGTGCACAAGATTTAAAAGGTAGTAGACTTGCTCCTGGATCCAGCTATGCCACGACTAGCTATGTGATGTTTGGCAACTAAAAACTTCATAATTTCCTCAATCCCAACTGTAAAATGGGAATTAATATAACAGTGATTAAAAGCGATTTATACATCCAGCACTATACTAGATCCTGGTGGGGCCGGGAGGGTAGGAGAGCATGCTTAAAGAATTATGGCTCACTTCCTGGCTTCAAGTAGTCTGTACTCCTTACCTTACAGGGTTGAAAATACTAAATGGGGTGGTGTATATGCTTTGAAAAAGTATAACATGCTATATAAACACAATTTATTACTGCATTTACTGAAGGTTCCTATAGTTTAAAATAATTTATTTTCCTGACAACATGATGCTTCCATGTATTTCTCAGTAATTCCCCATCCCAAGAAAATGCCTGGCTCTTTAGGTCAGTGACAGCATCCTATAACATCATCACTGGGAGAAATGAAGGTCATTGCTTCCTTCTTTGTCATTCCTTCTTCTTATTCCAACACTGACCACCCTCTGCCCTCCCTTACAAGGGCTTGGTGGAAAAGCAATCCCTTTGTTTCACCACCACCTTTGATGCACCCCCATGCTGACTCCAAACAGCTCATGTTCACTAAAATTGAGCTTTCCTTTTATTCTCACATATTCAATCAGAGCTCCAGATGGGTAAGCAGGAGATCCCAGATGGCCTGACCACTTCCTGGATCATAAAGCTTCTCAGTATATAAAATAGAAATCTCTTTGATGATCCATGTATTTGTCAGGATTTGTTACACAACACATGTCCCAGGCAAGTCTCCTGTGATTTCCAGCACCTCTATCATAAGCCCAGAAAGACAGTTGGTTAATTTGTTTGTTTATTTAGCTTTCACTTGGGCAGTTGGTTACAAAGTTTCCTATTTCTTTTTCTTCTGCCTGCGGCATCATCTCCTAACTTAGAATGCAGTCATGATGCCTTTCCTTTAAAAAGTACATGAATGCTAAGATCCAGGATGGACTGCTGATTCTCTGAAATAATGTCATGTTCTTAATTATTTGAGATATATTTCTCATCATTTATTTGAATTTCTTGGCTCTCATTTACCTAAGTGGAAAACATCTATGTATTTATTGGGGACTTCCCTTGTGGCACAGTGGTTAAGAATCCGCCTGCCAGTGCAGGGGACATGGGTTCAAGCCCTGGTCCGGGAAGATCCCACATGCTGTGGAGCAACTAAGCCCGTGCGCCACAACTACTGAGCCTATGTGCTGCAACTACTGAGCCTGCATGCTGCAACAACTGAAGCCCTTGTTCCTAGAGCCCATGCTCTGCAACAAGAGAAGCCACCACAATCAGAAGCCCGTGCACCGCAATGAGGAGTAGCCCCCACTCGCCACAACTAGAGAAAGCCTGTGCGCAGCAACAAAGACCCAACACAGCCAAAAATAAATAATAATAAAAATTTTTTTTAATATATATGTATTTATTAAACAAATATGTAATGAAATCTTACTATGTGTGACACTGTTCTAGGTGCTGAGTATACAGGGTTAACAAAACAAATCAAAATCCTTATGCTTCTAAGCATCCTTATTCTTATCTCACCAGAACTTATTATATATTAGTGAGAAAGAGAAACAGTGAAAAGAATAAGAATGAGAAGGGAGAAGGAGGAGAGGAAGAAGAAAAAGAAGAAGGGACTATGTATGTGTGTGTGTGTATATATATATATTTTTTTTAATTGTGTAAATTCCATGGAGAAAAATGAAAAATGGAGAAGACAAGGAGGACAGTAGGGGAGGAGATGCAATTTAAAACTTTAAGTGCTAAGAATAGACTGTGGGGAACAAGGGTGAAGCAGAAAGACAATGGTGGCTTAGCATAGGGTGGTGATAGTGAGAGAGGTGAGAAGTGGTCACTTTCTGGGTTTATTTTTAAATTAGAGCCAATAGGATTGTTAATAGATTGAATTTAAGAGAAAAGAAAGTTAACATGAGAGAAGCTAACTTGGGGAAGAAGGTGAAGGTTTCGTTTTGGATGATGAGGGTAGTGGAGGTGTTAAAGGTTTGAAGAAAGAGGAGAAGTTATGAAATAGTAATTTAGGAAGAAACAGAATGAAGGAGAAAGAAAGATCTGAAACCGTAATAAATAGTAGTTTTCTAAAATTGAAAAAGACATAAGTCCTCAGACTGGAAGTGCAAAGTCTTGAACTGAATATATAAAAATAAATCCACATGTCAACATTAAAATGAACCTGCAGAACATCAAAGAAAATAAGACTTTTAAAGCTCTCATATAGCAGACTTTTCCTCAGCTGCAATCAATGCCAAAAAATAACAATAATATCTTCAGGGCTGACAAGAAATAACTGTCAATCTACACTCTTATGCCCGAACAACCTTTCAGTTGTAGAGACAAAAAAGTCATTTCACCACACAAAAACTTGGAGTATTTACCAACTACTGATCCTCACAAAGGGAACTATTAAATGATTTATCTCAAGAAGAAAAAATGAACCCAGAAGGAAGAAATGAAACAGCACACACACACACACAGACACACACACAAATAAAAATAACTATTTTGAATTTTTTTAAGTACAATAAAAGCTCTAAACACAATAAAAAGATGGAGTGGGGTGCCGCGTCATCAAGGTCCCGGCCATGTTCAGTTCCAGCGTGAAGATCGTGAAGCCCAATGGCGAGGAGCCGGACGAGTTCGAGTCTGGCATCTCCCAGGCTCTCCCGGAGCTGGAGATAAACTCGGACCTCAAGGCCCAGCTGCGGGAGCTGAACATCACAGCCGCCAAAGAAATTGAAGATGTTGGTTGTCCAAAAGCTATCATAATCTTTGTTCCCGTTCCTCATCTGAAATCCTTCCAGAAAATCCAGGTCTGGCTAGTGTGTGAGTTGGAGAAGTTCAGCGAGAAGCACGTTGTCTTTATCGTTCAGAGAATTCTGCCTAAGCCAACTCGAAAAAGCCGTACAAAAAATAAGCAAAAACGTCCCAGGAGCCGCACTCTGACAGCCGTGCATGACGCCATCCTGGAGGACTTGGTTTTCCCAAGTGAGATCGTGGGCAAGAGAATCCGCGTAAAGCTGGATGGCAGCCGACTCATAAAGGTTCGTTTGAATAAAGCACAGCAGAACAATGTGGAACACAAGGTTGAAACGTTTTCTGGTGTCTATAACAAGCTCATGGGCAAGGATGTTAATTTTGAGTTCCCAGAGTTTCAGCTGTAAACAAAAATGACTAAAATATTATTCACAGACACACACAAAAAAGATGGAGTGGGGGCATTGTTCCTTGGTAGTAAAAGCGGAAAGTAATGTTTGCCAGAAAGAGAAATATTACATAGCTAAATGCTGTTAGAAAAATGTATGGTTAAATATTTTGGTAAACATTTAAGAGTAATAACTAAAATGGTAGGAAAAAATCTAGTTTATAAAACAGCATAAAGGAGGAAAAACTGTAGTTATCTTGTTAGTCCACTAGATGAAAGGAAATAAAAGAAAATAAGCAAGAATAAAAAAAGGCAATCAGAAAACCTAAAATAAAAGGGTAGAAGTAAACCCAAATATGTCAGAAAACTCAGTCAATGTAAGTATTTGACCTTGCCTAATAAAAAATTAAGCTGGTTTTGTGAGTCTTCTGCAGGCAATTTAAAAGTAGATTGTGTTTTTATAGCACATCTGGTAATCTCTGCTTCAGAGAATAAAAGAAGTAATATTTCCAACTCATTTTGTAAGGTTAGTCTAATACTAATATTAAAGCCAGACAAGGATTGTAAAAGAAAAGCATATATTTGCAGAGAGATACAAAGTCCTAAATAAAACATCAGCAAATCATTTGTCAGTGTATAAAAACCAAAGAGTTTATAAGAAAATCTATGTCATACACTTTAAATACAGATTAAAGGAGATAAGTATATACTTAATAGATGCAGAAAAGTCATTTTATAAAATGTAATATTCATCAAGATTTTTAAAAATCTCTGCAAACCAGGATTATAAGGGAACTTCCTTAACACCGTATACCTATAGCAAGCACCATCTTAATAAAACATTTCACCTACTATGACTGCTTCACTTCAATATTGTGATAAAAGTCCTAACTGATGAAATAAGAAAAGAAAGGAAAGCATAAAACTTGGGAAGGAAACCTGTAACCTCTTCTTATTTGTAGATGATGTGATTGCCTAAAGAAAATAAGAGTCTATACAAAGTTAGAATCAATAAGAGAGCTCAGGAAGAGTTTATACAAACATCAGTTATGTCCCTATGGACTAGCAATAACCACATAGAAAATGTAATAGAAAAAATATACCCCTCAAAATATCAATAAAGTGTGTTTTTTTTAAAATCTAGGGATAAATCTAAGAAAAGATACGCTATAATTTTATGGGGAAGACTTAAAAATAGCATTGAAGGATCTGAATAAATGTTGTGATATACCATGTTCATTGATGGAAAGATTCAATAACATAAAGTCTTCTCAAATTAATATATCAATTTGATTCCAATAAAAATGCAACAGAAATTTCTATGAAACTTAAAAAGCTGATCCTAAAATTTATATGGAAGAAAAAGAGGACAAAAAACACCCAGAAAATTTTGAAGAACAAAATGGGTAGTTTGGCCCTATCAAATATCATAAGTTATCATAAAGCTATAAAAAGTAAGAGATCATGATCTTGGTGCAGGTGAATAGACAAATAGATATATGGGATCGGATAGCAAGACTTATAAACAGACTTATGTATATGGGGAAAATGGACACATTACAAATTAGTGGGGATAAGATGGATTATTCAATAAATGGTGTTGTAATAATTGGCTATCTATGTAGAAAATAAAACAAAATTACATCCCTAATCTACATCCTAAAAAAAAATTCATGGATGAATAAAGATCTAAGTGTGAAAAATAAAAGTTTAAATTATTTAGAAGAAAATAAAGTAGAATATCTTTATATCTCCAAGCTAGAGAAAAATTTCATAATAATTGTACCCCCAAAAAAGCACAAAACCTGAAGGAAAATATAAATTTGACTTTATAAAAACTTAAAACTTCTGCACATCAAGAGATACATAAAGTAAAAAGTCAAGTCAAACACGGGGAGAAGGTATTTTCAACACATTAACCAAAAAGAAACAAAAAACAAAACACAAAAAACTTATATATATTTTTTTTTTCCCAAAATACATAAAGAACTCCTATTACCGAACCAAACTACAATCCGCTCGCCTGCGCAGTAAGGCCAATCTACTGACACCAGGTTGTGGTGAAGGAAAGTGCAGGTTTATTGCAAGGCCAAGCAAGGAATATGGCTAATGCTCAAAAGGCCTGAACTCCTGGATGGCTTTCAGGGAAAGGTTTTTAGAGACAGGGTGAGGGAGAGGGTTGCGGGCTACGCGATCACCTTGTGCACATTATTCTGCTTGCTGCATGGTAAGGTAATCGGGAGTCAACATCATCAACCTGGTGGGGTCTACGTGCTTGTGGGCAGCATGCAGTTAACTTCTTCCACCTGGTGAGGGTTTCAGTATCTGCAAAATAGCTCAAGGATATGGCTCAGAATATTATCTCTAACCCTTGAGGAGGAACTAAATGTCCTTGACTTTGTTTAATGCTAAACTACTATTATTTTGTCTTGCTTAACCGTTTTCCTTTGTTTTCCGTATTTTCTCACTGCTCTGATTAAATCTGTTCTTTGGAACTCAGGGAGGACCTAGGAAGCTAATGTTTTTCTGCAAACAAGAGGCAGGGGGAGGACATGGGGACGGGGGTATGTTTGTCCTGGGAAGCCCTCACAGGGCCCTGCTCAGTTATACTCCTAGAAATCACCAACAAGAACAAAAGGCAATGAATATGAATGGTCAAGTTACAAAAGGGAAAACTTATTGATTCACAAACACAAGGAGTTGCTGAATTTGAGTAGTAATCAGAGAAATTCAGTTTACAACAATAATGATATATCCATTTCACAGCCATAAATTTTGTAAAAAATTAAAGTCTGAAAGGAATGACAAGTACCACCATACACAGATGTGATAAAACCAGAACTCTCAGACTACTGGCAGAAAAATAAATCAATTAAACTGCTTTGTAGAGCCAGGTGGTAGTATCTTCTAATGTAGATGTTCATACACCCACAATTCCCCTTCTAGGCATATCCCAGGACACTGTTTTTAAAACTTGAGGTTGTGATCCATTAACAGATAATGAAATCAATTTTAGTGAACAGTGAACTGAAGGAAGGGGAAGGGGGAAGAGATGAGAGGGAAGGTTAGATTTAGATCTTTACTAACTTTAGATCTTTACTCATCCATGAATCTGTGTGCGTGTGTGTGTGTGTGTGTGTGTAGATGAGGGATATAATTTTGCTTTATTTTCTACATAAATAGCCAATTATTCCAGCACCATTTATTGAATAATCTATCCTATCCCCGCTAACTCGCTAAATTAATGAAATCAATTTAGTGGGCAATGAACAGAAGGAAGGGGAGGGGGGAGGGGAGGGAGAAAAACATCAGGACGTATCACACGTTGGAAGGTGCAGTCAGTGCTAGCGGTGCCCTGCCCAGATCTCCTTTACTGGGCTAGCGCACTCACCCCCACCTGCTCTATTAGCTGCTAACTGCTCACAGCTGCACTCTTTCCCAAAGAGGAGCCTCTTTAACTGGAAATGCCTGGGCGGTTGCATGGTCCCCACCCCACCCCCATCCCCTTGACACCGTGCAACCCCTCCACCGTGGCCCGCAGCCAATGGCTGATAAATGAGGGGTATAAAGGCCAGACCCAACCCCTGCCTCAGTGAGGTAACTTCCTGCGGAGCTCGGAACTTCCTGCGGAGCTCGGAGCTTCCTGCGGGCTCACGCTGAAGTTAATCTTCAGCAGAAGGCAAGTCTTTGCTAAGCTTCTTCCTTTCCTCACTTCTCTCACTTTCTCCCACTAGCAATTCTGTCTCAAGCTCTGCTGTTCGGGAAACTGCCCTAAGATGGAAGGGTAAATACTTTCAAGGGTGTGTGTAGGGGAGGTAGATTATAATGTAAAATAGGGTTTTAAAAGTTTGAGGGTTGGGCTTGTCTGGTGGCGCAGTGGTTAAGCATCCGCCTGCCAGTGTAGGGGACACGGGTTCGAGCCCTGGTGCGAAGCCACTAAGCCCGTTAGCCACAACTACTGAGCCTGAGCTCTACACGGATAAAAGGTGCATAAGAATAACCCACGCTTGTACTCACTGTGGGCAAGGAAGGAGGGAATGAAAGTTAAGAGTGGTAGGCAGGAATTTTCACTTATATCTAAAATATTTTCTTTACAAAGGCTGAGGAAAGTTGGGAAATTTTAGCCTTTATACGAAATGGGGGGGTACACTGGGTGTTTCTCATCTTTTCTGTACTTATCCGTTTATTTGAAATATTTCATGAAAAAAAGAGGGGCCCTAAAGCCTCACTCAAACCCACCCCACTCACCTGCCCTGATACACCCCTATGGATACCTATGTATGAAGAAGCAATGTGTTTCCCCCCTTTGATAACAAATCATGTAAGTTAGGTTTCTCTTGTTCTTTATTCTAAGGACACTAACAGGAGAAGTAGGTTATCTGGAGGCTCAGTAATAATAAACTCCTGGTCCTTATGGTCAGCTTGTGCTCTCAATTGCCATGGTGCTGAGGTTATTGTTTAATTGTAGTTCTTGTTTACTCTCCCAAGTCCCTCATAAAGTGAGAAAAATAATATGTACATACATAGGAAGGAGGGAAGGAGAAATGGAAGGAAGAAAGAACAAAAGGAAAGTGAGAGAGAAGAAAAAGAGAAACTGGGAATCCCACAGTTTGATCTGTGAAAACGCCATAGTTTAACATGGGGATGGCTGTTCCCTTGCAGATACTAAGGATGAATCAGAACCACTTGGGAGAAAGCCCCTGCAGTCAATTATATTTTCACTGCAGGTGGTTTCCTTTTCTTCGATTTGCTTTTTGAATGCGTAAGGAAATTCAGGAAAAGCTGACTTTCCCTTCATTGCCAATTGTAGCTTCATATGCCGTAGTTCCACAAGTAGAGGCTTCCCATTTTTCTGTTAAAAGCTCCCAATATTGCATATTTTCTTCCAACTCATTCTGGAGTCAGGTGAAGCATATGGGAAATTTGCAGGAGATGGAGTCCATCATCCAGGCATCAATCTTGAATGATTTGTGGCCATGTACATATAAAGAGACCATAGTTGTCCGCTAACTGCATACATATGGCATCCGGGAATGTAAACTCACAGCCTTTGCCTTCAAAACCACATGCTACCCAGGGAGGTAAAACTGTAGTTCACAACATGTGGGTTGTGACCCAGAGTAGTCTGCCAACATTTAGCAGGTGGGCAGCTAGAGATGAATTGTGTGCCTACTGCAATTTCCTTTCTTTGAGGCTCCCTTGGGTGTATGCATGCATATACTCTCTAGGCCATAACGTATACCTGGTGTGGAGCTGGAGCAATACTGATGGAAGACTTGGACCAATACACATACATAGTCTTGTTTCGTCATCTTGTGGGCACATTCTTCCATCTGTCTTTATTTTAAATACGTTACAGATACATGTTTATATATTTCATGGACCTATGCAATTTTTGTAATCTCTATCAACCATGTGTGTGTCTTACAGCCGCTATGGGGAAACCTGACCATTCGCAAATAGGTATTTCTAGCCAAGGAGGTGGGCTCTGACTAACATCAGGGAAATAATTTAAGACTAGAGTATTTGTTCTCATTTAACAGAAGGGGTCGGGGGGACCTAATAGTAAGGACCTACTTGAATAGCTGTCTTCCTTGTCCTTGTATCAAAGCAAAATTCCCAAATCTTTTCTAATAGATGGCTTATATTGTTCATTCTATAAATCCAACATCTGCAGTAACTTCATCTTAGCATTCTAATAAAGCAAGTCCCTTTTAGACTACTTAACTCTAGTTGGTCCTGAATGGGCTTGAAGTGTTGCCTCTCTGCAAATGGTCAAATTTTGATATATGCTATGACACAGTCAATTGCTTTAAAATATAAATATGCCATGTTGACTCTACTGCTGGGTTCAATTAAATATTTTAACTACCCTTTGCCAATGAAAATCTTTGGTTTGTTTATGGTTTCTTTGGTATGTGATGGTGTGTAACCTCACTTTTCTTCAGGCTTGTGATGCTGTACTAACCTGGCAAAGTGGTCCATACCTATTTGCATCATCTTTCTGGTGTTTTAATAACCATTCAGCCACAAGAATATTTAATGACAGCTCAACCACTTGAGTTGAAGGTCTCACGGAGAACTAAAGTATAATCTTAAGCAAGCTTACACATTCCAGAGGAAAAGCCTGAGCAGAAAGAATTGAAGATGACTGCTGCAGAAGCAGCTGTGTTTCTGTAATGCACTATAACAAAAATAGTGTCTCCTCTGCCCTTCCGTACACACCTATCAGCGTGGCCTTGGGACATTGCAGAACAATCTAGGCAGCCAATTATGCTCAATAACCACCGGAGCTCAGGCCCGAAGAATTAATCTCTTCATGTGACTAACTGAATTTTTCCCACATCTCTATTGGGACAATTGCTTCAACCAGGTCTCACACTCATGGCCTAACAGCTAACGATACTGCTCAGGGACTGGGCGGTATGAAGTATATATCTTTCCCCAAAAGAAATAGAGTCGCAAAAATTGCACCCCATCCACCATGAAAATAATTTTTTTTTTTAAACATCTTTATTGGGGTATAATTGCTTTACGATGGTGTGTTAGTTTCTGCTTTATAACAAAGTGAGTCAGTTATACATATACATATGTTCCCATATCTCTTCCCTCTTGCGTATCCCTCCCTCTCACCCTCCCTATCCCACCCCTCCAGGCGGTCACAAAGCACCGAGCCGATATCCCTGTGCCATGCGGCTGCTTCCCACTAGCTATCTCCCGTTACGTTTGTTAGTGTATATATGTCTATGCCTCTCTCTCGCCCTGTCACAGCTCACCCTTCCCCCTCCCCATATCCTCAAGTCCGTTCTCCAGTAGGTCTGTGTCTTTACTCCTGTCTTACCCCTAGGTTCTTCGTGACTTTTTTTTTCTTAAATTCCATATATATGTGTTAGCATACAGTATTTGTCTTTTTCTTTCTGACTTACTTCACTCTGTATGACAGACTCTAGGTCTATCCATCTCATTACAAATAGCTCAATTTCGTTTCTTTTTATGGCTGAGTAATATTCCATTGTGTATATGTGCCACATCTTCTTTATCCATTCATCCGATGATGGGCACTTAGGTTGTTTCCATCTCGGGCTATTGTAAATAGAGCTGCAATGAACATTTTGGTACATGACTCTTTTGGAATTATGGTTTTCTCAGGGTATATGCCCAGTAGTGGGATTGCTGGGTCATGTGGTAGTTCTATTTGTAGTTTTTTAAGGAACCTCCATACTGTTCTCCATAGTGGCTGAACCAATTCACATTCCCACCAGCAGTGCACGAGTGTTCTCTTTTCTCCACACCCTCTCCAGCATTTATTGTTTGTAGATTTTTTGATGATGGCCATTCTGACTGGTGTGAGATGATATCTCATTGTAGTTTTGATTTGCATTTCCCTAATGATTAATGATGTTGAGCATTCTTTCATGTGTTTCTCGGCAGTCTGTATATCTTCTTTGGAGAAATGTCTATTTAGGTCTTCTGCCCATTTTTGGATTGGGTTGTTTGTTTTTACGATATTGAGCTGCATGAGCTGCGTGTATATTTTGGAGATTAATCCTTTGTCAGTTGCTTCATTTGCAAATATTTTCTTCCATTCTGAGAGTTGTCTTTTCATCTTGTTTATGGTTTCCTTTGCTGTGCAAAAGCTTTGAAGTTTCATTAGGTGCCATTTGTTTATTTTTGTTTTTATTTCCATTTCTCTAGGAGGTGGGTCAGAAAGGATCTTGCTGTGATTTATGTCATAGAGTGTTCTGCCTATGTTTTCCTCTAAGAGTTTGATAGTTTCTGGCCTTACATTTAGGTCTTTAATCCATTTTGAGCTTATTTTTGTGTATGGTGTTAGGGAGTGATCTAATCTCATACTTTTACATGTACCTGTCCAGTTTTCCCAGCACCACTTATTGAAGAGGCTGTCCTTTCTCCACTGTACGTTCCTGCCTCCTTTATCAAAGATAAGGTGACCACATGTGCGTGGGTTTATCTCGGGCTTTCTATCCTGTTCCATTGATCTATGTTTCTGTTTTTGTGCCAGTACCATACTGTCTTGATTACTGTAGCTTTGTAGTATAGTCTGAAGTCAGGGAGCCTGATTCCTTCAGCTCCGTTTTTCGTTCTCAAGATTGCTTTGGCTATTCGGGGTCTTTTGTGTTTCCATACAAATTGTGAAATTTTTTGTTCTAGTTCTGTGAAAAATGCCAGTGGTAGTTTGATAGGGATTGCATTGAATCTATAGATTGCTTTGCGTAGTAGAGTCATTTTCACAATGTTGATTCTTCCAATCCACGAACATGGTATATCTCTCCATCTATTTGTATCATCTTTAATTTCTTTCATCAGTGTCTTATAATTTTCTGCATACAGGTCTTTTGTCTCCTTAGGTAGGTTTATTCCTAGATATTTTATACTTTTTGTTGCAATGGTAAATGGGAGTGTTTTCTTGATTTCACTTTCAGATTTTTCATCACTAGTATATAGGAATGCCAGAGATTTCTGTGCATTAATTTTGTATCCTGCTGCTTTACCAAATTCATTGATTAGCTCTAGTTGTTTTCTGGTAGCATCTTTAGGATTCTCTATGTATAGTATCATGTCATCTGCAAACAGTGACAGCTTCACTTCTTCTTTTCCGATTTGGATTCCTTTTATTTCCTTTCCTTCTCTGATTGCTGTGGCTAAAACTTCCAAAACTATGTTGAATAAGAGTGGTGAGAGTGGGCAACCTTGTCTTGTTCCTGATCTTAGTGGAAATGCTTTCAGTTTTTCACCATTGAGGATGATGTTGGCTGTGGGCTTGTCATATATGCCCTTTATTATGTTGAGGAAAGTTCCCTCTATGCCTACTTTCTGCAGGGTTTTTATCATAAATGGATGTTGAATTTTGTCAAAAGCTTTCTCTGCTTTCTATTGAGATGATCGTATGGTTTTTCTCCTTCAATTTGTTAATATGGTTTATCACATTGATTGATTTGCGTATATTGACGAATCCTTGCATTCCTGGGATAAACCCCACTTGATCATGGTGTATGATCCTTTTAATGTGCTGTTGGATTCTGTTTGCTAGTATTTTGTTGAGGATTTTTGCATCTATGTTCATCAGTGATATTGGCCTGTAGTTTTCTTTCTTTGTGACATCCTTGTCTGGTTTTGGTATCAAGGTGAGGGTGGTCTCGTAGAAGGAATTTGGGAGTGTTCCTCCCTCTGCTATATTTTGGAAGAGTTTGAGAAGGATAGGTGTTAGCTCTTCTCTAAACGTTTGATAGAATTTACCTGTGAAGCCATCTGGTCCTGGGCTTTTGTTTGTTGGAAGATTTTTAATCACAGTTTCCATTTCAGTGCCTGTGATTGGTCTGTTCATATTTTCTATTTCATCCTGATTCAGTCTTGGCAGGTTGTGCATTTCTAAGAATTTGTCCATTTCTTCCAGATTGTCCATTTTATTGGCATAGAGTTGCTTGTAGTAATCTCTCATGATTTTATTTCTGCAGTGTCAGTTGTTACTTCTCCTTTTTCATTTCTAATTCTATTGATTTGAGTCTTCTCCCTTTTTTTCTTGATGAGTCTGGCTAGTGGTTTATCTATTTTGTTTATCTTCTCAAAGAACCAGCTTGTAGTTTTATTGATCTTTGCTATCGTTTCCTTCGTTTCTTTTTCATTTATTTCTGATCTGATTTTTATGATTTCTTTCCTTCTGCTAGCTTTGGGGTTTTTTTGTTCTTCTTTCTCTAATTGCTTGAGGTGCAAGGTTAGGTTGTTTATTCGAGATGTTTCCTGCTTCTTAAGGTGGGCTTGTATTGCTATAAACTTCCCCCTTAGAACTGCTTTTGCTGCATCCCATAGGTTTTGGGTCGTTGTGTCTCCATTGTCATTTGTTTCTAGGTATTTTTTGATTTCCTCTTTGATTTCTTCAGTGATCACTTCATTATTAAGTAGTGTATTGTTTAGCCTCCATGTGTTTGTATTTTTTACAGATCTTTTCCTGTAATTGATATCTAGTCTCATGGCATTGTGGTCGGAAAAGATACTTGATACAATTTCAATTTTCTTAAATTTACCAAGGCTTGATTTGTGACCCAAGATATGATCTATCCTGGAGAATGTTCCATGAGCACTTGAGAAAAATGTGTATTCTGTTGTTTTTGGATGGAGTGTCCTATAAATATCAATGAAGTTCATCTTGTTTAATGTATCATTTAAAGCTTGTGTTTCCTTATTTATTTTCATTTTGGATCATCTGTCCATTGGTGAAAGTGGGGTGTTAAAGTCCCCTACTATGAATGTGTTACTGTTGATTTCCCCTTTTATGGCTGTTAGTATTTGCCTTATGTATTGAGGTGCTCCTATGTTGGGTGCATAAATATTTCCAATTGTTATATCTTGTATTGATCCCTTGATCATTATGTAGTGTCCTTCTTTGTCTCTTGTTATAGTCTTTATTTTAAAGTCTATTTTGTCTGATATGAGAATTGCTACTCCAGCTTTCTTTTGGTTTCCATTTGCATGGAATATCTTTTTCCATCCCCTTACTTTCAGTCTGTATGTGTCTCTAGGTCTGAAGTGGGTCTCTTGTAGACAGGGAATATATGGGTCTTGTTTTTGTATCCATTCAGCCAATCTCTGTCTTTTGGTGGGAGCATTTAGTCCATTTACATTTAAGGTAATTATCGAGATGTATGTTCCTATTCCCATTTTCTAAATTGTTTTGGGTTTGTTATTGTAGGTCTTCTCCTTCTCTTGTGTTTCTTGCCTAGAGAAGTTCCTTTAGCAGTTGTTGTAAATATGGTTTGGTGGTGCTGAACTCTCAACTTTTGCTTGTCTGTAAAGGTTTTAATTTCTCCATCAAATCTGAATGAGATCCTTGTGGGTAGAGTAATCTTGGTTGCAGGTTTTTCTCCTTCATCACTTTAAATATGTCCTGCCAGTTCCTTCTGGCTTGCAGAGTTTCTGCTGAAAGATCAGCTGTTAACCTTATGGGGATTCCCTTGTGTGTTATTTGTTGTTTTTCCCTTGCTGCTTTTAATATGCTTTCTTTGTATTTAATTTTTGACTGTTTGATTAGTATGTGTCTTGGCATATTTCTCCTTGGATTTATCCTGTATGGGACTCTCTGTGCTTCCTGGACTTGAGTAACTATTTCCTTTCCCATATTAGGGAAGTATTCAACTATAATCTCTTCAAATATTTTCTCAGTCCCTTTTTTTTTCTCTTCTTCTTCTGGAACCCCTATAATTCGAATGTTGGTGCGTTTAATGTTGTCCCAGAGGTCTCTGAGACTGTTCTCAGTTCTTTTCATTCTTTTTTCTTTATTCTGCTCTGCAGTATTTATTTCCACTATTTTATCTTCCAGGTCACTTATCCGTTCTTCTGCCTCAGTTATTCTGCTATTGATCCCATCTAGAGTATTTTTCATTTCATTTATTGTGTTGTTCATCTTTGTTTGTTTCATCTTTATTTCTTCTAGGTCCTTGTTAAATGTTTCTTGCATTTTGTCTATTCTATTTCCAAGATTTTGGATCATTGTTACTATCATTATTCTGAATTCTTTTTCAGGTAGACTGCCTATTTCCTCTTCATTTGTTAGGTCTGGTGGGTTTTTCTCTTGCTCCTTCATCTGCTGTGTTTTTCTGTCTTCTCATTTTGCTTATCTTACTGTGTTTAGGGTCTCCTTTTTGCAGGCTGCAGGTTCGTATTTTCCGTTGTTTTGGGGGTCTGTCCCCAGTGGCTAAGATTGGTTCAGTGGGTTGTGTAGGCTTCCTGGTGGAGGGGGCTAGTGCCTGTGTTTTGGTGGATGAGGCTGGATCTTTTCTGTCTGGTGGGCAGGTCTGGTGGTGTGTTTTGGGGTGTCTGTGGCCTTATTATGATTTTAGGCAGCCTCTCTGCTAATGGGTGGGGTTGTGTTCCTGTCTTGCTAGTTGTTTTGCATAGGGTGTCCAGCACTGTAGCCTGCTGGTCGTTGAGTGAAGCTAGGTGCTGGTGTTGAGATGGAGATCTCTGGGAGATTTTCGCCATTTGATATTATATGGAGCTGAGAGGTCTCTTGTGGACCGGTGTCCTTAAGTTGGCTCTCCCACCTCAGAGGCACAGCACTGACTCCTGGCTGCAGCACCAAGAGCCTTTCATCCACACGGCTCAGAATAAAAGGGAGAAAAAGTGGAGAGAAAGAATTATTAGAAGTAGGAAGAAAGAAGGAAAGGAAGGAAGCAACGAAGGAAGGAAGAAAGAAAGAAGAAAAGAAGGAAAGAGGAAGGAGGGAGGGAGGGAGGGATGCTGGGGGGAAGGAAGGAAAAAAGAAAGAAGATAAAATAAAATAAAATAGAGTAAAATATAATAAAGTTATTAAATTAAAAAATAAGAAAAAAATTTTTTTAAAAAAACGGACAGATAGAACCTTAGGACAAATGGTGGAAGCAAACCTATACAGACAAACTCTCACACAGAAGCATACACATACACACTCACAAAAAGAGGAAAAGGGGAAAAAATCATAAATCTTGTTCTGAAAGTCCACCTCCTCAATTTGGGATGACTCGTTGTCTATTCAGGTATTCCACAGATGCAGGGTACATCAAGTTGATTGTGGAGCTTTAATCCGCTGCTTCTGAGGCTGCTGGGAGGGATTTTCCTTTCTCTTCTTTGTTCGCACAGCTCCCGGGGTTCAGCTTTGGATTTGGCCCTGCCTCTGCGTGTAGGTCGCCTGAGGGCGTCTGTTCTTCGCTCAGACAGGACGGGGTTAAAGGAGCCGCTGATGCGGGGGCTCTGGCTCACTCAGGCCGGGGGCAGGGAGGGGCACGGAGTGCGGGCGGGCCTGCGGCGGCAGAGGCCATTGTGACGTTGCACCAGCCTGAGGCGCGCCGTGCGTTCTCCCGGGGAAGTTGTCCCGGGACCCTGGCGGTGGCGGGCTGCACAGGCTTCCCAGACGGGAGGTGTGGAGAGTGACCTGTGCTCGCACACAGGCTTCTTGGTGGCGGCAGCAGCAGCCTTAGCGTCTCATGCCCGTTTTTGGGGTCTGCGCTTTTAGCCGCGGCTCGTGCCCGTCTCTGGAGCTCCTTTAAGCAGCGCTCTTAATCCCCTCTCCTCGCGCACCTTTTGGGAGGTCTGAGGTCTTCTGCCAGCCTTCAGTAGGTGTTCTGTAGGAGTTGTTCCACGTGTAGATGTATTTCTGGTGTATCTGTGGGGAGGAAGGTGATCTCCGTGTCTTACTCTTCCGCCATCTTCCCCTCCTGTGAAAGGTCAGGCCCCCATACCCCTCCTGGAAAACACCACAGGTGTACACGGGGCTCTCAGCTCCCAGCTCTTCGGAGGCAATCGTGCAGATTACCTGCTGGGTTAGGTGCCTCCAAGAAAGGGACACTCGTGGGGGAAGGCGGAGTGGGGTAGAGGGATCGGGGGACCCACGAGGAAGGAATGGGGACGAGGAGTGGAAACCGAGGGAAAGAGGAGTGATTGGAAGGGAGCAGACGGCGCGTGGATGCTGCTGGCAGGAGCCGGGGGCCCAGGGCAGCGGTGGTCCGAAAGGGGGCGGGGGTCCACACCGGGCATGGGACTGGCCGAAGCGGCCGAGGGAAGGAGGGGAGCGAGGAGCACCCCGAGGCAGCGGGGACGAAGAGGACCGGAGAGGGAAGTGGGGCGCGGTGGGAAGAAGAGGGGCCCCGGAGAGGTGGCGGCCGCGGCGCGGGCGACCGGGCGGTCGAGGGCTGCGCGAGGCACGGGGTGAGCCGCGAGGGGCCGCGCTGGGCAGGGGCCAGCCCATGAAAATAAGTTGTGCCATTTTAGCTGTTTGGAGTTCACGTCTAAAGCCTTTCTTCCAGAATAGGACCTTCACTTCCCTTAGCAAAATCAAAAGGCCCAAGGAGGTCAGTCTTCCATAAAAACAGGTTATATTTTCCCCCATATCTCCACCTCTTGTAGCACAAAGAAATGCTAGAAGCTTTGACATGACAAAATTCTTCGCTTGCATATTCTAAGTTTACTAATTTTCAGATATTATAAACAAAGCCTTTTTATCACAGGACTTGAACAAATGGAATTTGCAACTGCTTTGACTTAATATCTCCACAACTCACAGAGATGGTGAACTGTGTTTTCCAAGGATCAGTCCTTAGGGCTCGAAATCAAAGTCCTCAGATTTCCTTTTCTCCTCTGCAAGACATTAGCTTTTCTCCAGCTCTTGCTCTAAGGTACAGCACACTGGCTGTGGTAGGAGGGTCACAGACTAGTCAGCTACACCTAAAGTAAATCCAGTTCACGTACATGAAAGTTGATGGAGTATGAATTCCCAAGTAAGGGGATAGGCACACAAATTAAAAAAAAAAAGGGGGAAACGAATGAGTCTGGAGAATGGGGAGGTTACAGTAACTCATAGTGGGAGGGGTAGGCTGTTTTCCTGGAAGATGGGTACTCGCAGTGACGATTTCCTCAGATGCACCCTGCTATTGCCCTGAGAGCGAAGGAGGGGGAATCCCATTCTCCCTGATCCAGGAAGGGGTTGAGGTCTAGACAAGCAGATTGTGTTGACTCCAAGTGGGTTCAATCCAGTCTGGCACCCAGGGCCCAAACTGTTGTGTCCCCCCCCAACTTCATGTGTAGCTAGAAGCACATAGAAGAGAGAAAAGCCACCTGCAGAGGAAGGAGAGGTGATGGTGATGCTGAGGCTGCTCACTCTGGCGAAGGGGCATCTGCTAGCCATCCACGCAAGGTGAGGCACTGTAGTGGCTGCAGTGTGTGGATTCTTCCAGGAGCCCCCAAAGCCACCAACCAGAGCTAGTTGGCCCTGAGAATGCGGACTTCTATGGAGTCATGGAAGGAGATGCCTGCTTTGGACCAAAGAAAGGGATTTAGCAAAGGAAGAACCTGGGGGCAGGTGATAAGGAGTGAGTTGTTATAAGCTGTGTTATTTCTCTCTTGCTCTCTTGTAACCCTCAGTGCTAATAACTGGGGGAAGACATGCTATTTACATTTGTTTCTTTTACTTCACTGCAGCTCGTCACATTCCTGGAGTCATTGCAGAGCTCAGTAATTTTACGAGAAGTAGTGCTGTACACTGGTTAGAGGTTGAGATTCTGAGGTCTGCTGATCAAGGTTCAAATCCATACTCTAGCAAGCAGTAACTTGTATTAAGTGTGTGACCTCGATGAAATGCGTTAGCCCCTTTGTGTATTGATTTTCTTATCTATGTAATGAAGGCATAGCTAATACCCACCTCAGAACCTTGAGGGAGGGGTGAATAGGCTAATAGACATAAAGAACTAGAACAGTGCCTGGTCCATGTTAGGAACTCAAACAATATGTACAAGTTTTTACTTGTTAAAATTGGAGACTCTGGAGTAAAAACGGCCTCATAAAAGAGTCTTCATTCACACAATAGACTGACAATGTGCTAGGCCATGGGCAAGGGTCTAGAAATACCAAAAATAATAACTACTCAATTCATGACTTTGTCAACATCTTCTTGGAACAGTTTACCATCTTAAGTTCCTTATCGTATGCTTTTTTTTTTACTGTTATTTTGGCAACAAAGCATTTATCGCAGTGGTAAATTTAGATTTTTTTGTGTGGTTTTTTTTTTTCTTTTTTAATATCTGTCTCTTGCACTGCCTGTAGGCCTTCCAAGGGCAGGGACTGGGATCTGTATATTGCTGTATCCCCACTGTCCAACCCCAAATCACCTATGAGATGCTCAATGAATGTTTGAGTGAATAAATGAGCCAAGAGAAGTAACTAGGTATCACTTTCCAGAAGCTCTCATTAAAACGCAGCACAGGGGACGGAGACCGGTGGTGAGTGTTAAATACCTTACCACCAGCAGTCAAGACGTGCTTTCTGAGAGTAAACCACATGCTTCTCTGTTCTCCAAAAGATAACATGGAATCTCTGTTACCTCATCCTCAGGTTACTTTCTCATCTGAAACCAGGAAACGTGGTACCGTGGTAGACAAGCACGTTACCCTCAATTTAAATATTCAAGAGAGGACATGGGGGTACTATTTTAGTAGGAGATAAAGAGAGGAATTTATCTGAAATAAGTGTACTCATTATACAGGGATGGCTGTTTATTGATTTCCAAAAATCTTTCTGCCAGTGTTGGTTTGAAAGGGAAAGGATCATGATGAAAGTAAGCACTCTATTTGTATTAGCTAGAGGTTGTGAATCAAAAGTTTTCAAAGATAAATTTCTCTGTACTTGATTTTCTGCCAAAAGGATGTCTGTTTCTCTTGTCCAGATTCACTGTCATGTTTGAGAAACACACTGAACAAGTTGAATCTCAACCAGTCAGGTCTAAGCTTTAGGACCAGCCAATGCTGAATTTACAATCGTGTACTCAGAAACCCCTGAATAATTGAACTAAAAAAAGACAGCAGCGTCCTGAATAACTGAATGGATTTTGCTGCATAAAATCAGTCTTCTCCAGCCCTGAAAAGTAGAATTGTTTTCACCTCTGGTGGGTGGAACTGTTGGCATAGTGGGCCACAGCGGGAAGCTTGTAGGGGCACTGGTACCAGCCGGTGGGGTGATTATGCTATCTGAAAGGTATGCGCCTGTGATTTCTTAATGATGGCTGCCTACTTGTTTAGTCCTGCAGGTAATCAAGGATGGTTACGGGTAAACTTGAGCCAGATCAATGAAGGATGGAGGAGGTGGGGACAGACAAGCACAGTGAGCCAGCAGAGCAAGGTGTGTCTCACACTGTCAGACCACGCTGGAGACTGAGTCACAAAAGCCAGAGGCTCAAAGGAGCCCTCCAACCTGGGGACTCAGGGCTGGAAGAAACCCCCAAGTTACTCCTTTGGCTGACTTCTGCTTTTGTGACACTGGAAAATTTGAAAAGGTAACTTTTCAGGAAGTGTTTCATTCATTCATTCATGTGTTTATGCTTTATTGGGCATAAAGTCTGATCTTATATATATTAAGCATCATGTTCAATAACAATGGGCACCAGTTAACAAGCACCTTCTAGGTGCCAGGCACTGTGCTAAGTGAAAGTAGGTAGTATTATCCACTGTTACAAGAGAAAACAGACTCAGAAAAGTTCAGCAGCTTACCTGTGATGAGACAGCCAGGAGATGGCAGAGCTGGGACCCAAGTCTTTCTGATACCAGAGTCCTTGCTTCCTGCTTCACAACACACCGCCTTCCTCTTGAAGATTTTCCTGAGGATTGCTAACTGATGACTACAAGTTAATTTGTTGGGAGGAGAAGAAGCGGGAGGAAGGAGAGGGAGGGAAAAGGGAGAGAGGAATTAGGAAGATGTGAGAATATGGACTAGAGAAGACCAGGGAAACTCCGTGCCCCGTGTTGGGAATGATTGGCTTTTCTCTTTTCATTTTTTGCTACTTGTGCTCAAGAAAGAGCATTCAACTGGCACTGGAAAGAAGTCAGTTTTTGTTTGTTTATTTAATCATTCTTAGTAAGACTTGATCTTAGCAGTCTTCATAAAGTTCAGGGGAATAATTCAGACCTGTGTTCTGATGAGTGACTTAGCCCTATCTTGGTGGGACGGGTCCGCCTTGTCCTCTAGACAGAAGTCATCTCATAGGTCCCGTGGTGTACTGTAATTTTGAGTTGCGAACCTAGAGTCAGACTGTTCTGGAAGGCCCTGCCCCGGGTTCATTTAACAAAATGCTCCAGGAGACTTGGATGGAGGTGACATCGCTTATGACTCAGGAGCCATCTCGGTCTCACGGAAGATCCAAGGGCCCCCAGGCTGGAAACAGATGTGTGGGTGGTCCAGCTGAGCCTTAAAAACAAAAATGAGAGGGGTCTGTTCCTGACTGTTCAGACCCAACTGCGTTTATGAGGCTTGACACCTCAAATGCTTAGATACTTTCACGTGTTAATTCATTTTACCCTCATGCCCACTCCAGGAGGCTGGGGTATTTCTCATATGTTACGAATGAAAAAAAACGACCTCAGAGAGGTGAAGCATCTCATTCATGGTCAGGAAACTTTTACTTAGGAAAGCTGAAAACGTTAACCCTCACATCCAGCAGCTTCTCCATTTCACAGACTGAGAGCCCCATTAAGCCAACTACGTCAACATGAAAACCTCCCTTAGACTGGGATTCTGAGTAGCTTGTTCTACCCCCTCACCCCTGATCCAGCTGGAGGTGAGGAAAACAAAAGGGGTCATGTTCTGGGAACTCAAATGATTATGGAAATTGCAAATGGCATTTAAGAGAGACGATAAAGCAGTCTATGCTTTACGTGGGGTCTGGGGAGCAGGCACACCCTTAACAAGGGTGCAAGTGGAGGGTCCCAGTCGGCCCCCTTTACCCCCTTCTTGGACTCCTTCCAGCTCTGAGAGGAGGGGCCTTGCCTGCCTTTGGACACCCAAGTGTTGACCTCCAAGCTCTGTGCACATGCTACCCAAACAAACAGCCAAATCCTGGAAGTGGGCTGGGGCGAGGTTGCCAGAAAGCATACAAGATGCAGTTAAATTGGAATTTCAGATAAATAATGAAGAGCTTTTTAGCATTAAGCATGTCCTAAGTATTTCATGGGACATATTTATACTAAAAAATTTGCTATATCTAAAATTCAAATTTAACTGGTCAGCCTGTATTTGTTTGCTACATCTAGCAACTCCACCTGGGACTCTCTGGTGAGGAAGCTCGAGGCCTAGGTATCCAGAGGTATCCTTACATCTAAAACGTAAGGGGGCCTGGGAGGGGGGAAAGGTGGGCCCTGGGTAGGCAGAGCTTCCCGGTTCCCCAGACTCCTTACCTCCTGGGAGGGGCCCTCTAAAGCCTGGGGCCCAGGGCAGGGATCCCTCTTGCCCAGATCTAAGAGCAGTACTGGTAGCAGGAGGCTTGGAAAGGAAGCACATGAAACAGAGACCTAGGCCCCACTATGAGCCTTGGGCAAAGTCACTATTTTTCTGAGCCTCAGTTATCTGAACTGTGTAAAAAGGAGGCTTACGTGGATTCCTATTTGTCAGAAACCTAGCCTGTGCTCAACACATAGTAGGTCTCAATACTGGCAGCTTTCATTATCACCTTAAAGAGAGATCAATACTAGGAAAATACTTTGAGCTCTTCTGCCTCCTGCTTTTTGTTGAGTTGATTCACCTCAGCTGAGCTGGGAAAAGGTATCAATGTTTTCTTTGCTTATACCTGGGTTAGGAGAAATCACTCTGCTCAATGTAGCAGCCAGTGAAAAAGACAGAGACTGGGGCTAAGTATTCCAGGAGAGGTGAGGGCTTGATCCGTTCCTCTCCCCCTGCTCTTCTCTCCCTCTCTATTCTTCATACCTGTCCCTGGGCTGTTGAGTAGGTGAGGCACTGTCCTTCCCAAGGCGGGTGGGAAAGGAGGGGGCACGGGGAGCAGAGCAGACACCTCCCCTGGCCCGAGGCGCTATGAGGTATTCACTCACTTACTTCACTGACTTGTCTTCCATCTTGGGAGGAGCCAGCCAGCCTTCGATGAGAATTTAAGCCCATGGTCGTAACTCAGGGCTGCAGGGGTGCACACAAAGGGGGCCCAAGCAAGCTAACCCTAAGGCAAAGTGCTGAGTGTTTGAAGAGAGATATAATTGAACTTGGAATGTCATGAAAGCTAAGACTCCTTTCTTAATTTCACAGTCTCATTCCTAACCACTACCCCATGGAATCTGACTCAGGATGTCTTTCTGCTTAAAAGTCCAGAGTAAGAAGTTGGGGGGCGTGGGTGTGAAGGCAAACTGGCTCAGAGCCAAACTCAGCAGCTTCCTTTTTAACTCAGGTTCCTTTCTTTTGCAGGTTCCAAAAGGGTTTAAAATGACTAGGGACTGAAACGACCTGGGGGTTGTTTAGGGGTTTTGGACTGTCCCTAGAACGAGGGTGGTTCTGCATTTCGGTGCAAGCAGATGAGACGGGGGTCCCGGGAAGAAGAGTTCTTTGGGTGGGAGTGGGGGTCACACCAGAGTGAAGATGGAGATCTGTCGGTTGAGGTAATAACAAACACTTTCACCAGCCTCTTCTGCACCTCTGAGGGTCTCTCATAACCAAGTTTACAGCCTTTGCCCCTGAAAGACCATTGTACTGATGGCCCCTCTGCCATACACAGATAGATTCATGAGTCTTAACTTCATAAAAAGAAGCTTCTCTTCCCTTCCACTTCTCCTCCTTTCAGATCCACCCTCCTCCCAGAAGAAGGGATTCTTCCTTCAACTTTTTTTCAGTAATAAAGAGAAGATAACGAAATAATAAAGTGTAGTTACCTCAGCCAGTAAAAACCACATGTCTTCAGAATCCACCACCACCTGCAGAGACATGTAACCGTTTTGCTTACCTGGTGGTAACACTGTGGGGTTTTTTTGTTGTTGTTTTTTTTTTGCCCCTATTCATATTAGGATCTATGAGAAATGGCTCCCTTAGATGATTACATGGCTTTTCAGCTTGAATGGGTTTTGAAATCAAGTAATTAAGCACCTACTACATGCAATAAAATAAGCACCATACAAATTACCAGTTCAATTCAGCAAATGTTTCTTGAGGGTCCACTAGGGAAGTGAGTAGCATCATGATCAAGAGCACATCCTGACTCCACTACCTACTAGTTGTGTGACCTTGAGCAAGTTATTTGAATCCCTTCGAGCCCAGCTCCCTTATAATGTGAATTAGAGTACTACTTCACTGGGTTGTTGTGAGGATTCATTGAAGCAATATGGCAAGCAGCCATCACGGTGCCTGGCGCTATTGTTCAATAAATTGGTCAAGGAATACAAAGATGGTCTCTGTCCTTTTAAGGAGCTTACTACCTCAAGTAAGGATAAAAGCAGAAAATTGCCATCTCTCCTGGGAAAGAAATACACCACTGTGCTCAGTGGGTGTACTAGTAAGGGTTCTTCAAAGAAACAGCAACACACAAAAACAAATATAGATCAATGGAACAGGACAGAAAGCCCAGAGATAAACCCAGGCACATATGGTCACCGTATCTTTGATAAAGGTGGCAAGAATATACAGTGGAGAAAGGACAGCCTCTTCAATAAGTGGTGCTGGGAAAAC